>NW_020947122.1:430138-446923 GCF_900497805.2 Vombatus ursinus
TGTGTGTGTGTGTGTGTGTGTGTGTGTGTGTGTGTGTGTGTGTGTGTAGTCATTGCCTCAGAAAATTACATGCTGAAATCATAATAGTAGAAACCTTTGACAAACTTCCCAGGCCAATTTGCCAGTTGCCATATTTAAAAATATCCCATTTCTTTAATGATTAGTAGGAGACTGGGCCTGGATGAAAATGTGTTTCTCATTATTTTAATCCAATGTCAAGGAATTTAAGAGTCACCAGCCTCCTGGTCAAGGTAGACAACACAAGATGAACATGAATATAAGATGTTGGCTAAGGGTTTCAGTTCTGTCCCTGGGTAGGTGTAACAACATGCTCTAAAATCGCTAACAGAAGACATAATTGGAACCATGAGCCAGAAACATATTTTACATGGCAGAAGAATCAAATATTTTTGTTTGGATATATTTTCCAGCCTGGCCTATTTACTAAAATCCATTCTCTTATTCTTTGAAATTTCTTGGAGAGTGGTATTAAAATTCATTCCTAAAGACCTCCACAGAATTTCCAAAATCTCTTTCAATATCATGCCTCTGTCATAGTCTTACCCAGCACTCTCCCTCAATATCTGGAGTCTCCTCACCCTGGACCCTTGCAGGCACCTTCTTGTGGTGTCCCCATTTTTGAAAAGGCCTAGGCCAGCTAACCTTCATTCACCTTCAGGCTGTGCTTTTGTTTTTGTTTTGTTTTTTGAGAAGATTATACTTCAATTTGCACTTAGAATTCATCAATTCCCTCTAGGGAGGTAGATAGCATTTTTTTTTCATCAGGAATCCTTTGCAATTGTCTTGGTCCAATTACTATTTTGCCCTCTGTATCTAATAGGTTCTCCTTTATAATTTCTTGAAATGTGATTTCTAGGTTCTTTATTTGATCATGGCTTTCAGATAGTTCAGTAATTCTCAAATTATCTCTCCTTCATCTATTTTCCAAATCACTTGTTTTTTTTTAATATATTTCACATATTCTTTTTATTTTTCATTCTTTTGACTTTGTTTTTTTGTTTCTTGATGTCTCATGAAGTCATTAGTTTCCACTTGCCCGATTCTAATTTTTAGGGAATTTTTTTTCAATGAGATTTTTTTTGATCTTTTTCCATCTGACAAATTCTGTTTTTTAAGGAGTTCTTTTCTTCAGTTAATTTTTGTGCCCCTTCTACCATTAGGCCTTTTTTTTTTAACATTTTACTACTTTCTTCAGGATTTTTGTGCCTCTTTTACCATGCTGTTCATTCTTTTTTTTTCATAATTTTCTTGCCTTACTCTCATGCCTTTTCCTAATTTTCCTCTACCACTTTTATCTCTCTTTTTTAACTCTTCCAGGAATTCTTGTTGGCCTTTTGTCCAATTTGCATTTTTCCACTGAGGCTTTCAATGTAGCTGTTTTCACTTTGTTGTCTTCTGTGTTTATGCCTTGGTCTTCCCTATCACCATAGTAACTTTGTAAGGTCAAATTCTTTTTTTGTTTACTCATTTTTCCTGGCTATTATTCTTGACTTTAAACTTTATGTTAAAGTCAGGCTCTGCTTACCTGGGAGTGGGGAGATACTCTCCCAAGCTTCAGACATTTTTCCTGTTGTTTTCAGAACTATTTCTGGGGATCTGCAATTTTTAAATGCTTCCAAGGTGATATGATCCAGGAAAAGGTGTCATCAGTGGTCTATTTTCTGGTCTTTCCTCAGGAAGGGCTCCAATCCCCTGAAGAGCTAAGCACTCCCATTGGTGCTAGAACATCACTTCCCTGTAGCTACAAGCACTAATGTTTCTCTCCAACTTTGAACTGTGAGCAGGGCCCCTGCTGCTTTGTCACTGTGCACAAACACTCTTCTCTTCTGGAATAGCAACCTAGAACTGCATATGGGCAATAGAGTTGTCAATTAGTGCTAGATGCACCAATTGCCAGCAAAAGGTCCCCTCTAACCTCTTTCTTATCAGTTGTGTGACCTCTTTACCATTTCTTGGTTGAGAGCTTCTGAAGCTTGGAGGCCTGTATTTTAAAGCTAACTCGCATAAAAATGTGAAACTCAACTTGAGTTTGATCTATCTACCCTTCCAGGAACAACTATCTTCTTCCTCTTTCTATCTTTTTATTCCATTGCTTAAGATGGAAAACAAAACTGGATTTGTGTAGTGTAGAGAATAATAGACTAAGTAGGGTTTTTATCAATATTTTTTAAAATCTATTAAGGATTCTTAAGTGGACTACAGTAACCCATTAGTGTCCTCTGCTGCTGCTGCTTCCATAGCCACCTCTAAGGCCCATGGCTGAAGTTGCTACCAATGTGCTCCAGACTTACCCCTACCCTTACCAGACTTACCAGTGACAGAGGTGTTACTGACCTCTCATGTCAAACTCCAACCTCCCTGGTTGTCTTAGGCTTGAAAGAGGTCTCACCCCAACCTTTTGTTGGCTCTGCTACTCCAAATTTGATTTGAGTCCCATTTCTCAAGTTGATTTCTGTCATTAGAATGCAGGCTTCTTCAGGTCGAGGACTATCTTTCTTTTTGCTTTTATTTTTACCCCCATTACTTAGCACAGTTCTTGGCAATTAATAAGCATTTACCAAATTCTGGTGACTTATGTACCTACCTTGGTGAAATATCCTCATAATTGAGAAATTTGTTTTTCTAGTCAACATAAACTCCTTATTTTAGAACTTCATTATTAATTCATTATTATGTTCCAGAAAAGTAGAGGACCATAATGGGTTACTGTAGTCCACTTAAGAATCCTTAATAGATTTTAAAAAATATTGATAAAAACCCTACTTAGTCTATTATTCTCTACACTACACAAATCCAGTTTTGTTTTCCATCTTAAGCAATGGAATAAAAAGATAGAAAGAGGAAGAAGATAGTTGTTCCTGGAAGGGTAGATAGATCAAACTCAAGTTGAGTTTCACATTTTTATGCGAGTTAGCTTTAAAATACAGGCCTCCAAGCAAACAGGAAGTTTAATTAATGTATCCTTCACTGTGCCCCCCCCCACCACACTCAGAAATCTTGGAACCATATCTCTTAGAGCTAGAATAGACCTTAAAGATCATTTATTCTAATTCTTTTTATGCATGAGGAAACTGAGATCCAAGACAGTTAAATGATTTACCTATAGTTTCACAGGTAGTTAAATGTGAGATCTAGGAAGTAAAAACAGGTGTCTTGATTCCAAATGTAGTGTTAATTCCATTAACCATACCATATAAATGTTATCATTTGTGGGGGAAAACCAACAAACATAAACACACACGCATACACACACACACACACAAATACAAATGCACAGAGTTCACAGAGTTTTAATGGATTTGCCATGCTCACACAGGAAGCTGGCTGAATAGCTAGAATTTGGTCCTTCATCTTCTAAATCTAAATCAATCCAAAAAATCATTCTGTGTCCACTATATGCAATATATTATGCTAAGTGGTAGATGCACTTAAATACCCAAAAGGACTTGTGATTTCAATGATTTGAAAAATCTCTCCAATGATGAAGATTGCAGTCCATTTATGCCTTCCCCTGCTGTATAAGTTGTTTATTTCATCTTATAAATTCACTAGAAAGTGTCCAATCAACACACTGGAAGCCTTCTTTCATTTCTCCTAATTGCTTTGAAAGTACTAAGTGAGCACTCTTACTACCTTTTATTACTTAAGACATAAAAAGCCCATCTTTTCTTCTTGGTATTTAATTCCTAGATCACATCTTTTGTTGTCTTCTTTGGAGTTCCTCATTGGTCATATGTAGCACGCTACTTGTACCCATCATGTACCTTTCCATTGACCTCTGTGACATATTAATTGTTAATTATTTATTCTGAGATCAGCTACTGCTTTATTTTTATTTTCATATATCAAGCACCAGTTGGACGACAGCTTTAGTTGGGTTACTTTTCCAATGTTTTACTTAAATATTCCTGACCAATGAGGGACTTGCATTCTAAGAAGAATGTCATATGTACAATGGTAAGCAAATGTGAAATATATGCAATTCAATACAAAGTTATTTGATGAGGGACATAGTGCTAATCAGGAATTGGGGTATCAGGAAATCAGAATGCTTTTCATTATAACACACTGCTAATCTCTGTCTCTCTCTCTCTCTCTCTCACTCTCTCTCTCCTGCAATTCCATTGAAATTGTCTATACTTCTCTTATGGATCTGTTCACATTCCTCTGAGATCACAGAATATTAGAGTTAAAAGGAAACTGAAACAGTAAGTCAAACCTCTTCATCTACAAATGAGCAAAACGAGTTATGATTAAAAACATGTGCTTTCACCAGCCAGGTGTGCCACACTCAGTAGTTATGCATCCTTGGGTAATTCAATTGACTTCATTGAGCCTTAGTTTTCCTAGCTGTAAAATGGGGATAATAACATTTATACTACTTAATCTCACTGGGCTCTTCTGAAGATTCAATGAGATAATGTGTATAAAGCACTTTGTTAACCTTATTATAACAAATCAATGGTAGCTGTTTTTCTTCTTGTAGTCATCTTATCTAAATTGCCTTATCAATTATGGATTGTAAGCATCTTGAAAACAAAGAACTTGTCTTACCTTCATATTCCTACAGCCTACAACATAACCTTTCACAAAATTTAAATTATTGTTTATGAAAACATCGGTCTATACATCATCCTACTTTGTTCTCTAGTGAGAAAAAGATCCATGCATTTTCCTACCTCATGTTCTAGTGAGTCCTTCTCTTTATATCCATTCAGTCATGAAAATGATTTTTTTCCTTTGGTGTGGCAACTGAGGTTAAGTGCCTTGCCCAGAGTCATGCAGCTGGTGAGTGTTATATGTCTGAGGCCAGATTTGAACTTGGGTCCTCCTGATTCCAGGTCCAGTGCTCTATCCACTGTACCACCTAGCTGCCCCTGAGTCCTTCTCTTTTCAACCAACCTTCTGAATTCTAGTATCTGTCATCTCACCTCTCAAATGAACTCTTCCACTCTCTGCCTAACCTTTGTCTAGAACACGGGAAACTTCACATTTTGATGTTCTGCTCTGGCCTGCCCCACCATCAACCTCCACTGATCCTATCCATCTATCTTTTATGGCCTGAAAGTATAGTCTTCCATTTTTTATGGAGGAATTATTGGTCTGATTCAATGTATCTGAGAATGTTCCAGTTCCTCGACCTTCAGGGCAAAGAGCCCTGTTTAATGTTACTTCCCCTTCCTTGTGATTTACTTTTACTGAATGGTTTATTCTTTGTTATTGTATATTTAATGTCATATATGCACCCAGAGACTTTGGCAATGGGTGTGCTTTTATAAGACTAAAAATTAAGTGAATAAATTATAAATGAATGTATCATTTCCTGTATATGTGCCCAGAGACTTGAGGGAATGACTACATTTTCTAAACTAGACTATAAATAAGCGTTCTAAAATTTGGGTGTAGAATGCCATTATGCAAACTACTTCCTTTACCGCATTTCACATTTTAAAACTGTCACTTTCAGCTTCCAACAAAGACAACAGGAGAAGTTTGTAAGGACTGGGATGAAAATGGCCAGAGTGTTTCCATTACCCACCCTCTTTGCTTCTGGGAAATGGATTCCCAGTGATATGTTTGCTGGTTGTCCACTCTGACAAATGAAGAGGCCTTCAGAATGTCAATACCACAAACACAGTATGGGAATTACTGGCCAAGCCTTTGTATATGACCCTGCTACTTTTCAGTGCAATCTCTAATGGCATTGGCCAGAGGGCACCTTTTATCCCTCCAGGAGCTCCTAAGGAAGAAAAAAAGGTGAGAACCAGAGGCAGTGACAAACCAGTTCACTCCTTGGGTCAAAGCTCAACAGCATGCTTGGGCAGACTGAAAATTAATATCCTCCAGATTCTATTGTTGTGACAAAGATGGTAACAAGAACAGGCACAGCATAAATGGATCGTTGTAAGAGTGACAGAAACCAAAAAGGGCAGCAGTGGAGACATCTTACCTGTTCTTATTACCAGCTGAAGATAGTAACCTAGGCACCCTTCAGAGTCTCTGCCATTTCTGAGACATAATCCTACATTTCTTTTCATTCCTTCCACCATTTTATGCTTACATTAAAACAAGTTTGGGTAAGTTTAAGATTACTCAGCCCATGCATTTTTTTTTACAGTCTGTGTTCCTAGCTGACCTCTTTCTGATGTAATTGATAGGTCTAATGTGACCCCTTTCTGATGTGATGAAGAATAATATAAAGTAATAGAAAAAGATAAATATGATATTATAAAAGAAAAGAAAAAAACTTAATCATGGAGTTATGAAAGAGATTTAAAAAAATATGAAAAATCTGTTTCACCCCCCCAACATTATTTCACATGATCCTGCTACTTAAAAAAAAAAAATTCTTCCACAAAATTCCCTAAGGTTTTTGCTGCATCTCTCATAAATGATTCCCTTTGATGGAAATCCAGCACAACTTCTCTATTTTTTCCTGACTTATAGAGGCAATGATTCCATAGCACAGCATTGAAACTCTTGACAGCTCATTGGGTGAGGAAAAGGAGGAGGGGGATTATCTAAAAGAGAAGGGGGAAGGGAAGACAATCAAAGTCAGACCCAAGATGACAGGAGAAATAGGGTAGCAGCTGTACAAAATGTTACTTGATCTCTGCCAGAGCTGCGGTATGTAGGGGTGAATGACAACTTCTAATTAAAAATGGTGACTGCTTATCATGTAAGAAGTGACATAATTTGTCTAAGACCTGGAGTGGGAGATGATTCACTTTTATTTGTAGAAAATGCTAATTTGAAGTTGTGCATTTTTAGAAGAACATCTGTGGTAATTTTTAGATTGGATCCACGTAGTGATTAAATCCCTTTTTTATTTTGTGACTGAAACTTTTAAATTGTGTCTTTGCCTGGTGCCGACTCTGTTTCCACAAACAAAGCTGAAGAAAAAAAAATGATCTCAGCATTTACTGGCAAAATGTGAAGTGTTATACAGTAAAACACTTTGAATTATAATGGTGGTGAAAATTGGATATGTAGATCATTGCCATGAGTTCACAGGTCTCCATCAAGCCAGTCTGGGTATTATTTTTCAAAGTCATATAATCTCTTTAGTAGCCATACATGCATGTAAAACTGATTCATAGTTCCCTGTCTGGGTCAAATGCACACAACTGTCATCAAAACACATGTTCTCAGATGTTTTTAACTTTTTGTGAGATTGAAAATTGATAGCATTGGATTTTTTTACCCCTTAATACATCTCATTCACACTTAAGAGAACTATTTCCTGATTTAGACCTATAAAGAAAGAAATAAAGTGCTACAAAGGAAAGCACTGACCTACAAATAACTTGACTGGTCTCTTAAGGTTGATAAAATTTTCAGAGTTAGTTATAATATCCAATGCACCATAGTCAATACCTTCATAAGTGACAAAGAAAAAAAAACACCCATAGCAATATAAACAATGATAGTGAATATGCAAAGATTTCTATGGTGCACAGAAGAATCAGATGGTAAAAAAAAAAATTGTTCACCTGTTTTTTCATTGTTCATCTCCAAGATTGGCTTTGTACAAGTTAGTTGGACAGACTTTGAGTTGAAGTGAGATTCACTTTGTTCTTTTGGCATAGGCCCAAGAAAATTTCTAGGCAAGAAGTATGAGAGTGGATTTTCCTACTTGTAGATTGGGAAAGTGTGGTATGATATGAAGTGAACATTTTTTATTAGTAATAAACATTGTTAGTGTTATGTCATAGTTGATTCAGTTTTGGTGGTTTAGATTCAATTTAAGTTCTCTATTTGAATAATTAAATAGGCCTGTAGACCCAGGAAAGTCTCAAGACCTCTCCACATTCACAAAAAAAAAAAAGAAAAAGAAAAAAAAAAGTCTTCTGGCAGTGATAGAGGCAGACCAAACTTTTGACCTGCCTGTCTTGGAGCAAATGTTCCATTGAGATTAGTGGACAGTAATTCATGTACTTCCTAAATCCCCTGTTAGGAAATTCCACATTTTTTTTTTTAATGTTGGCACTTCTCTTGTAACAGCTCAATGTGCATGTGAGTTAAATCAAGGGATTTAGTTTTGCAGGAGGGTAAGAATGCTTCTGATACTGAATTTTCTTACCATATGACTTGTGTGTTGAAGATCCCTAAACACTCAAGCAAATAGTGGACTGATAGAGGGTAATGGAAAATTAATAGAAAAAATGCATACTGGCTTCCATTTAATTCCCTTTAAAACAAGTAAGTATGATGATACCTCTGAGAGTTAGGGCATAAGGAATTTTTCAATTAATGGAATTTGCTAGGCCTGGTTTTCAGAAATTAAAAATATAAGGGTCCTCTCAGATTTATAATTCCCTTTACTTGGATTCAATATATATCAATGGCCTCCTAGATTCTAGCTTAGCTCTGTGGTCAAGGAGAATTTTTCCTGTTTATGCTGTTAGTGCTACAATGTGAGTAAGGCTAGGAAAATAGAAACTAAAGTTAACTTCCCCCGTTCTCTCATGACCAATTCATTGTCAGTTCATTTGCCAATGTCTGCCAATTTCTACCTCCATATCTATCATATCTGAGCCCTTCTCTGCCCTAATAATAATCACTATCCTAATTTAGACCCTCATTACCTTTCTCGTATACTGTTGTATTAGCCTCCTAAATCAGGTCCCTAGCTCCAGTATTTTCATTCACCATTCCCTCCTTTATTCCATTACTTGGATAGATCTATGAGTTCATTGATGTGGGTATTCCCTCCAATGTTACACACTGACCTTCATTCATACTTTTTCATCATAAGTGACTTTGGTTTATAAACTCCAGCAAATTCTCAATAGAATGTAGCATACTTCCAAAATATTCCTGAACATTCCTCCCCCTGTATAACACTCTTTTGGTAGTATGTTACAACCTACTCATTTCCCCCATGCAACTCTATTGCCCATTGGAGATTCATATTTTTTAACTGAGTAAACTGAGGGCCACAGAGTTGAAATGATTAATGGATGCTAGTCAGTAAGAGAACCAGGACCATAATGCAGTTCTCCTGACTCCCAGGCAAATATTCTTTCCTTATTACACTGTACTTGGATAACAGAATTCACACAGTTAAAAATTAGTCATCTGACTTTAAGAATAAAATAAAATGTATTGGAGCTTTTATTAAGACATCTTTCCTTGAGTTATATGTAAAAAGGTGTTGTTAGCTGAGAAATCAAGCTTTAACAAGCTTTTGTTGGTTTTTTTTTTCTTTTACACAGAAAATGGATCTTTGGTATAAACTCACATTATACTAAACTCTAACACCAACTATGGCCAGTTGTATTAAGAAATGGTTCCAGAATAACACTAAAGTGTTAAATATGATGAATGCCTAGGCAACAAGTGAAGAAATAATAGTGTAAGCAACAAATAAGGGAATTGTACTAAAAGAGAAGTTATTTAGAATCACCACATTTTTACCTCTCTTATGCCTGGTTATCTGAACAGTATGATAGTAGATAATAAAACTAAGAGAAATCAAAAAGGGAAGTGTGACTTTATTTTGTCATCAGAACATATGGCAATGATTTTCTTAGTATTGTTGAAGTATTAGAGATGGATAAATGATAACTTTTCAGGGTTTTATAGATAAAATTTGTACTTTAGTTTGGAATGAGTCAGGAGTTCTTAATCTCAGGGTTTTGAAATACATTTTTGTTGTGTATATTTTGATAATCAAATTTCAATATAGTTAATATTTTTTATCAATATCAGGTACCTCATAGTTGTTTTGATTTACATTTATTTAATCAATAGTGATTTAGAGCATTTTTATATGACTATAGATGGCTTTAATTTCTTCTTCTGATAACTGCCTGTTCATATCATTTGATCATTTAGCAATTGGATAATGTTTAGGACTCATAAATTTGACTTAGTTCTCTATATATTTTACAAACAAGGCCTTTACCAGAGACACTGGTTGTAAAAATTCTTTCCCAGTTTTCTGCTTCCCTTCTAATCTTGGTTGAATTGGCTTTGTTTGTGCAAAAAACTTTTCAATTTAATGTAATCAAAATTAACCATTTTTCCATTTCATAATGGTGGAATGGTACATTGGGCAGATAAATCCTTTTTTGTTCAAGGCAAATCATGGAAAGAAAAAGAAAAATGGAAAATATCCTTTAGTCCTTTGTACCCTGTCCCATTTCTGTAGTAAGGGTAGCCAAGGGGATAGGAGATGCTAAGACACACAGAATTCTGTTTTATAAACTTTATATTGGCTATACTAAGATCTTTCTTCAATGATATACTCCTATAGGAAATAAATCATATGAATCTTTATGTTCTCATTACAAACAAAACCTGAAGCCAGAGAGAAATTGTAACTAAATGGAAGGATGATTACCAGATGATGCAAAATAAGGTAGTTGCCAGAGTTATTTTTAATCATGTCTCCAAAAGCAACAAGAAACATCATTTCATGGGGCATTTGTTGATCTTATATTACAGTGTTCCTGATAAGCATTTGTAGAAGACCATCATAAAAATAATTACAGCTTATGTAATAACATATGTTTCATAGAATGATGTAAAAAAAGAAATCTATGGAGAACACAATGTAACTCTCCAAATTAAATCAACATATACTATATTACTTGGTGACCTGCAGAAGTGAGAATAGATAAGGATACTGAAAATATATGGGAAAATTGAGTTAGAAATTAGGACTAAGAAAGACCAACAGATTTAGAGATTAGGAAGAAACTTCATCCTAAAATCATAAATATTTTCTTTAAAAAAAAAAAAAGTTGTTGGATATAGTGAGCACCAGATAACATCATTAAACAAACACATTAATGTTACTTTAACATATAAGGAATGAATCTTTCTTGATCTGAAAGTCATTCTTTTTATTAGTTTTGTATGTATTGTAAATCTATTAAATTGTTAGATTAAAGAAAAAATGAATAAAAATTTAAGACAGAAAAAGGAAATGGAAAATAGACATATTCTATTATCAAAACAACTAAAACCTCATACGTTTTTGAATATTTTATTTTTTTAATCATATGTAAAAATAATTTTGAACATTCATTTTTTTTTAATTTTGAGTTCCATATTCTGTCCCTTCCTTTAACCTCAATAAGACAGCAAGCAGATTGATATAGGTTACACATGTGTAATCATGCAAAATATATTTCCTTATTAGTCACAGACGATCATCATACAAGATTGCTCTTACTGTCTACAATGTTCTTTTGGTTCTGTTCACTTCACTAAGGATCCTTGTTATCATAATAACTTTCTATGGTCACATTCTTTTTGTGTTTGTTCATTTTACAGCCTATTTCATGACTTTTAATTTTGTGTTAAAGTTGAACTTTGCTCCTGGGATGGAGGGGACACTGTCCCAAGTTTCTTGTGTAGGGGCTATGGGATCTCTCCACTGACCTTTGCCTAGAGACTAGAGCCTTGGCCTGCTGCACCAGGGAGCTAAAGGGCCTCTCTGCTGGCCTAATGTGCCAGGGTCACTGGACCTCACAGCTGACTTGCTTCATTGGGGGTGAAAAGGGGAGCAAAGAACTAGCCACTGGCCAGCTGCACCTGGGACTTGGAGGGTCTAGTTTCGGGTCTAGGTACCTGCTGTGCCAAGGCCAGGGGCCTGTCCACTCACTGACCTGCACTAGGGCTCAGACCTCCCAGCTGGCTTTCTGGAACACGGCCTGCTATTGGCTTGCACTGGATTGCACTCCTCTTTTACTCAAGTAAGGCAGACCTTTCCACTCATCTTCTGAGTTGTCTTGGGCTGGAAAATTGTTTCATCTCTTCCTATTTTTGGTTCTGTAGTTCTGTAACTCATTCTGAGGTGTCATTTTGTAGTTATTTAGAGGTGAATTTGGGAGAGTTCAGATGAGTTCCTACCTAACCCTGCCATCCTGACTCTGCCCTTCCCCAAAACTCATAACTTTAAAAAAATTAAGATAAAAAAATTAAGATTTTAAAATTGTATATAGACAAAAGAAAAAAAATTGACTATGCTAAATTATTTCATAACGATCATTAATCAATGTAAATAAATTTCAGTAACAAAGAGATGAATAGAGCCCCACAAGAGACATAATCAGACAATATTCAGTCAACTTATCAAGTAGACAGATAAGTCACCCATAAGCTACACAAGTTTGTAATATAACTTCATTTGTAAACTCTTAAGGAGAAGGGTGATGAGTATTATTATCTCATAAAAAGTAAGACAATGAAATCTAAAACAAGTATACAGAAAAGCATGATGAGAAAACCAAATATGAAAAAATATCCTAAGGATATTTACTGATGAAAATGGGGGAAAAAGATAAAAAGATGAAAAATATATGCAAACATTTTATAACATTCTTTTTTTAACCATTAAGGAACATGCAGTTCTAGATGATCTCATCAACTTACATGGATTTAATTACTATCTCTTTGCTGATGATTCTCAAATGTACCTATCCTGTCCCAACCTCTTTGTTGACCTCCAATCTCATATCTCTAACTGCCAACTCAGATATCTTGAACTGAATGTCCAACTGACTTCTTTAGCTCAATATGTCCCAAACTGAACTCATTCTCTTTCCCATTAAAACTTCTACCACTCCTAGATTCCCTATTATTGCAGATGGCAACACCATCCTCCCAGTCCCTCAGTTTCACAAGCCAGGAGTCCTCTTGGACTCCTCACTCACATATCCAATCTATTCCAAAGCCTGTCAATTTCATTTTTGCAATATCTCTTCAATACACCCCCCCTTTTCTCCTTTGATACCACCACCACTCTAATATAGGCCCTCATCACCTCACACCTGGACTATTATAATAGTATGCTGGTGTGTCTGCCTACATCAAGTCTCTCCCCACTCCAATTCATTCTCCATTCAGTCACCAAAATAGTTTTTCCTAAATTGCAGATCTGACAATGTAAACGCCCCTCCACCCCCAATACACACACACACATACATACACACACACACACACACACACAAATGCACACATTCAACCAACTCAAGTCCTTCCCTAATGCCTCCCAAACAAAATATATAATGTTACTGGCATTCAAAGTCCTTCATAACAGCCCCTCCCTAGTTTTCTAGTTTACTTAAACCATGACATATACACTTTCATCCAGTGACATTGCTTCCTTTCTGTTCTATGAACAGGAAACTCTATCTCTTGTCTTTAGGCATTTTCTCTGACTGTCATTCCATGCTTAGAATACTTTCCCAGATGTATTCTATCTACTGGCCTCCATTGCTTTCTTTGAGTTCCAACTCAAATCCTATTTTTTGTGTTAGAAATCTTCCCTAACCCCTCTTAATTCTAATTCCTTCTTTTTGTTAAATATTTCCTATTTATCTTGTATGTAACGTTCTCTGTACATATTTGTATTCATGTTGTCTCCCTCAGAATGAAATCTCTTGTTCTTGAGGGCAGGGATAGTCTTTTGTATCTTTTTATATCACCATTGCTCACCACAGTGCCTGACACAAAGTAGTTGTTTAATAAATGTTTATTGCTTATAAATTGATTCCATATAGAAGTGGTAGAAATTGGGCCAAAGATAGCAGAGATAGAAAATGTAACTAGGCTGAATCAAATGTATATAGGCACATATTGAAAGTGCTGCAATTTCAAGGACAGTAAGAATGATTCAAAGGCTAACTATGTATGTGAGGGAGTTGGTAAAGAGGGAATAAAAAATATGGAAAAATCTCAGATCTTATTGCTACCCAAAATAAATCACTGAGAGAACATCAACAATTACTGAACTATGTGTTAACTTTCTCATGTATATGAAGTGTTTATGGGGAATAAACTACACATATATCAAGGGAATCATTAACAAGGGTTGTATAAAGTAACAGGCTTTCAAAAGCAATATATTATAGTCTACATTATCTTCATACAATTGACTGAAAAATATAGCTCTAACCGTGATATCATTTTATTAAAATAAATTGATTCACTGGACCTGATAATCAACTTAAAGGTTCTATGCCAACAAGATATGTCCCGTAAATACATCAGAATTTTACATGATTCACTAAAATGTATAATAAGAAACTTGTAACAAAACACCATTACTATAGGATAAGGTATGTGTGTGTGTGTCTGTACACACACACAGATAACTACACACACATACAGACCCAGCCAGGCTCCAGCAAACCAGGAGCAGGCCTTGGGAGTCATTGATTCAATAGTGGGAGCAGCTGCTTCCAGAACTCTAAACACAAAAGGTGAGGGAGTTGAACAACTGGTCAGAAAGAGTTTATAGGGGTCTCTTTCCTAGAACTGCAGGCAAGACTCTGTTGCATTGCCTGTAATCAGATCCAGGTCACAGGCCTGGGTGGCAGTCCTGGGGCAAGGAGGAGCACTAAGACAGCAGAGCTTGTGGCTGCAGTGAACAGGGACCCTCCTCACAATTCCAGGGCAGAAAAAAAGTGCTTGTGGTAACTCACAGACCAGAACACAGGCCAGGAGAGTAATAAACACCTCTCCTTAGATCATACCACTTTGGAAGAACTGAAAACCTGCAGGTTCCTAGAAGTATCTCTGAAAATAGCTGCACAAAATCCCTGAAGATTTGTTCAGTGTGCCCTCCACTCTGGAAACAGAGCCCCACTTAGCAAAGAGTTAAAAGTAAAGAAATAGTTTAGGAAAATGAGGAAAAATGAGAAAAATAATTCTGACCATAGAAAGTTACAATGGTGACAAGAAAGATCAAAAAACACACTCAGAAGATGATAACAAAGTCAAAGCTCCTACATCCAAAGCCTTAGAGAAAAATAGGAATTGTTCTCAGGCCATGGAAGAGCTCAAAAAGGATTTTGAAAATCAAGAGAGGTAGAGAAAAAATTGGGAAGAGAAATGAGAAGGATGTAAGAAAATCATGAAAAAAGAGTCAACAGCTTGGTAAATAAGGAACAAAAAAGTGCTGAAGAAAATAACACCTTAAAAATAGACTAACCTAAGTGGCAAAAGAGGTCCAAAAAGCCAATGAGGAGAAGAATGCCTTAAAAAGCAGAACTGGTCAAATGCAAAAGGAGGTCCAAAAACTCACTGCAAAAAAATCCTTAAAAATTAGAATTCAGCAAATAGAAGCTAATAACTTTATGAGAAATCAAGAAACAAACAAAACCAGAAGAATAAAAAAAAATAGAAGACAATGTGAAATATCTCACTGGAACAACAACTGACCTGGAAAATAGATCCAGGAGAGATAATCTGGAAATTATTGCACTGCCTGAAAGCAATAATCTAAAATAGGACATAGGCATCATCCATTAAGAAATTATCGAGGAAAACGGCCGTAATATTCTAGAACCAGAGGGTAAAATAGAAATGGAAAGAATCCACTGATCACCTAAAAAATATCTCAAAATAGAAACTCCTAGAAATATTTTAGCCAAATTCCAGAGCTCCCAAGTCAAGGAGAAAACATTGCAAGCAGCCAGAAAGAAAAATATCATGGAGCCACTGTCAGGATAACACAAGAATTAGCAGCTTCCATATTAAAGGATCAAGGGGCTTGGAATATGATATTTTGGAGGGCAAAGGAGATATGATTAAATCCAAGAATCACCTACCCAGCAAAACTAGTAAAAAGCTTCAGAGGAAAAAAAATTGACATTCAGTGAAATAGAGGATTTTCAAACATTCTTGAGGAAAAGACCAGAGCTGAATAGAAAAAAAAATGAGTTTCAAATATAAGACTCAAGAAAAGCATAAAAAGGCAAACAGGAAAGGGAAATCATAAGAGACTTAATAAGGTTAAACTTTTTACCTTATGACATCAGAAGATGTTACTTGTAACTCATAAGAACTTTCTCATTATTAGGGCAGATAGGAGTATGTATAGACAGAGGGCACAGGTTTCGAGTTAAATATGAAGGGATGGTACAGGCATGAGAGAGGAATGTAATTGGGAGAAAGGGAAATGGAGAGGTAGAATGGAGTAAAATATCTCATATAAAAGGCAAGAATAAGCTTTTATAGTGGATGGAAAGACAGAGAAGGTGAGGGGAAGTGAGTGAACCTTACTCTTATCATAATTGGCTCAATGAGGATATAACATACACACTCCATTTGATATAGAAACCTATCTTACCATATAGGAAAAAAGGAGGGGAAGGGAATAAGAGAAGCAGTTTGATAGATGGGAGGGCAGATTGGGGCAGGGGGTAGTCAAAATCAAAATACTTTTGCAGAGGACAGGGTGAAAGGAGAAGGAGAATAGAATAAACAGGGGGGAAATAGGATGGAGGGAAATGCAATTAGCAATAGTAACTGTGAAAGAAAATTTGAGGCAAGTTTCTTTTATAAAGTCCCCATTTCTCAAACGTATACAGAACTGAGTCAAATAAGGAACATTCCCCAATTGACGAATGATCAAAATATATGAACAGTTTTCAGATGAAGTAATCAAAGCTATCTATAGCCAGATGAGGAAATGCTCTAACTCACTATTAATTAGAGAAATGAAAATTAAAACAATTCTGAGGGAATACCTCATACCTATTAGATTGTCTAATAAGACAGAAAAGGAAAATGACAAATGTTGGAGAAGATGTGGGAAAAATGAGACATTAATGCACTGTTGGTAGAGTCGTGAACTGATTCAACCATTCTTAAAGCAATTTGGAACTATAAACAAAGGGCTATAAAACCATGCATATTATTTGACCTAGCAATACCACTACTAAATCTGTATCAAAAAAGAGATAAAAACATAAAGGAAAAGGACCTGTGTGTGTGTGTGTGTGTGTGTGTGTGTGTGTGTGT
>NW_020947122.1:446933-609547 GCF_900497805.2 Vombatus ursinus
AGAGAGAGAGAGAGAGAGAGAGAGAGAGAGAGAGAACAGCTCTTTTCTGGGGGCAAAAATTGGAATTTGAGGGGAGGTCCATCAACTGGGCAATGGCTGAACAAACTGTGATATGTCATTGTGATGGTTGTGCTATAAGAAATGATGAGCAGGATGCTCTCAGAAAAACCTGGAAAGACATAAGTGAGCTGTTACAAAGGCGAAATGTACTGTGTACAAAGTAGCAGCAATATTATAAGATGATCAGCTGTGAATGACTTAGCTATTCTCAGCAATACAATGACCCCAGACAATTCTGAAGGATTTATGATGAAAAAAATGCTATCCATCCCCAGAGAAAGGGAGAGAGAATTGATGGTGTTTGAATACAGATTGAAGAATACTTTTAACTTTAGTTTTCTTGAGATTTTTTTTTGGTCTATTTTTTCTTTCACAACATATCAATTATGCAAGTGTTTTCCTTGACTATACATGTATAACCTATATCAAATTTGCTTTATCAATGAGGGGGTGGAGTCAAGGGGAAAGGCAGGAAGGGAGAGAATTTGGAACCCAAAATTTTAAAAACAAATGTTAAAATTGTTTTTGCATGTAAAATCTGGGGAAAAATAAAATACTGAATATAAAAGAAATACTTTCTCATATTGAGTAAAAAAAGTGTAGAATTCTAACTTTTGCCTATTAGTCCAACAGTGGGATACCTTCGAGTACCACAATTAAGTTCAATCTTTCTTCCTTATGACAATCTTTCAGACTTTTGAAGATATTCATAATGTTCCCATTAATTCTTCATTTCTTCAGTCTAAACATAGACTTCCTTAAATCGGTACTTATATCATAATATCACTTCATATTACCATAATACCATGTTGCCTAATTTTGCTCCAAGTTGCCAATGACCTCAGCTAAACTTGATGTCCATATAGAATTCCCCCAGACTAAATTTGGTGCCTAGAATTTGGTCTGGCTGAAACATACAGTAACAGGGATATAAGTTATCACATTGTGAACACTACAGTGTGAGCAACCAATTACCAAGTTAGTATTTGGGCACTTGCCATATATAGTTGATTCCTATCAAGTTTTCAGTATACCAATTTCTCACCCCACCCCAATATCTTTTTCAGTAAACTGCTATATAGGATTTCAAAATAAACAAATAAATAAATAAATATCACATCACTTGGAAGTAATCTAGTATTTACCTGAATACCAAAAAAGTAAATATAAAAAAATGAATTTAGAGAAATACCTAGATCGATAATTTGTTACCTTTTATTGACACTACAATTTGTTTCATTTTAAAATGGCATTATTATCAACCACTTAAATTAAGTTCCCCAGATTAGTATATATGATGGATATATGCACATGTGTGCCTACATGAACAAATATTTACACATATACACACAAGTGTTTGGGCACCTGAGTGATGGATACGTTCCTAAGTTCAAATCTTACCTCAAATATTTATTAGCTGTGGTACCCTAGGCAAGTCATTTAACCCTATTTGCCTCAGCTCATCTACAAAATGAGCTGGAGAAGGAAATGGCAAACCATTCTAGAATCTTTGCCAAGAAAACCTCAAATGGGGTCATGAACTCAGACAAGACAGAATCGACTGAACATATATACAACATATATACAAACACACACATATGTATGTGTTTATATGTACCCATGTATGTGTATACACACATATATGTAATATGGGTTTAATGACCCCATTTGAGCCTCACAACAATTTTGCTATTTAGGTACAACAAATATTGGTATACTCATTTCATAGATTATGAACATACACAGATACATACATACATACACACAGATCCATATATGTTTGTATATTCATGCATATAACTGCACTATGTATGTAGCTATTTGAGCCTTTTACTTGTGAGTTAGATACAGGAATACATTGTCCTCATTATACAAATTAGGAATTAAGATTTAAGAGTTAAGTAACTTACATATGGTTATAGAAACCTAGTGTCAAGAAGTAGATTTTAACCCAGTCTTTCCTAACTCCAAGTCCTCTGTTCTAACCATCACAGTACAAAGCTTCTCTAAGGGATAACATTTCATGCAAATTACTTTGTATCTGCAAAGACAGGATAAGCCTCGCTTAGTTAAATAAAGGCAGACAATACTTTGAACATAGTTGTCAGTTAATTCACAATTGTTGAATTAATGAATGAATCAACAAATTTCAAAAGATGTTTTCTCCCCTGCTGAATTATTTTATCTTGAAAAGTTCATTTATTATTTACTAGCATACACAAAACCATAAGTAAAAGTTAATATAAACTAGCAGTATGTACATAATGTCAAATATAGGCCAATGTTTGTCTGTCTAGCCCCTAATTAGAGGCAGCTTGGTGGTGCAATTGACAAGATACTGAGCCTAGAATTAGGAAGATCTCAGTTCAAATCAGGCAATTACTAGTTGTGTGACACTTACCAGCTATGTGACCCTTGGTAAGCCATTTAGCCTATGTCTTAGTTTCCCAAATATGAAATGGAGATAATAAAAACATAATGCTCTGGGTTGTTGTACCAATCAAATGAGATAATAGCTGTAAAGCACTTAGTCCAGTATATGTCACATGATAGGCACTTGTTTCTTCTCTTGTTTCCTTCCTAAATAAATCACACCTTCTTAGTCTAACTCATCTGTTTTAGTATTGATAGCATATACTTAGATAGCTGTTATTTGTTTTTTATCATTTGTACAAATAGATGCCTTGAAATTATATAAACAATTGCCTAGTCAGAGGCAACAAATCAAGATTTAACAGAACTAGACAAAGATTTTTAAGTCAATTGGAAACTCAACTTGTGTATATGTTTTCATTTGATGTCAGTTTATGTACCAAATAAGATGTCAGGGATTCAAATAGCTTATTTAAGGATTCATGGTCAATACAGATTTTACATAAAATAACTTCTAAATATTGCCAGTGACTTTTACATGATTGATCAGAGGATGATTGTAAGAGTGCTGCTTTTGGAGTCTGAGAGACTGTGTTTAAATCTCAGCTCTGCTACACAGTATTTGTATGACTGAGCAAATTACTTAACCTCTCTAGTCTTCAGTTTCTTCATAAAAAATCAAAAAGTGGGTTGAACCAGTTAAAAAGAGGTAACACAGAAAGAGTTAAAAGATGTGTACTGAGGGGCGTAAGCAGGAAGCATTGACATGGAGAAGCAAGCACATGTCTCTTACCATGTTGGTGCCCCACCCAGGAAAGTACTGTTGTTAGTCACAGAGACTATCTGCAGATCTTACACTGAGGATGATCTTCTTGGAGGGTTTTCAACTAGTTCTGGGTGAAAATGTGAAGACTTTCTGGGTCCTTTAATTTCAAAAGAAAACTACTGTAGGTGTTAAACCTTGGGGATCTCAGTTCTTATATAGGAGTCTGTTAGTTATGCTTAGAGCAATACCAGATAATATTTGTAAGCAAATTTAATAGATGCTTATTTGCATCCTGTTTCCCTTTATCATAGCCCCAGATCTTGTTTGACATGAACTGTTTTCTAAGAATATCTTCCTCAAGCAGATTCATTTTTAAACCAGATGTAAGATTCAACATTCATTAAAAATAAGGAAAGACATATTTTATAGCATTGTAGGATTGGTAAAGTGCATTGCTTATGCTATTTAATTTTATTCTTACAACAACCCAGTGATATATCTATTATTACTATCTCCATTTTACATATGGAAAAATTTAGGCGAAGAGAAGTTAAATGATTTTTCCATGGTCAAACAACTAGTAAATGACTGTGGCAGGATTTGAACTCAAGACATGTTGATTTCCTCTTGAGCATTCTAGCAATTATGCTACCTAACTGCCTGCTAAGTTAAACCTCTTAAATGCAATTTTGGCCCTTTGTTCTAGGCTATGGTTAAGTAACTGTTTAGATTCCATTTCTAACCTATTATGTTCTTTATCCCTCCATTCCAGGTTTGATAAACAAACTCAGTATATCATGTTCCAGGGTTAGAGCAGAATTCAGAGTTGAATGGAGTTAATCAAGAAAGATTTCTTAGAGTTAAAAAAATACACCTTGTGAGCCAGATTTTGGAGTAGCTGAAAGTCAGGACCACATTTTAATCTATCTTTTCAGAATATCAACTTGAATGCCACAAAGGTTTCAGATTGGGAATGCCAAATGACATATAAGTCCTGCTGACAGGATTTCTGGTTGTACCTATTGAGTGTACCATTGCATCACCTGCAGGTCCTCAGGGACATGCTACCCACAACTTTCAAGACAGCATATCCATCAAAGAGAGATCTTGCTAGCCTTTTCTTTCCTGGCTTTCCTTCTCCCTTTCTGTCAATGGCATCCCCACTGCTCCCCAGGCTTGTATCATGACTGTCACCTCTTATTCTGCAGATGATCTCTCACATCCTAGCAAGGCCATTCTAGAGCCTTTCCCATTATTTCTATGTAACACACCTCATTTCTGTCACTTTAGGCCAAAGGATCTCAGTCAACTTTTTGGGTGATATCTTTGCTAATATCATGTAATAGAAAAAAAATTCTGGCATTACATTCAGAATGTTCATTGAAGCCCTTGCTCCAAAACTTACTTGTTTCGGTTATATTAGGAGAGTTTTGTTGTTGTTTTTTTTTAATCTTTCTGCAACTCCATTTCCTCAATTGCAAAAAACAGTAACAACAGCAACGACAACAACAAAACATGCATGTGGTTGGTTAGATGCCTTCAACATAGTTTCTAACTCTAAAATTCTGTAAATTTCAATTATCTTTCTAATTTCTCAGCTAAATAGAAGCACCTCAGTGTCATTTGATAAAATGGTTCTATTCTTGGAATCAAGAGACCTGGGTTTAAACCAGAACCTGACACTTGTAAGTGTTTGACCTTGGGATAATAAGTGAGTCTCTATTTTCTTATCTGTAAGATAGTTTAACAATTTTTATACTGTCTATCACACTGATAGATGTGAAGCAAGTATTTTTAAACCTAAAACTTCCATAGAAATGGGAAGTGTTTTTTTTTTACTGTTATTAATTAGACCTGGTCTGTATGTTGTCAAAGAAATTGGTTGAAGAGTGAAAAATTCATTCAACCAATGAGTTATTGAGTTTACATGCTAACAATTAATTTATTGGTTTGTTATTGTTACTGTTTTCCACTGAGATGCCTGAATCAACTATCATGCCAAAAAATGCTTTGACTTTTTAAAATTCTTTCTTTAGAGCTGCCCTGACTTCATTCCCCATCCTAACTTACATTTTTTATATTTCTAAAAGCCCCCCCCCACTGCTTAAAGGCTTTTGTAGTAGCAATACCTCACAATTACATAGTGTTTTTCAGTTTACTGAGTATTTTTCTTACAGTACCCTCTGAGATATGATAACACAGGTATTTTAATCCCCAATTCAGAAAAGAGGAAACACATTCACAGAGGTTAATGGACTTGATCAAAGCCATGCAACTAGTAACTGATAGAATAGCTTTAAAACCAGTCTCTTGATTACAAATCTCATTTTCTTTTTACTATAGCAATCTGCCTATTTTATAGAATCATAGGATCTCAGAAGAGAATGAGTCTTCAAAGATTTTCTAGTCCAACTCCTACCCATATCAGGTATCTCTCCTACAATAACCAAGAGAAGACATTATCAAAACTCTGCTAAAAAATCTGCAGCTACAAGAAGCACTCTGTCCTCTCTGGTACCTCATTCTGTCACCACATCGCTACTTAACATTTCCTTCATAGTACCAATCCCCTCATGGTGTCCTCTGCCCATTCTGATTTGTATCATTTCTGTCAAGCTTCTATCCAAAATATTCTTTTAGTTTCAGCTGGGATAGAGATTACTAATCGACTTTTCCCATTGTGCCCTCAACCCCAGATATCCTGCCAATGTTTATGTTCTAGAGACTTATTCTGTTTCTCTCAAATAGAATATCCATTGATTGTATGATATTCCCTTCCTAACTATCTTTACCTACTTTATTCTTATTCTGAGAACTCATCCTATATGTTACTAATTAATGCCTGTCCTTGGATTATAAACTTTTCAGTTTTATTTGTTGTCACAAGTTTAATTAGTGTAAACCAATGTGCATTTAATGGACTATATAAAATATTTAATTGTGATCCCCTTCGCACTATTATAGCCATTTACCATCAGATTACAAAAAGCAATAATTTGGAATCTTCATGAGCATAGACTCATACAAAGTAGATTTACCTGCACCTTGGTGCTCATAATCTAAGGCAGATTCTGATAATGCAAATAGAATCCTCAAAATAAGGTTAGAATACAGTATATGATAATAGCTAACTGAACAAATGTAGTGGTAATTTGCTTTAATAAAAATAGGCAGTCCTACTGGAAAATTGAAGGGGAGGGGTATAAAAGAAGAGGGGGAGAGATAGAAGGGAAAGCAGACTAGTGGAAGGGGTACTTGGAATGCATGCCATCTTGGGGTGGAGGGAGGGGTGAGATGGGGTGAAAATTTGGAACTCAAAATCTTGTGGAAGTAAATGTTGAAAACAAAAAAAATAAATAAAAATTACCATTAAAAAAACTTAAAAAAAAAGAAAAACAAGGAAAAAAAAAGGAATGTGTTCCCTACATGTGAGCCTCTTCATATGTGGTCCTTCCATGTATCTATTCCTTCCACTCTCAATGTGTGTATTCATGGGGTACTGTTCCATAGGTTTAATAAGGGAATGTTTTATTGTTGCTTTTCCTGTTACACTATTTCATTAAATGCCTATGCATTGAAAAAAAATAGGTAAATTTAAACACCAGTTGGAAACACAAGAAAATGGAGAGAATGAATTTTATAAAAAAAAAAAATTCTATGGAACTTTTCTTTCATCTCCCTAATGTAAGTTCTTGACCATTTTAACCTATCCTTCATTTAGTAACTAAAGTTCAGGTCTAACTATGTTACTACTAATACTACTTAATAAAGTCTAGTGGTTCCTTATCATCTCCAGGATCTTATATAAAACATTTTCTTTGGCATTTAAAGCCCTTTAAAATCTATCTATTTTCTACCTTTCCCATCTTCTGATACTTAACTCCTCTTTACTCTAAAATCCAAGTGTATTAGCCTACTCATTATTCCTCAAACAGGATATTCTCTCTCTCACTTGTGTGGATATTCAATGGCTCTTTTCATGCCTAGAATGATCATTAAGCTCATCTCTTGCTCCTAGGTTCCCCGGGTTCATTCAAGATTCATCCCAAATCTGACCTCTTGCAAGAGACTTCTCCATGAACCCCAACTGCTAATGCTTTCCCTGTGAACTCCCTGAAGAAAAAAAAATGTTGTTTGCTCTTTTTCTGTTTCAAACAGTTAGCATTAATGGCCCAAGCATACAGCAAATGCTTGAGAAGGTCATGTTGTATGACTTATAAGTAGAAAGTTCCCTTATGTTCTTCTGTAAATGAAGTAAGTCAGGAAGATGACTGATAAAATTGAAAAATTATCTCAAACTAATTTAGCTGGTGGAATAGTGGAGAAAGTGATATACTTTGAGTTAGTCAGACTTAAATTTTAACCCTGCTTCACATACTACTTATGTAACTCTGAGTAAGTCAATTTACCTCTCTAAATCTCCATCCAAACTCATCAATAAAATAGAAATAATGAAAATAACATCTTCACAGTCTTTGTAGGTGATCAAATTAGGTAACATGTAAATTTATATAAAGTACTTTATAAAGCATTATATGAATAATCTTTGTGGAGCCAAGATGATGAGTTAAAGGCAAGGATTCACCAGAGCCTCCAATTCCCCTCCAAACAATGTTAAAATAATGCCTCAAAACAGAACCCATAAAAGGACAGATTGGAAAAAAATCAAACCAAGGACAATGTGGAAGGTTGGCAGGAAAGATATGTCTTGTTGGAGTAAGAGTGGAGTGCAGTCCAGCATATGCCATGCCATTACAGGCTGCACCTGGCAAGCCAGAAGCAGGTTTTAGGAACAACTGAATCAGCTGCTTCAGTGGCTTCTGGAGCTATCAGTCCACAGACAGTAAAAAAAGATGGTTTATGGCCTGTCACAGACAAGAGCACAGGCCAGGAGACAAACAAATTATTTTATTAAGGGGATTTGTTCAGTGAATTTTGGATTCAGTCACAGAGCCACACTTGAGAACCTAGAGGGTCACAAGTGGCCTTGAAGCTGAAGGTTCACCACCCCTGATGTTAGGATTATAACCAGGAATCACCTGCCCAGCAAAACTGAGTATAATTCTTCTGGGGGGAAAATGGATTTTTAATGAAATTGATGACTTTCATGATGAAAAGACAGACGTGAATAGAAAATTTCACTTTCAAATACAATACTAAAGAAAAACATAAAAAAGTAAATAGAAAAGATAAATCATAAGAAATTCAGTAAGGTTATACTGTTTACATATCTAGATGGGAGGATGATACATGTAACTCCTAAAAATATTCTCGTTATTAAGACAGTTAGAAGGAGTGAACATAGATAGGGGACATGTCTATAAATTGATAATGATGGGATGATATCCAAAATAAAATTAAGGAGAGAGGAAAAGAGATGCACTGGAAAAGGTTGGAAAGAAGAAGTAAAATAAGATAAATTATCTCACATAAAAGGAAGTGAATGAGAAAATGGTATGTGGGCAATGCTTGAATCTTATACTTGAATTGGTTCAAAGAGGGAAAAGCATATACAATTAGTTGGGTATAGAAATCTATCTTACCCAAAGGGAGGTAGGAATATATTGTGATGATAGGAGGAAGGGCAGATTGGGGGAGGAGCTGGTTAGAATCAAAACACTTCTGAGAAGTGTTTTGGTAAAAGGAGAGAGAAAAGGAAAGATAAACAGGGAAAAACAGGATGGAAGGAAATAGTAATAATTAGCTATGAATGTGAATGGGATGAACTCACCCATAAAACAGAAGCAAATAACAGAGAGAACTGAAACCAGAATTCTACAATATGTTGTATACAAGAAATACATTTGAAGCAGAGAGACATACAAGGAGTGAAGGTAAGGAAATGGAGCAGAATCTATTATCCTTCAGCAGAAGTAAAAAAAAAACACAGGGGTAGCAATTGTGATCTCACATGAAGCAAAAACAAAATAAGAGCCAATTGAAAGAGATATGCAAGGATAGACTACCAGGAGCCAAGATGGCAGAATAAGCAGTAAATTGCCATAAGTCTGCCATATTCAACTGCAAATAACCATAAAATAATGCCCCAAAACAAATCCTGGAACATGAGGATCAGCAGAAAGATGGGGTGAAAAAAAGTTTTATCCCAAGAAACATGAAAGATTGACAGGAAAGGTCTGTCTCACTTGGGTAAAAGGAGAGCACTATCCAGGACAGGAAGCTCCCCAACAAGACCAACCTCAACAAACTAGTGGGAAATCCTGAGCCCCAGTGTGGTGGATCAGGCAAAGGCAAGTACCAGGAACCCTCCCTCCCCAAGTGCCTCAGCATACCCAGGGGAAGAGGCAGACTCTAGCTCTGAGAACCACCACTTACTACAGCACAGCTCTGCGCAAACAGGTAGCCTCCAGAAGACAGGCCACCACGTGCTTTAGTATTGCCCTGGGGAAATACCCCACTACCTTCAGCCCCCCAAAACACCAGCACTAGGGCCCTGGCTCAGCACCAGGTAAGCTGCCAGACCCTTCTGGCCTCCAGAAGTGCCAGCCACTCAGTGTAGCACCAGCCACAACAATGCATGGGGGGGGGGGGCTTAGGGCAACATCAGTGCAGAATCAGGTAAACAGCTAGGGCCTGCAGCCTCTGGCACAAAAAGCCTCAGATAGTGCCTCTTCAACCCTGAGAACAGAATTCAAATTGAAAAGACAAAAAAAAAAAGCCAAAAGAGATGAGAAAAACAAAACAAAAGAAAAGAAAGAATATGACCACGGAAAGTTATTATGGTAACAGGGAAGATCAAGTCACAAACTCAGAAGAGGACAACAATGTCAAAACACCTATAGGCAATGCCCCAAACAAATACATAAAATGGTCTCAAGCCCAGAAAGACCTCATAGAAGAGCTTAAAAACTACATAGGAGAGGTGGAAGAAAAATCAGGAAAATAAATGAGAGTGTTACAAGAGAATTATTTTTAAAAAGTCAATAACTTGGAAAAAGAAAACAACTGTTTAAAAAGTAGAATTGGTCAAATGGAAAAGGAAGCACCAGACTAACTGAGGAAAACAACTCCTTTAAAGTTAGAATTGAGCAAGTGGAAGCAAATGACTCTATGAGACATCAAGAATCAATCAATCAAATTCAAAAGAATAAAAAAAAAATTAGAAGAAAATGTAAAATACCTCACTGGAAAATGACTGACCTGGAAAATAGGTCTAGGAGAGACAATATCAGAATCATTAGAGTACTTCTGAAAGCCATTATCAAAAAGAGGACTTGGACAGCATCTTTCAAGGAACTATCAAAGAAAATTGCCCTGATATTTTGAAATCAGAGGGCAAAATACTCATTGAAAGAATCCACTGATCATCTCAGGAAAGAGATCCCAAAATAAAAACTTCAAGGAAGATTATGGCCAAATTTCAGAACTATCAGTTCAAGGGGGAACAAAATACTGTAATTAGTCAGAAAGAAACAATTCAAATATCTGATTGCCACAATGAGGATTACACAGGACTTAGCACCTGAGACTTTAACAGATCAGAAGTCATGGAACATGATGCAAGAATCACTTATGCAATGAAATTAAGCATAATACTTCAAGAGAAAAATGGTCATTCAGTGAAATAGAAGAATTTTAAGCTTTCATAAGGGGAAGACCAGAACTGAAACCAAAAGTTTGAGCCCCAATATCAAGATCCAAGAGAATCCAAAAAAGGTAAAAAGGGAAAATAAAGCATAAGGTATTTAATGTAGCTGAACTATTTACATCTCTACATAAGATGATACATACATGAACCAAGTGGTATATCATTCAAATTCTTAAAGGAGAAGTTAAATGAGTTACTGAAAGAAATACACTGCATAACTCTACTAGCAGGGGACCTCAACTGTTCCCTTACAGAACTTGATAAATCCAACCAAAAAAATAAATAAGAAAGAAACTGAGGAGGTGAATAGGATATTAAAAACTTAGATATGACAGACCTTTGGAGAAAACTTAATGGAAACAAATGAATATACCTTTTTATCAGCAGCACATGGCAACTACCCCAAAATGACTGTGTATTAGGGTATAAAAAACTCAAAATCAAATGTATAAGGGCAGAAATATTAAATGTACTCTTTTCAGATCATAATGTAATATGCAATAAAAATTGCATTTAAAAAAGGGCAGTGCAATGATAGATCAAAATTAATTGGAAACTAAGTGTTCTAATCCTAAAGAATAAGTGGGTGAAAGAACTAATCACAGAAAAAATAATAATTACATTAAAGCGAATGACAACAATGAAGCAACACCCCAAAATTTACGGAATGCAACCAAAACAGCACTTAGGGGAAAATTTATTTCTCTAAATTCTTATGATAGAAAAAGAGTAGATCAATGAAATGGGCATGCAACTAATAAAACTAGAAAAAAGATAAAATTTAAATCCTCAATTGAGCAACAAATTTGAAATCCTGAAAATCAAAGGTGAGATTAATAAAATTGAAAGTTAAAAAGAACTATTGAGATAATAAATAGTACTAGGAGCTGGTTTTCTGGGGGGAAGAACAATAAGATAGGTAACTCAATGGTTAATTTGATTAAAAATGAAGAAGAAAACCAAATATCAAGGATCAACAATGAAAAGGATGAAATCACCAATGAAAAAGAAATTGAAGCAATTATTTTGAAATACTTTGTCCAATTATTTCTTTCAACTGTGAATACAGACAACAAACCATTATTGTAAGGAGTCTGGAGGGGTCATCAGACTACAAAAATGGTCCATTACAGTAAAAAAAAAAAAAAAGACTAAGAATCTCTCATCAAAACTACTGAAATGAAGCATTTTGAAATATTAGCCAAAAAATTATAAAAAATAAATATCAAATTTGGTAATAAACCATGAAAATTTTAATTTTATAGCCTTAGATGCTAATTGACAGTCTAATTATTAAATAATTTATTAGTACTTTTTAACATTAACTAATTTATTTTTAGTTTTCAAAACTCACTTTTTGGGTTCATTAGGGAGTCCCTTTTTGAGAGGTATTTTTTATTTTTTTTATTAATTAATTTATTCTTACTTTTGAACATTCACTTTTATAAGATATTAACATTCATTTTTAAAACTTTGAGTTCCAAATTCTCTCCCATCATCCCTCCCTATCCACTCTCATTGAGAAGGCAAGCAATTTGATATAGGTTATATATGTGTAGTCATATAAAACACCTCTTTAATAGTCATTTTGTGAAAGACTAACTATATTTCCCTCCATCTATCCCACCTATAGTTTTTTTTTCTGTTCTCTCCTTTGACCCTGTCCCTCCTCAAAAGTGTTTGCTTCTGATTAACCCCTCCCCAAATCTGCCCTCCCTTCTATCACTCTCCTTCTTAGTTCCTTTCCCCCTGTTTTCCTGTAGGGTAAGATAGATTTCCTTACCCAAATGAGAGTAAGATTCACTCATTCCCTCTCACCTTCCCCTTCTTGCCCTCCACTGTAAAAGCTTTTTCTTGCCTCTATTATGTAAAATAATTTACCCCCTTCTACCTCTCCCTTTCTCCTTCTCAGAGTACAATCCTCTCTCACTCCTTAATTTTGTTTTTTTTAAGATATCACCCTTTAATTTTGAACGCATCTTGTGCCTTCTGTATATATCTATATCTATGTTTATAGATATAGATATGGATATGGATATGGATATAGATAGATATAGATATATAATATAGATATCTATATAGATATATATAGATATCTATATAGATATCTATATTATATATCTATATCTATATCTATCTATCTATCTATCTATCTATCTATCTATCTATCTATCTATCTATCTATCTGTCTATTCCCTCCAACTACCCTAATACTGAGAACGGTCTCATGAGTTACACATACCTTTCCATGTAAGTATGTAAAGAGTTCAACTTTAATAAGTCCCTTAAGATTTCTCTTTCCTGTTTACTTTTTCATGCTGTTCTTGAGTCTTATATTTGAAACACAAATTTTCTATTCTGCTCTGGTCTTTTTATCAAGAATGTTTGAAAGTCCTCTATTTCACTGAATGTCCATTTTTCCCCCTGAAGGACTCAGTTTTGCTGGGTAGGTAATTCTTGGTTTTAATCCTAGCTCCTTTGACCTCCAGAATATCATATTCCAAGCCCTCGAGCCCCTTAATGTAGAAGCTGCTAAATCTTGTGTTATCCTGATTGGGTTTCCACAATACTTAAATTGTTCTTTCTGGCTACTTTCAATATTTTCTCCTTGACCTAGGAACTCTGGAATTTGGCCATAACATTACTAGGAGTTTTCCTTTGGGGATTTATTTCAGGAGGTGGTTGGTGGATTCTTTCAATTTCTATTTTGCCTTTTGCTTCTAGAATATCAGGACAGTTTTCCTTGATAATTTCTTAAAAGATGATGCCTAGGCTCTTTTATTTATCATGACTTTCAGGTAGTCCAATAATTTTTAAATTCTCTCTCCTGGTTCTATTTTCCAGGTCAGTTGTTTATCTAGGGTGATATTTCACATTGTCTTCTATTTTTTCATTCTCATGATTTTGTTTTATAATTTCTTGATTTCTCATAATATCATTGGCTTCCATTTGCTTGGACCTCCTTTTCCATTTGACCAATTCTGCTTTTTAAGGCATTCTTCTCGTCATTGTCTTTTTGGATCTTTTTTGCTATTTGAGTTATTCTATATTTAAGGTGTTATTTTCTTTTTTTTTGGTGGGGGGGGGTCTCCTTTAGCAACCTCTTGACTCGTTTTTCAGGATTTCTTGCATCACTCTCATTTCTCTTCCCAATTTTTCCTCTACTTTTCTTACTTGTTTTTCAAAATGCTTTTTGAGCTCTTCCATGGCCTGAGACTGATTTGTATTTTTCATTGAGGCTTTTAATGTAGGAGCTTTGACTTTGTTGTCTTCTTCTGGTTGTTTGTTTTGATCTTCTTTGTCATCAAAGTAAGATTCTATAGTCTGCACTTTTTTTCCACTGTTTTTTTTTTCAAATTCCCAGTCAATTACTTGACTTTTTAACTCTTTTTCAAGGTAGGACTTGCTTCCAGTGTGAAGAGTATACTGTCCCCAGCTTCAGGGATTTTGTGCAGCAGTTTTCAGAGATACTTCTGGGCACCTGTAAATTTTCAGTTCTTCCAAGGTGGTGTGATCAAAGGAGAGGTGTTTACTCCTTTCCTGCTTTGTGCTTTTGTCTATGAGTGACTGCAAGCATTATTTTTCTGCCTTATAACTGTGAGGATGATTCCCTCTTCACCATGCTACAAGCTCTGACATTCCAGTGCTCCTCCTCACCCCAGCAACATCACTCAGGACTGCAACCCAAATCCAACCACTGACAAAGCAAGAGAATCATGCCTCAGTGCCAGCAAAAAGATCTCTGCAATCCCCCTATGATCAACCACTTGATCCCCACAATGTTGGCCAAGAGCTCTGGAAGCAACTGCTGCCACTGTGGCTGCCTCCTCAGGGCTGTGTAAGAACCATGCTCCTCTCTTACTCAGGTCCAACAGACCTTTCCCACTAACCTTCTAAGTTGTCTTTGGTGATTGTTGGTTGAGAAGTCTGGAAACTACTAAAGCTGTCCATGATTCAGTCTCCTGAGGCCTTCCCTGGATTTGCTCTGGCCCCATCTTTGCCTATATGGCCCAGGCTGAACTGCACTCCTTTCCCAGCCCTGAGCAACAGACTTTTCCTATCAACCACCCAAGTTGTCTTAGGCTGGAAATTTGCTTCACTCTATCTTTTTTGTGAGTTCTGTTGCTATAGAATTTTTTAGAGTCATTTTTACAGGTATTTGGAGGGGTTTGAGGGAGAGTTTAAGCAAGTCACTGCTTTTACTCCCAAGAAACTCCATTTAAAAGAGTTGTAGACAATATAAAATACTTAGAAGGTTACCCGCCAAGAGAAAACCCGGAACTATATGAACCCAATTACAAAATACTTTTCACACAAATAAAGTCAGATCTAAACAATTAGAATTATATCAATTATTCATGGTTAGGCCTAGCCAATACAATAAAAATGACAGTTCTACCTAAACTAATTTACTTATTCCGTACCATAACAATCAAACTACCAAAAATAATTGATAGAGGGAGAAAAAATGTCAAAATTCGTATAAAGAATAAAAGGTCAAAAATATAAAGTGAATTAATGAATCACATACACACACCCAAACACACACATACACAAATGAAGGTAGCCTAGCAATACCAGATCTCAAATTATATTGCAAAGCAGTAACCATCAAAACTATCATGTACTGGCTAAAAGGCAGAGTGGTGGATCATTGAAATAGGATAGGTAAACAAAATACAGTAGTAAATAGCCATACTAATGTAGTGTTTGATAAACCCAAAACTGTAGCCTTTTGGATAAGAGCTCATTACACCTGTTAGGTAAACTAGAAAACAACAAGGTACAGACTAGGTAAAGAACAACATCTCACAACATATATTAAGGTAAAGTCAAAATGGGTACATGATTTAGACTTAAAGGGTAACACTATAAGCAAATTACAAGAGCAATAAATATTCTACCCATCATATATATGGAGGAGGGAAGAATTCATGGCAAAACAAGAGATAGAAACCATTATGAAATGTAAAGTAGGTGACTTTAATTATATTAAATTGTAAAGTTTTTAACAAAACCAATGTAAGAAGATTAGAAGGAAAGCAGAAAGATGGAAAACATTCTTTACAGCACATTTCTTTGATAAAGACCTGATTTTGCAAATATGTAGAAAACTCATTCAAATTTATGAGAATATGAGCCATTCCCCTATTGATAAATGGTCAAAGGATATAAGGAAGCTATTTTCAGATGAACAAATCTAAATCATATTTAAGCATATGATGAAGTACTCTAAATCACTTTTGATTAGAAAAATGCAAATTAAAACAATTCTGAGGTACCACCTCTCACCTATCAGACTGCCTAATATGACAGAAAAGAAAAATGCTGAATGTTGGAGAGGTTGAGGGAAAATTGGAACACTAATGCATTGTTCGTGGAGTTGTGACCTGATACAACCTTTCTGGAGAGCAATTTGTTACTATTCCCAAATGGCAATAAAAATGTGCATGCCCTTTGATCCACCAATGCCACTTCTAGGTCTTTTGCCAAAAGAGATCATAAAAAAAGGAAAAGATCCCACATGTGCAAAAAATATTTATAGCAGTTCTTTTTAAGGTGGCAAAGAATTGGAAATTGAGGGGACGATCATCAATTGGGGAAGGCTGAACAAGTAGTTGTATATGAATGTAATGGAATATTATTGTTCCATAAAAAAATGATAAGCAAGAGAACTTCAGAAAAAATCTGTAAAGTCTTGTATGAACTGATGAAAAGTGAAATGAACAGAACCAGGAAAACATTATATACAGTGTTAGCCACATTCTGTGATGATCAACTATGAATGACTAGGCTCTTCTCAGCAACACAATACTCTAAGACAAATACAAAGAATGATGAAAGAAAATGCTAATCACATCTAGATAAAGACTTGATGAATTATGAATGCAGACTGAAGTATATTTTTTCATTTTATTCTTTTTCATTTTTTCCTTTTGATCTATTTCTTCTTTCACATCTGTGACTAATATGGAAATATGATTTACATGATAGAATGTGTATATTCTATATCAAATTGACTACCATTTTAGGAAAAGGGGAGAGGAAGGAGGGAGAAAAATTGGAATTCAAAATCTTACAGAAATGAATACTAAAAATTGTGATATATGAATATAATGGAATACTATTGTGCTATAAGAAATGATGAACAGGCAGACTTCAGAAAGACCTAGAAAGACTGGTATGGACTGATGCTGAGTGAAATGAGCAGAACCAGGAGAACACTGTACACAGTAATAGCCACATTGTGTGATGACTAACATTGATAGACTTAGCCCTTCTTAGCAATGCAAAAATCTTAGACATCTCCAAACATCTCATAATGGAAAATGCTATCCACATCCAAAGATAGAACTATGGAATTTGCATGCATATCAAAGCATACTATTTGTTATTTTTTTCTTCTATTTTGTTTTGCTTTCTCTTTCTTGTGGTTCCTCCTATTGGTTCTACTTCTTCCTTACAACATCATTAATGTGGAAATATGTTCAATAAGAATGTATATGTACAGCCCATACCAGATTACACATCATCTTGGGGAGAGAGGTGGGGAGAGAGGGGGAGAAAATTTAAAACTCAAAAGCTTATGGAAGTGATGGTTGATAAATAAAAAGAAATTAATAAAAAGAAATTAATACAAAAGAAATGAATACTAAAAATTGTCTTCACATATAATTGGGGAAAAATAAAATACTAGGATTTCTGCTTCCAGGAGCCAAGATGGCAGAGAAAGAAGTAAGTCATTTTTACCATCCCTTATTAACCTCTGAAAGCCAAGAAAATATCACCCCAGGAAAAACCTGGGAACAGCTGAACCAGCAGAAAGATGGGGTGCAGCAATCTGGTAGCCCAAGTAGCTTGAGAGATTAACAAGAAAGGCCCCTCTTGCCGTGGGGAAAGGGGAGCAGTACAGAATAGGAGGCATTCCAACAAGATAGCAGAAAGCCCTACCTCACCATACCAGGGGAGATCCTGAAAGTCATGTGATGGAGCAGGCAAATATCAACACCAGGACCCCAGAGTGCCTCAATCAGGGCAAGGGACCCAGTGGAAACCAGGTTAAAAAAACCACCATGTGCCATGGCATTCTACAGCAACCAAGTGTCCCACTGCTTCAGCAAAACTCTGGGAAGTGCTCCAAGAGGCCCCAGATGGAGAAACATCATGCAACATCCATCTGAAAGGAGCTCAAGAAAGGGAAAGGAAGGAAAGGTCCAGGTGAGCAAGCAGGCTCCAGGCGTAAGACTAACTAATCCTACTCCTAGAGTTCCAGTGTTGCTGATTCCAGCCCAACACCAGGTGAGCTGTCAGAAACTTACAGTCTCCAACTGCCAACATCAGAGGCCCCAGCACACAAAGCCAGTGACCAGACCCTGGGCTCTCAACACAAGAAGCTTGGGTCAGTGTCCCTGCTCCCCAGAAGAAGAACTCAATCTCTTTAAAGGCCAGGAAATAAGCAAACACCATGAGCAAAAAAAAAAAAAAAAACAACAAAACATACTATAGATTTTTATTAGGGGATCAGTGAAGATCAAAGCAGAAATTCTGAAGAGGGCAACATTGTCAACAAACCCACATCTGGAACCTTGAATGGGAATATGAACTGGTCTAAAGCCAAAGAAGCCTTCTTGGAAAAGCTCAAGAAGGATTTTAAAAGTCAAATAAGAGAGGTAGAAGAAAAAATGTGAAAAGAAATGAGAGGTATGCAAGAGAGAGACAATAGCTTCGAAAAGGAAGGACGAAAATTAACTGTAGAAAACAAGTCCTTTAAAAATACAATTGGCCAACTGGAAAAAAAGTACACCAAAGAAAACAAGTCCCTAAAAATACAATTGGGCAAATGAGGAAGGAGGTACAACATGTGATAGAAGAAAATAATTTGTTAAAAATTAGAATTGGGCATATGGAAACTAATGACTTTATGAGAGAGCAAGAATCAGTCAAACACAAACAAAAGAATGTAAAAAATAGATGAAAACAAAAAATACCTCATTGGCAAAATAACTGACTTGGCAAATAGACCCAGAAGAGACAATTTAAAAATTATTGGTCTACCTGAATATCACAATGAACAGAAGAGCCTAGACAGCATCTTTCAGGAAATCATTAAGGAAAACTGTCCTGAAGTCCTAGAATCAGAGGGTAAAATAACCATAGAAAGAATCCATCAGTCATCTGAAAGAGATCCAAAATTGAAAACGCCAAGGAATACAGTAGCCAAATTCCAAAATTACCAGGTCAAAAAGAAAATACTGCAGGCAGCCAGAAAGAAACAATTTAAATATCATGGAACCACAGTCAGGATTATGCAGAACCTTGCAGTTTCTACATTAAAAGACCATACAGCATGTAATACAATATTCCATAAGGCAAAGGAGCTTGCATTACCACCAAGGATCAACTACCCAGCAAAAATGAGCATGATCTTTCAGGGGAGGAGATGGATATTCAACTAAATGGGGGACTTCCAAACCTTCCTGATAAAAAGACCAGAGCTCAACAGAAAATTTGATCTTTAAATACAAGACTCAAGACATAAAAAGGTAAATGGAACAAAAAGAAACCACAACATGTTATTAATAAGGGCAACCTGTTTACATCCCTACAAGGGAAGATGACACTTGTAACTCTTGAGAACTGTATTGTTATTATACCATGTTAAAGGGGTATACATAGAGGGGGTAGGTTTAAATTGACTTTGATGTAAGGATAAAAAAATCTAATTAAGTAGGTTAAATGGATCTAAGTAAGTGAATTAATCTGATCTAATTAAGAAAATGTGCTGAGAGAAAAGGAAAGGAAGAGGCAAACAAGGGTAAATTACATCACACAAAAAGGCACAAAAACCTACTACAGTAGAGGGAAAGAAGGGAGGGAGATGAGCATTGTTTGAATTTTATTCTCATCAGATTTGGCTCAAGGAGGGAATAACATAATCAGTTAGATATGGAAATCTAACTTGCACTATAGGCAGTAAGAGGGAAAAGGGGAAAGAAAAGAGAGTGGGGATATAAGAGAAGGAAGAAGTAGTAAGGGTAAAGGGGAAGAAAAGGGAGGGGGCTAAGAGATGGGAGGTGGGACTGAGGGAGGCCTTAGCCAAAAGCAAAACGCTAGTAGGGAGGGAAAAGTAGAAAGGAGAAAGAAATACATCGACATGGCGGAGGGATTGGATGGAGAAAAATACACAGATAGTAATCATAACTATGAATGTGAATGGGATGAACTCTCCCATAAAACAGAAGTGGATAGCAGAATGGATTATATCTCTAAATGCTTACATGAATAAAATAGAAAAAGAGGAGATCAATCAATTGGGCATACAATTAAAAAAAAACTAGAAAAAAAACAAATTAAAATTCCTCAATTAAACACCAAATTAGAAATACTGAAAACCAAGGTATAAAATAATAAAATTTAAATTAAGAAACCTGTTGAACTAATAAATAAAACTAACAGCTGGTTTTATGAAAAAAAAAATAAAATAGATAAAACTTTGGTTAATTTAAACAAAAAGAAAGAAGAAAACAAATTGCCAATATCAAAAATGAAAAGGGTGAATGCACAAAGGAAGAAGAAATTAAAACAGTAATTATGAACTATTTTACCTAACTGTATGCCAATAAATTTGACAATCAGTGAAACGGATGAATAGTCACTATAAATATATATATATATATATATATATATATATTATATATATATATATATATATCCCAGATTAACAGAAGAGGAAGTAAAGCACTTAATAACTCCATCTCAGAAAAAGAAATTGAACAAGCCATTGATGAACTCCCTACAAAAAAATCTCCAAGGCCAGATGGATTTACAAGAGAATTCTATTAAACAATTAATGAACAATTAATTCCAATACTATATAGACTATTTGGGAAAACAGGTGAAGAAGGAATGTTACCAAATTCTTTTTATGATACAAATATGGTGCTGATACCTAAACCAGGAAGAGCCAAAACAGAGAAAGAAAATTATAGACCAATTTCCCTAATGAATATAGATGCAAAAAAATTTAAATAAAATATTAGCAAATAGATTACAGCAACTTATCAGAAGAATAATACACTATGACCAGGTAGAATTTTTACCAGGGATGCAAGACTGGTTCAATATTAGGAAAACTATCAGCATAATTGATCATATCAACACCAAAACTAACAGAAACCACATAATCTCAATAGGTGCAGAAAAAGCTTTTGACAAAATACAAAACCCATTCCTATTAAAAACACTAAAGAGCATAGGACTAAATTGAGTCTTCCTTAAAATAATAAGTAGCATCTACCTAAAACCTTCAGCAAGAGTCATATATAATGGGGACAAGCTAGAAGCATTTCCAATAAGATTGAAGTGGAACAAGGATGTCCATTATCACCTCTGTTGTTCAATAATGTACTGGAAATGTTAGTTTTAGCAAGAAAAGAAGAAAAAAGTTGAAGGAATTAGAATAGGCAAAGAAGAAACAAAGCTGTCACTCTTCACAGATGACATGATGAGATACTTAGAGAATCCTAGAGAATCAAGTAAAAAACTGCTTGAAATAATAAACAACTTCAGCAAAGTAGCAGGCTATAAAATTAACCCACATAAATCAATGGCATTTCTACATATTACCGAGAAAGCCGAACAGCAAGCGATAGAAAGAGAAATTCCAGTTAAACTTAATGTAGACCTTATAAAATATTTAGGAATCTACCTAATGAAACAAACCCAGGAACTATATGAACACAATTACAAAACACTTTTCACATAACAAAGTCAGATCTAAATAATTGGAAAAACATCAGTTGCTCATGGGTAGGTCAAACTAATATAATAAAAATGACAATCCTACCTAAGCTAATTTACTTATTCAGTGCCATATCAATCAAACTTCCAAAAATTATTTTATAGAGCTAGCAAAAATAATAACAATATTCATTTGGAATAAAAAAAGTTCCACAATATCAAAAGAACTAATGAGAAAAATGCAGGAGAAAGTGACCTAGCCATTCCAGATCTTAAATTATATTATAAAGCAACAATCATAAAAGCTACCTGGTACTGGCTAAGAAATAGAGTGGTGGATCCATGGAATAGTTTAAGTATACAAGACACAGCAGTCAATGACTATAGTAATCTACTATTTGATAAAGCCAAAAAACCCCAGCTTCTGGGATAAGAACTCACTCTTTGACAAAAACCATTGGGAAAACTGGAAAAGAGTATGGCAGAAACTAGGCATTCACCAAAATCTCACACCATATACCAAAATAAAGGCAAAATATATTCATGATTTAGATATAAAGGCTGATACCGTAGGCAAACCGGAAGAGCAAAGAATAGTTTACCTATCAGATTTATGGAGAACAGAAGAATTCATGACCAAACAGGAGATAGAGAACATTACAAAATGCAAAATGGATAACTGATTATATTAAATTGAAAAGATTTAGCACAAAGAAAGCCAATACAGTCAAGATTAGAAGGAAAGTAGAAAATTGGGAAAGAATTTTTACAACCAGTGTCTCTGATAAGGGCCTCATTTCTAAAATATATAGAGAAGTAAGTCAAATTTATAAGAATGCAAGTCATTCCCCAATTGTTAAAAGGCAGTTCTCAGATGAAGAAATTAAAGCCATCTCTAGTCACGTTAAAAAATGTTCTAAAGTACTATTGATTAGAGAAATGCAAATCAAAATAATTCTGAGGTACCATATCACACCTATCAGATTAGCTAACATGACAAAACAGGAAAATGATAAATATTGGAGAAGATGTGGGAAAATTGAAACACTAATACATTGTTGGTGGAGTAGTGAAATGATCTAACCATTTTGGAGAACAATTTGGAAGTATGCCCAAAGGCTTATAAAAATGTACATAGTCTTTGACCCAGTAATACCACTTCTAGGGCTGTATCCTAAAGAGATCATACAAATGGGAAAAGGACCCACATGTACAAAAATATTTATAGCAGCTCTTTTTGTGGTGGCAAAGAATTGGAAATTGAGAGGATGCCCATCAATTGAGGAATGGCCAAATAAGTTGTGGTATATGAATGTAATGGAATACTATTGTGCTATAAGAAATGATGAACAGGCTGACTTCAGAAAAACCTGGAAGGACTTGTATGGTTTGATGCTAAGTGAAGTGAGCAGAACCAGGAGAATGTTGAACACAGTAACAGCCATGTTGTGTGATAACTAACATTGACGACCTTAGCCCTTCTCACAGTGCAAGGATCTAAGAGTTTGAATGTAGATCAAAACATATTATTTCCTATTTTTTTTCCTTCTGTTGTGTTTTGTTTCCTCTTTCTAGTGGTTCCTCCTATTGGTTCTAATTCTTACTTATGATTGCCCAAAGTCAATTTATACCCATGCCTTCTGTCTACGTATACCCCTTCTAAATGTTATAATAAAGATATAGTCCTCAAGAGTTGCAAGTATTATCTTCCCATGTAGGGATGTAAATAGTTTGCCCTTATTGAATCATATGTTTTTTTTCTTTATTTTACTTTTTTTTTTGCCTCTCTTGAGACTTGTATTTGAAGAACAAATTTTCTGTTCACCTCTGGTCTTTTCATCAGGAAGTTCTGAAGTCTCCTATTTCATTGAATGTCCATTTCCTCCCCTGAACGATTATGCTCAATTTCACTGGGTAGTTGATCCTTGGTTGTAATCCAAGTTCCTTTATCTTCTAGAATGTCATATTCCAAGTCCTCCAATCTTTTAATGTAGAAGCTGCAAGGTCCTTTGTAATCCTGATTGTGGTTCCACAGTATTTTTTTTTCTGGCTCCCTGCAGTATTTTCTCCTTCACCTGATAATTCTGTAATTTGACTACAATATTCCTTGGCATTTTCATTTTGGGGTCTCTTTCTGGAGGTGATCAGTGGATTCTTTTGATTACTATTTCACCCTCTGGTTCTAGGACCTCAGGGCAGTTTCCCTTGATAATTTCTTGAAGATGCTGTCTAGGCTCTTTGTTTTTTCTTCCCATGACTAGACCAATAATACTTAAATTATCTCTCCTAGATCTATTTTCCAAGTCAGTTGTTTTTCCAATGAAGTATTTTATATTTTCTTCTATCTTTTCATTCTTTTGATTTTGTTTGACTGATTCTTGATATCTCAAAGAGTCATTAGCTTCCACATGGCCAATTCTACTTTTTAATGAATTGTTTTCTTCAGTTAGCTTTTGTACCTCCTTTTCCATTTAACCAATTCTACTTTTTAAGATGTTCTTTTCTTCAGTGCCTTTTTGTGCCTCTTTTTCCATTTGGCCAATTGTATTTTTAAGGACTTGTTTTCTACAGGTATTTTTTGTCCTTCCTTTTCCAAGCTATTGACTCTCTTTCATACCTCTCATTTCTTTTCCCAATTTTTCTTCCACTTCTCATATTTGATTTTTAAAATCCTTTTGGATCTCTTCCAATAAGGCTTTTTGGGGTAGAGACCCACTTCATATTCCCTTTTGAGGTTTCAGATGCAGATGTATTGACATTGTTGTCCTCTTCTGAATTTTGACTTTGATCTTCCCTGTCCCCATAGAAAGAATGTATGGTCAGTGTTCATTTCTGCTTTTTGCTCATGATATTTGCATATTTCCTGGCTTTTAAAGTTGAACTCTCCTGCTGGATCCCAGGGGCACTGTCTCAAGTTTCTTGTGCTGAGAACCAGGGGCCTGGTCACAGGCTTTGTGTGCTGGTGCCTCAGGTACTGGCAACTGGAAGCTGCAGGGGTCTGTCAGTTTACCTAGTGTTGAGCTGGGGTCCTAGTGGTGGTGTCTGGCATGTGCTGAGGCCAGGTGGGGTTTTTCTGAATTTCCCCAGGGCTACACTGAAATTTTCAGGGTGGGGCTGGGAAGTTTGGCTGCTAGAAGGCACCTGCCCACATGGAGTTGTGCTGAAAGATGGGGAAGTTCAGCTGCTGGAGGATGCCTGCCCACTGGCACATGTGGTAGTTCTCTGAGCTGGAGTCTGCTGGTAACCCTGGCTGTGCCAAGGCATGTGGTGGGGTCCTGGTGTTGGTGCTTGCCTGCTCTACCACCACAGGGCTCAGGAACTCTCACTGGTTTGCTGAGGTGGTACCTGCTGCTGGGTTGCTCAGATACTTCCTGTCCTGTACTGCCCCTCTTCCACCATAGCAAAATGGACCTTTCCCATTAACCCCCCAAACTTTGTGGGCTAAAAGACTGCTGTTCCCCATCTTTCTACTGTCTCCACTGTTATAAGATTTTTCCTGGGGTGATATTTTGAGGTTTTTAGAGGTCAGTAAGGGAAAGTGAGAGTGACTTGCTGCTTACTCCACCACCTTGGCTCCGGGAAGCCCTTCCTCTAGATACATAATCAAAGTAGTCATATGAAACTAAATATGATGACGGGGCAGCTAGATGGCGCAGTGGATAGATCTCTGGCCTTGGAGTCAAGAGGACCTGAGTTCAAATCCAGCCTCAGACACTTGACACTTACTACTTAGTATCTGTGTGACCCTAGGCAAGTCACTTAACCCCAATTGCCTCACCAAAAAAAAAAAAGATGTTGGAGCAGCTAGGTGGTGCAGTGGATAGAGCACCATTCCTGAAGTCAGGAGGACCTAAGTTCAAATCTGGCCTCAGACCAAATACTTGACACTTATTAGCTATGTGACCCTGGACAAGTCACTTAACCCTTGCCAAAAACAAAAACAAAAACAAAAACAATTGTGTATGATCCCTCCACACCTTTAATCTAAAATTTCATGAATTTCTGCCATAAAACAAACAAAAATCCTTCAGTAGTTGACCTCCTAGTATTTGTTCTTTCCTTTTTCCTTCCTTCCCTCTAACCCTGTTCACCTCTTCTCTCTCTGTCTCTGTGTCTTTGTCTCTGTTTATCTCAGTGTCTCTGTCTCTGTCTCTCTCTCTCTCTGTCTCTCTCTGTCTCTCTCTCACTCCTCAACAAAACTGTCTGCCACCACCCTTGTACTCAGACTTTGCAATCTGCTAAAAAACCAGCTTGCATACTAGGATATTGGTTGAAAGTTCAAGTATTTCTCCCAGCCTTGGTGAAGAGTTGTTATATAAGATTTCAGTGGAGGAATAAGAGTAATGGCTTGCATTATTATTGGACTTTTCAGGCACAGAATTTTCATATAATGATGTCAGTCCAAATTTCCAGAGGGTAGAAACTGAGAGCAAACCCTTCAACTTTTGAGAACCTCTAACTTTTAGTATGATGATTTTTTTTGTTTTGTTTTACATTCTTCCAAGGCTAAATTTTGCTTCATTGTAAATTTGACTCATATTTTCTACTTCTGCTTGCTAGAGCTATGGAAAATAAGGTCAATGTCTCTTGTTCATAAAAGCCAATCCTTGAATATAGCTGACTTGTTCTCCCTAAGTTTTCCTTTAACATTTAGCATCAGATTTTGAGAGGTTTGTAGATTTTTTAAAAAATTTTATTCTTTATTAAATAGTTCCTAACTAGTTCAATGACTCAGTCTGGAGAAATATTTGGTGGTCCACACAACTATTACCATCAAATATCTTTATCTTTCTAAAACCTATAAACTTAAATAAATACATATATATGCATATATTTAAAACCCTTCACTCCTTTTCTTCCTCCTCCCAACTTCCCTCTTTCCCTTTCCCTATTCTCTCTCTTTTTTTTTTCTTACTGGCTCATGGTTCCCACACCCTAAGCTATCATGGTTACCCTGCCAGATAGATAATTCAATTTGGGATATATAGATTACAGGTTGGTTTGGGAAAGATTTGTGCTCACTGATCACTAAGCCCTTTATCCTGAGCATTAGAATAGAGACAGTGATGCTGGTAGAAAATGCTTGGTGAGATCTTACTTGGTCTGGAATCTAGACCAGATACTACTTTGTGGAATATAAACTGGGAAGGTTTTAGTTCTGAGTATGAAAAGGAAATCTAAGTATACAATGGGTATTTGGATTATTGAATATCAGTAAAGGTCTAAACTGACATATTGTTTATGGAGTTCTAACTATGGGCAATAGCTAATTACTCCAGCAAGAATTCATAATATGGCAACACTACAGTCTGGTTGCAGGCATATGACAACACATTTTACTTATTTATTTTATTTTATTTTATTTATTTATTCATTTTATTAATTGATTTGGGATGTGTGTGTGTGTGTGTGTGTTGGGGAGAAGAGGAAGAGAGAATTAGGTTATCCTGGCAGAAGTAGTAAGGACACAGTCTAGGTGACTAGAAGTTCAAAGGATAGGACTTCAATTGTTGAGAAGGTTAGAGCTATGCAAGATCTCAATCTTATAGAAACTATAGTAATGAACAGAATGTCACAGGAAGAGTTCAGGTATTCAGGAATAAGAGGCTTCTTGTTGTTCAGTCACTTGGGTTTTCTTGGCAAAGATAGTATAATGATTTTCCATTTCTTTCTCCAGATCATTTTACAGATGAGGAACTGAGGCAGAATTAAATTACTTGCTCAGGGTCACATAGCTAGTAAGTGTTTGAATCTGTATCTGAACTCAGGTCTTCATGACTTTAGGCCAGACTCTCTATGCATTGCACTACCCAGCTACGCAGGAATAAAAGAAGGCCTCAGTTAATTGGATTAGGCTTCAAAAAAGTATCAATATCACATGGAGCAATCCAAAAGTCCAATTACCAGGGCAGAAGGCCAGATTAGGATAAGGAGTGAGACTAACTTTATATAGAAATTAAGATATAATTAAAACTCTTCACATGTATTAAATTAACTCCAAACAATTCCACCAATTAACTGTGAGACCTTGGGGAAGTGACTTCTCTGAGTCATAGCTAGCAGTTTGGAAAATTGAGAAAATTATATTAGCTATGGAAGTTGTAGAAAAATTGTTAATAGCAGGTGTTACCTCTGATTAAGTTCCATACATGTGGCAAGGACACATTTTTCCCCCTGGTCTGGACCTCTTATCTTCTCATTTTTAAGGGGAGTAAAGCACTTTATCTCTGGATCACTTACTTTAATCTGTTTTAAATGAATTTACTGATATATTTTTGACAGCTGTTCGTGGAAGCAAGTTGGTGGTCTGGTCCCAGTTTCACATATGTAGGTGTAAGTGCTTTAAGACCTGCAATGTAGGAGACTAAGCTTGATGTTTCAACCAAAGCTGAAAAACCTGTGGGCTATGAAAAACCAATAGTATTACAATATTTCCCTTGAAAAACAGGGTGGCTTAGGAGACCTAATTCTCTCTTCCTCTTCTCCCCAACACACACACACACACACACACACACATCCCAAATCAATTAATAAAATGAATAAATAAATAAAATAAAATAAAATAAATAAGTAAAATGTGTCGTCATATGCCTGCAACCAGACTGTAGTGTTGCCATATTATGAATTCTTGCTGGAGTAATTAGCTATTGGCCATAGTTAGACCTCCATAAACAATATGTCAGTTTAGACCTTTACTGATATTCAATAATCCAAATACCCATACTCACAGGGAACTTCTGTGATAGAAATTGGTTCTACTGATGGAAATTATTTTTCTGTAACTTATAGGCTTAATAGTTCCCCAAGTAACTGAATGTTTATTTCCAGGGTCAGCAAGCTATAACATGTCAGAGGCAAATTTGAAAGCAGGTCATCTGTATCAAATCTGGTCCTCTGTCTCCTAAGCCACCCTGTTTTTCAAGGGAAATATTGTAATACTATTGGTTTTTCATAGCCCACAGGTTTTTCAGCTTTGGTTGAAACATCAAGCTTAGTCTCCTACATTGCAGGTCGTAAAGCACTTACACCTACATATGTGAAACTGGGACCAGACCACCAACTTGCTTCCACGAACAGCTGTCAAAAATATATCAGTAAATTCATTTAAAACAGATTAAAGTAAGTGATCCAGAGATAAAGTGCTTTACTCCCCTTAAAAAAAAAGATAATGATACCTTTAGCCTTTTCCCTCCTGTTATTTAAAGGAAAATCTTGACACATACCAGCTGAAAACTTTTAAAAACAATTCTTTTTAATCTTATGCTTAAAGAATGATGTACAAATTCCAAATACTAAGTTTATTTTGGCCCTGTAAATGCCAAAGTATTTCTTACAGATACAATCATCCTGGCACAGAGGCTCTGAAGATAATCCCTTCTGAAAAAATTCAAACAAGATATTTATCTGAAAATGTTTCAAATTACCTTTTTAGGAATTCCTTTTTTGTTTCCCTACATAGCGACAGAACCTCACTGCTTTTTTGTATAGCACCCAAGATGGAAAAATTACTAAAGTAGGATATCGATAGAATCTAAGTCCTTATTTGGGATCATAATTCTGAGCTCACAACCAAAGTGACACCATATGTATTCTATCCACAAGTGTAAGCACACTAAGTACTCAAACTTACTTGAGCCTATACCTTTCACAGAATGCAGCTGTATTTAGTAAATTCAATGACTAACATGTACTTAGACATCCAGATTCAGCAGATATCTGTCCTGACTTCCAGAGACATAAAGGGCCAACAGAGGCACTGGTTCTATAGTTATAGTTAACACTCAGAAAAATCTTGGTTAATAAATGAATCATTAAACAGGACATATCAGGATTTGATACCAGTAATACATATTAATCAAAGCACTTGTTGACTTTGTGAAAGGTAGATAGGCAAGATACTTGTTCAAGTGTAAAAATCTTTGCTGAAACGATTCCTTCTCAGCCCTTAATATCCCCCCTCCAAAAAAACATAGTGAGGAGGAAATAAACTTTATAAGGTACAAATGATGAAATTATCTAAACTGAGGCAAGGGAATATGTTGGAATAATGTGGAACTTTAAATATAAACATCAGATCTAACTTGGATACTATATCCCAAAGAATCATTTTTCCCTCCCCTATCCTGCTCTTAATATTTTTAGAACAGTCTTTAGAAGTTTATGAATCCAATCAACTGAAAAGCTGTATACAAAGGTTAATTAGCAAATCAACATGTCGACTCCATTACATTCATTAAAAAAAAATTTATTGTGTGATGGAGAAAGAATAAAATACAGTCCCTGTCCTGTCACTCAGAGTTTGCACTCAACAGACCATAATTAATAATAGTTCTTTAAAGATTGCAGCTCAGGTGAATAAGATGTTGCCTCCCACCAACACTTGTCCCATTTATCTGTCTCTCTTTAATCCTTCCTCTATCTCCTAATACATTTTTGTCTCATTTTCTCTCTGTCCTCACTCTCTACTCATCTCTTTCATTTGTAACAACATTATTTCATATTCATATAGGGAACTGTTATTTTCAAAGTAAATAAAATATTTCAATCATCTTTGTAACATCCCTAAGGGGTAGGGAGAGAAGATGGTAACATGTTCATTTTGCAGATGAGGAAACTATGGCCCAAGTAAGTCTTGTGATTTGCATAAAGTCAATTGGTCACTTAGTGGTCCAGCTGGGGCAAGAATTCAGGTCTTCTGATTCCTAAGTCAGTGTTATTTCAATTACATCACAGTCATTTCTTTCTCTCCACTGAAATCTGTTTTCCTCCCCCTTTTTTCTCTCTTCCCCCAATACCCCTAATGATTTTTTTCATTTTTTTTTATTTACCAATTCATTTTTCCTGAGAACATTTACTTAGTAACTACTCTGGAACATCATTCAGGAATCACAAGATAAGCAAGTCATTCATAGAGCGATAGATGCTCTTAGTTGAAAGATAACTCAAAAGCTATCTAATGCAATGCATATGACAGTAGAAATTTCCTCAATATCAGTCCTGGAAAGTACATGCAAACCCAAAGTGAAGTGAAATCCAGTAACTCTTTAGGCAATCTATCCAACTTACAGATAGATCTAATTGTTAGATAGATTTTCCTTACGTGGAACTGAAATTGGTCCTCATTCTATTTGATGGAATCGTATATTTAGAAGTATAGTGACTTTAGAAATCATTGAGTCCAACTTTCTCCTTTTATCAATCAGCAATTGAAGTTTATTGCTTCTGGTACTTTGTTTTGGGGCCAAGCTAATGAATCATAGGCTCTCAGAGTCAGAAGAGACCTTAGAAACCATGTAGTCCAATCTACGCTTGAAAAGAATTGCCTTTTACAGTATCTTACCTGTGTGACCTTGGCCAAGACATTTAATGTTTCTACTTCAGCTGTAAAATGAAGAGTTTGGACTCAATTAGATGACCTCTAAAGTCACATTCACCAGAAATATATGAATCTATGATTTCAAAATAGTCATTAGGGGAAAATCTCTAGTGAGGGATGACTCAGTCAAACCCTTCAAGTAATCTTCAAATATTTGAAGAAAGCTGTAATGTCTCATATAGATATTTTCTTCCTCACAATAAATATCCATTTTTTCAGCTAATCTCTCATGACTAGCCAAACATTCTGCTTTCTCTTTCCTGTACTTTCCTTACTGTACGTCCTAAAATGTAATTCCCAGACCTTAATACAATGTTCTGGGTATTGACTAATTAAGTATCTAAGGAGTTTAAATATGTAAAGCATTGATAAGATTATCCCTCCATTTTTTTCCCAATCCCCAATTAAATGTGCCCAAGTGGGTAGCAATAAACTGGTTACATTAGAGTAAGGAGTCAATCATGTCTGATAAGCTACGTCCTTTTTCCACCAATGGCTTATATGAAGTGTGACACATCAAGAAAGATTGGCCTTAGTGTGAAATTAGCCAATCAGTAAACTAATGAAGTGGGTAATCTTCTTTTTTCAAATATAATTGCCCTATATATCTCTAAGTAAAAACATCCTGTAACATATATGATGTTGCATGCCTGTAATCCTGGGTACTAAGGGGTCTAAGACTGGTGGGTCTTTTGAGCTCAAGAGTTCTGAGATGTAGTGAAGTAAGTCAATTGGGTGTCAGCATTAAGTCCAATATCAGTATGGTGAGTCCCTGGGAACAGAGCCCATCAGGTGTTAATTAGGCTATGCCTAATTAGCCTACACCAATCAATAGTGGGATCAGGCCCATGAGTAACCCTTGCACTTCCAGCCTCTGTGACATAGGTAGACCAAGTCTATTAAAAAAAAAAATATGCTTTCATGGCTGGGTATCTGTTATATAATCCTGTGTAGGGGCTACTTAAATACCTTGAGTATCTATGTACAATGACTTATGTAGTCCTTTAGTGCTTAAGGCCCTATGGTTTGGTACCTACTGCAGAGTTGCTCTTGTTTTTTCATTTTTTTTTCCCCATTGATCCTTCTCATACATCCAGTCTCACCCTATACAAGGAGAGTAGTCCCCACTTTCATGGATAATGCATTCCAACAGGAGACAAAATAAATAGAGGGAGTGGTAGCCAGAGGATCATTGTCATTCCACTTTTAATTTCCTATAAAGACAATTCTGTAATTACTCTTCCCACTTTCTTATCACTCATTCACTCCTTATCACTTTGGAATATGACTTGTGAGTTTTCTCAAAAGTTAATAACCTCTTAATTGATAAATCAGACTTTAGACTTTTATAGATTATTCAATACTTTCTCCCCCTCCTAGTCACTTTCTTCTTTATTGGATTTCATGACACTATTCGCTATGGGTTTTTCTTCTTCCATTCTGATCACCACTTCCCTGTCTCTTCTTCTACTTAAATGTTCTTCTCCCTCCTCAGTATAGGTAGATTCCATGTCTATGTCTTAGGCTCTCTTCTTTTCACCTTATTTTTTCTCTTGGTCTTCTGATCTCCCAAATGTTCAATTACAATTTATATGCATACTCCAGTACTCCAATGGATCTCATCTGTGGTTTCATTAATGAAGGTATTCTTCCTAATGATTCAGATTATCACTGATTCATTCCTGCCCATTCTGTTCAAAGTTGTCGATTTCCTTCCAAAATTTATTTACTACTGTGCTTACAACTTCCAAATCTACATGTCCAGACTTAATCTTTCTGCTAAACTCTTGCATATCCTACTTTCTGCTGAACTTATCCACTTTTTGGTTGTCTTTTTGACCCTCTAATTTAAGGTAGTACAAACTGAACTAATTATCTTCTTCATTCCTGTACCAAGCAACTTAAAGCATATTTTCCCCTTCCAACTCGTTCTTACACACCACCACCACTGATCTCCACCTTCATTTGAAAATTGCTATTTTTACTTTGGACACAAACCTCACAACCATCTATGATTGAAACCTTCAAATTGTCTTTCACTCTTTCACCTCCCTTTCTACCTTATAATGATTTCCTAAATGCTATGTATTCTATTTATACATCTCTAATAATCATTTCCTTTCCAATTATATATGGCCCCAATTTAATCTTTAACAACCTCTCACCTAACTTGTTTTAATAGGTTCTCTTATGCCCTGAATCCAGTGCTTTCTTTAAAATTGAAACTTACACATAGCTATTAAAATAATCATATTAAAGTCTGATAATCTTTCTTCCATGATCAAATGCTTGACTTGGTCTCAGGATGGTGTGAGTTCAAATCCTGATTCAGACACTTACTAGATATATGACTCAAGTATTTAATTCAGAGTTGTTGATAGAATCAAATTATACGGCACTTTTAAAGTGCTGTGCAAACCTTAAAGCATGATAAAAATGCATATTCTTAATTATCATAATTAGATATGCCATCTCACTGATGTGAATACTTTCTTTGGAAGTGTAGATTTTACTCTATGCATGTGTTATCTTCCTGCATAAATTTTGCCTATATTTTCTTGTAATGCAGGTTTCACGGCTAGAGCATTTGCATAAGAATCTTCTCATCTTTGGAGAGAATGAGAACTTTGTAGATTCTTTGTATCTATGAGAAGACTTGGAAAGAGAGATTGGAGAGAAGAAACATTCTTACTCATTTCTGCTTTGAAAAAGGGCAGACATGGTTCTAGATACTCTTCAGGATAATAAGAGATCCATAGAGAGAGAAAAGACTTTGGATAGTAGACATATAGGAGAAAGCTCGACACAAGCACAGCTTGCCTCACTTGAAATTTCAGGGAATTTTACTTTTGATGAGATCAGGGCCTCACTCGTTTTATACTTAGTATTTTGTTTTTAACATTAATTTTTAAAACTTTGAGTTCCAAATTCTAAACCTTCCTCCCTCCTCATCCAACCCCATTGAGAAGGCATGCAATTTGATACAGGTTACATATGTGTAGTTATATAAAACAATTCATAATAGTCATGTTGTGAAAGAAAACATAGACAAGAAATAAAAACTCAAGAAAAATAAAGTAAAAAAAATTATGCTTTAATCTGGATTCACATGCCACTACTTCTTTCTCTGGGTATGGATAGCACTTTTCATCTAAGTCCTTCAGAGTTGTCTTGGATCATTGTATTGCTAGTAAGTCACTCACAGCTGATCATCTTACAATATTGTTGTTACTTTGGACAGAGTAGATTTCACTTTGCATCAGACTATGCAAGTCTTTGCAGATTTTTCTGAGAGCATCCTTCTTATCATTTCTTATAGTACAATACCATTCCATCATAATCACATGCCACAACATATTCAGTCATTCCCCAATTGTTGGGCATTCTTTCAACTTCTACTTCTTTACCCCCAGAAAAGAGATACTATAAATATTTTTGTACATATAGATCCTTTTCTTTTTTTTCTCTTTTGGGATACAAATCCAGTAGTGGTATTGCTAGGTCAAAGGGTGTACATGGTTTTATAGCCATTTGGACATAGTTCCAAATTGCTCTACAGAATGATTGAATCAGTCCACAACTCCACCAACAGGACATTGAAGTCTCATTTTTCCCATGTTCCCTCCAATGTTTGTCATTTATCTTTTCTGTTCTATAAGCCAATCTAATAAGTATGAGGTATTACCTCAGAATTGTTTTAATTTGAATTTCTCCAGTAAGTAGTGAGGTAGAGTATTTTCATATGGCTATAGATAGCTTTGATTACTTCATCTGAAAACTGATCATATCTTTTGATCATTTATTATTTGGGGAATGGCTCTTATTTCTATAAATTTGACTCATTTCTCTATATGTTTGAGAAATAAGGCCTTTATCAGTGAAATTTGTTTTAATTTTTTTTCATAGTTACTATTGCTAAGTTTCTATCTATCCTATTCCTCACTCCATTTATTCTATTCTCTCTCTCTCTCTCTCTCTCTCTCTCTCTCTCTCTCTCTCCTTTCATCTTGTCCCTCCTCAAAAGTGTTTCCTTCTGATGACTCCCTGACCTAATATGCCCTCTCTTCTATCACCCCACACTTCTCTTATTCCCTTCGCCTCTTACTTTCCCATAGGGTAAGTGAGATAGATTTCTATACCCAATTGAGTTTTAATGTTATTCCCTCTTTGAGCCAATTCTGATGACAGTAAGGTTCACTTGCTCCTCCTCATCTCCACCCTCTTCCCCTTTACTGCAAAAGCTTTTTCTTGCCTCTTTCATATAGGAAAATTGACCCCATTCTACTTCTTCTTTTTTATTTTTCCCAGTACATTCCCCTTTCATACTTTAATTTTATTTTTGAAATATCATCACTTCATATTCAACTCACACCTTTGCCTTCTGTCTATATATGTTCCTTCTAACTACACTAATAATGAGAAAGGTCTTATGAGTTACAAATATCATCTTCCCATGTAAGAATATAAGCAATTTAAAACTGACTAAATCCCTTTTTTCCCCTTTCCTGTTTACCTTTTTATGCTTCACTTGAGTCTTGTATTTGAAAGTCAAATTTTCTATTCAGTTCTGGTCTTTTCATCAAGAATGCTTGAAAGTCCTCTATCTCATTGAATAGCCATTTTTTCCCCTCATGGATTATACTCAGTTTTGCTGGATAGGTGATTCTTGGTTGTTATTCTAGTTCCATTGCCCTCTGGAATATGATACTTTAAGCCCTCTGATCCCTTAATGTAGAAGCTGCTAAATCTTGTGTTATCCTGATTGTGTTTCCACAACACTTGAACTGTTTCTTTCTGGCTACTTGCAATATTTGCTCATTAACCTTTGAGCTCTGGAATTTGGCTATAATATTCCTGGGATTTTTCATTTTAGAATCTCTTCCAGGAAGAGATCAGTGGGTTCTTACAATTTCTATTTTACTGGCTGGTTCTAGAATATCAGGGAAGTTTTCATTGATAATTCCTAGAAAGATGTTATCTAGGCTCTTTTTTAGATAATGGCTTTCAGGTAGTGAAATGATTTTTAAATTATCTTTCCTACATCTATTTTCCAGGTCATTTTTTTTTGTTCCAGTGAGGTATTTCATGTTGTCTTCCAAATTTTTCATTCTTTTGGTTTTGTTTTATTGTTTTATGATTTCTCAAAAAGTCATTAGCTTCAATTTGCTCCATTCTAATTTTTAAGGAATTATTTTCTTCAGTGAACTTTTGAACCTCCTTTTCCATTTGGCCAATTCTGGTATTAAAGACATTCTTCTCCTCAGTGGCATTTGAACCTCTTTTACCATTTGACTTAGTCTGTTTTTTTAGGTGTCATTTCCTTCACTGTTTTTTGTGTCTCCTTTACCAAGCTGTTGACTTGTTTTTCATGATTTTCTTGCATCACTCTCATTTTTCTTCCCATTTTTTCCTTTTACCTCTATTATTTGATTTTCAAAATTCTTTTGAGCTTCTCCATGACCTGAGACCAATTCATATTTTTCTTGGAGGCTTTGGATGTGGGAACTTTGACTTTGTTGTCTTCTGAGTGTGTGTTTTCATCTTCCTTGTCATTATAGAAACTTGCAACAGTCAGACTTTTTTTTCCTGTTGTTTGCTCATTTTCCCAGACTACTAATTAACTTTTAAATTTTTCATAAAAAAAAAAGGCTCTGCTTCCAAGGCGGACCTCACACTATCCCAAACTTCAGGGATTATGTGCAGTTTTGTTTTTTTTTTTGAGAGATATTTCTAAGGACCTTTAAGTTTTCAGTTCTTCCAAGGTAGTAGGATCTAAAGTGTTTATCATTCTTTTAGCCTGCTCTCTAGTCTGTAAGTGATCACAAGTACTCTTTTCTACCCTGGAACTGTGAGGAGGGTACCCCCTCTACTACTGGTGCAAGCTTTGCTGAGGTACTGCTCCTCCTCATTCTGGATCTGCCACCCAGAACTATGACCTGGATCTAAGTATGGGCAAAGCAACAGAGTCCTGCTTCAGTGCCACAAAAAGACCCCTGTAATCTCCTTTTTTATATTCAATTAAATTATTTTGATTTTTATTTATCAACAATCACTTCCATAAGCTTTTAAGTTTTAAAATTTCTCTCCCTTCCACTACACCTCCCTCCCAAGACAGCACACAACCTGATATAGGCTATACATATATATTCCTATTAAACATATTTTCACATTAGTGATATTGTAAAGAAAAATTAGAGCCAGTAGGAGGAACCACCAGAAAGAGGGAACAAAACAAAACAGAAGAAAAAAATTGAAATAGTATGTTTTGATCTGCATTCAAACTCCATAGTTGTTTCTTTGGATGTAGATAGCATTTTCCATCATGAGACCTTTGGAGATATCTTAGATCCTTGCATTGCTGAGAAGGGCTAAGTCTATCAACGTTAGTCAGTGTACAACATTACTGTTACTGTGTACAAAGTTCTCCTGGTTCTGCTCATTTCACTCAGCATCAGACCATACAAGTCTTTCCAGGTTTTTCTGAAGTCTGCCTATTCATCATTTCTTATAGCACAATAGTATTCCATTACTTATACCACAACTTGTTCAGTCATTCCCTAATTGATGGACATTCCCTCAATTTCCAATTCTTGGCCACCACAGAAAGAACTCCTACAAATATTTTTGTTCATGTGGGTTCTTTTCCCATTTGTTTGATCTCTTTGGATTACAGCCCTAGAAGTGCTATCAGTAGGTGAAAGGGTATTCATATTTTTATAGCCCTTTGGGCATATTTCCAAATTGCTCTCCAGAATGGTTGGATCATTTCACAATTCCACCAACAATGCATTAGTGTTCCAATTTTCCCACATCTTCTCCAGCATTTATCATTTTCATGTTTTGTCATGTTAGCCAATCTGATAGGTGTGATATGGTACCTCAGAGTTGTTTTGATTTGCATTTCTCTAATCAATAGCAATTTAGAGCATTTTTTCATATGATTATAAATGGCTTTAATTTCTTCATCTGAGAACTGCCTGTTCATATCCTTTTACCATTTATCAATTGGGGAATGACTTGTATTCTTATAAATTTGATTTAATTCTCTATATATTTTAGAAATGAGGCCTTTATCAGAGAGACTGTTTGTAAAAATTCTTTCCTAGTTTTCTACTTTCCTTCTAATCTTGGCCGTATTGGCTTTCTTTGTGCAAAATCTTTTCAATTTAATGTAATCAAAGTTATCCATTTTGCATTTTGTAATATTCTCCCTTTCCTATTTGGTCATGAATTCTTCTGCTTTCCATAAATCTGACAGGCAAACTATTCCTTGCCCTCCCAGTTTGCTTAGAGTATCAGCCTTTATATCTAAATCATGAACCCATTTTGACTTTATTTTGATATATGATGTGAGATTTTGTTCTATGTCTAGTTTCTGCCATACTCTTTTCCAATTTTCCCAGCAGTTTTTATCAAATAGTGAGTTCTTATCCCAGAAGCTAGGGTCTTTGGGTTTATCAAATAGTAGATTGTTATAGTCATTGACTACCATCTCTTGCATACTTAAACTATTCCACTGATCCATCACTTTTACCAGTACCAATTAGTTTTGATGATTGCTGCTTTTAATACAATTTAAGATCTGGAATGGCTAGGCCACCTTCCCCTGCATTTCTTTTCATTAATTCCCTTGTTATTCTAGAACTATTGTTATTCCAAATGAATTTTGTTATTATTTTTTCTAGATCTATAAAATAATTTTTGGTAGTTTGATTGGTATGGCACTGAATAAATAAATTAGCTTGGGTAGAATTGTCATTATTGAATTAGCTCTGCCTACCCATGAGCAGCTGATGTTTTTCCAATTATTTAGATCTGACTTTATTATTATGTGAAAAGTGTTTTGTAATTGTGTCCATATAGTTCCTGGGTTTGTTTCATTAGGTAGATTCCTAAATATTTCATAATGTCTACAGTAACTTTAAATGTAATTGCTCTTTCTATCTGTTGCTGTTGGGCTTTCTTGGTAATATATAGAAATATCAATGATCTTTGTGTTTTTTTATAGCCTGCCACTTTGCTAAAGTGGTTTATTATTTCAAGTAGTTTTTCACTTGATTCTCTAGGATTCTCTAAGCATATCATCATATCATCTGCAAAGAGTGATAGCTTTGTTTCTTCTTTGCCTATTCTAATACCTTCAATTTCTTTTTCTTCTCATTGCTAAAGCTAAAGTTTCCAGTACAATATTGAACAACAGTAGTGATGATGAACATCTTTGTTTCACCCCCGATCTTATTGTAAATACTTCTAGCTTGTCCCGGTTACATGTGATGTTTGCTGAAAGTTTTAGGTAGATGCTACTTATTATTTTAAGGAAGACTCCATTTATACCTATGCTCTCTAGTGTTTTTAATAGGAATGGGTATTGCATTTTGTCAAAAGTTTTTCTGCATCTTCTTTGTCTATTTTCCCAAATAGTCTACATAGTATTGGATTTAATTGTTCTTTAAATGTTTGATACAATTCATTTGTAAATCCATCTGACCCTGGAGATTTTTTCCTAGGCAGCTTATGAATGGCTTGTTCAATATCTTTTTCTGAGATGGGGTTATCTAAGTATTTTACTTCCTCTTCTTTTAATCCGGGCAATTTATATTTTTGTAAATATTCATCCATTTCACTATGATTGTTGAATTTATTGGCATACAGTTGGACAAAATAGTTCCTAATTATTATTTTAATTTCCTCTTCCCTGGCGGTGGATTCACCCTTTTCATTTTTGATAGTGCTAATTTGATTTTCTTCTTTCTTTTTTTTAAATTAAATTAACCAAAGGTTTATCTTTTTTTTTTCATAAAGCCAATTCTTAGATTTATTTATTTGTTCAATAGTTTTCTTAACTTCAATTTTATTAGTCTCTCCTTTGGTTTTCAGTATTTCTAATTTGGTATTTGAGGATTTTTAATTTGTTCTTTTTCTAGTTTTTTTTGTTGTTGTTGCATGCCCAAGTAATTGATCTCCTTTTTCTCCCTTTTATTCATGTAAGCATTTAGAGATATAAAAAATTTTCTAAGAACTGCTTCCATTGCATCCCATAAATTTTCTTATGTTATCTCATTATTGTCATTCTCTTGAATGAAGTTATTGATTGTTTCTATGATTTGTTGTTTGACCCATTCATTTTTAAGATTAAATTATTTAGTTTCCAATTATTTTTAGTCTATCTTTCCTATCTTTTTACATATATATATATATATATGTATATACGCCTCTCAAGTACTGCCTGAACAAGATTAAAATATAATAGGATAATATTTAACAAAATAAAATATAATAAATCTTAGATAACATTGCATTTCAAAACTATCAATATATGACCCCATAAGTATTCTCCTTACATATGGAATAATGGCCCCCTTTCTATTTGAGTTTGACACTACTACTCTACCATGTTACCAAAGTGTTCACTTTCTGCTTGGTATACCAAACTCATGATTTTACTTAGTCTCTCCTGTCCTCCAATGTTCTCTCATAACTGTCCAATCACCTCCCAAGTTAAGGGAAGAAACTGAAAGAGTCTTTTCTACTTCTTTCAATCATTATTTGACTCATTCTGTCCTTTTTCTTTTTGACAGGGGTGAGAATCTAAATTTCCCCTAGAACATCTTTAATTTTAGATCATTTCTTTATACTGTATTTCAAGTTGATTATTTTTGCTTTGATAGAGATCCCTCCTATATTTCTCTAGTGTTGTCATTGTTGTTTTTACATTGCTCCATTATTTTTCCTTAAGCCTCTGCATTTTTGCCTTTCAATTATTTTTTTTTAGATAATCCAGTGTTGTGGAGAGTTGTTCTGTCTCATGTTCTCAATTCTTTAGTCTATGGTCAATTTAGTCTGTAGTCAATTCTTTAGACTTGCTGATTTTTTTCATAAATGTTCTAATTCTTTCTCTTATTTCTTTAATATTTCCAGTCATTTCTTTCATTTTTTTTCCTGAGACATTCTGGAGGTTTCAGATGAAGACACTTAGGCCAGACAGGTAAAGGTTTTTAAATAGTGTCTTACAGATAGTAAGTAGAAGAACTAGATCTTGAATCCAGGTCCTTTAATTCAAGATCCAGTGTTGTTTCCACTGTATTCTACTAAATGTAGCTTGAGCAAGCTTTGTACCCATTCAGCAAGTTTATAGAGATCTTTCAAAGGTCATCACATCACATAAGAGTATAATCACACTGGTTTAAAATATACAATTGAGAAATTCTCCAATGGAAGTGGGCATATGAAAATGAGTACAGAGGATATTCTCCCCTCTTTGACTCTACAGAATATGTGGCTCTGTCCTATGTAGTCAGGATAAGAAAATTAGTTAGGTTGAGACTGATTAAAAGTCTTATCATTTAATTTTGTCAAGCTAAAATGAATATAAATGTCTGACATTCCTTTCCAGGATATCATACTTGCTACTTTGTAGGGTCCTTGTTATCATAACAGCATAAGGAAGCAGACATGGACGCTTCAGGATAAATTTTAGATGTTTGACATAGGCTAGAGTTCTGCAGCCAGACCCACAGAAATGTTTTAATGGTTTACTGTCACTCAGATTCTACAAAACAGGGGTTATGTAAAATGAGGAATAGACTAAGAGCTGGCTAACCCGCATGGAGATGAGAGATAAAGTCTCCTCTCTGTGTTTCTTTTCTATCCTTTTTTAGAAACTCTTCTTCAAGGATATAAAACCTGCATTCTTGGGGATATAAAGGAATCTATTATAAATTCAATGGAAAAAGATATTTTAAAAAGGGAAAGCTTCACAACACTTCCATGAATGAAAATGGAATTGTCTTATACTAACATCTTATAATCAGGTAAATTAACTGCATATCATTTGTAAAATATCTAGGCTGAATCAGTCAGAAACAAATAGGACCTTTCCTGTGGGAAACTATTTATGAAACTGTAAGATGTTTTTCACCCAATGTGTCTCCTAGAATGCTAGGAATGGTGTGCAGAAATAGAATACTGAATATCTCTCTGTTCCCTTGGTGAACAAGCCCCACTTCCTGCACACCTCTCTCCAGAATTATGGTCTCTTCATTTAGATGGAGCACTTCTTTCTGCCATTGCTTGTCACTGTGACAATCCAGTGTGAAGTCCCCCTGGTTTTGGTCTTTATTTTCCAAGTGGAAGTGGGTACTCAGAGCCTTGCATAAAGTAGATACATCTATCCTCTATGGGTTTTATTCACTTTGTAGGCAGAAGAGATGTGGGTTATTTCATTCCCATTTTTGTGCTTCCTAAAAATACACTAACATCATGCATTTTCCATGCTGTGGGAATACATCTAATGTTTTTCCCCCTGTACTAAACAGGGAGGCTTCAAGCCAGGCCTTTTATTTCCCAAAACTTGATCCCATATTGAAGGAAAAGTCTTTTACTTCTGTTGTTAATGCCATTCATACCCTTTAGCCTCTTGATGCCTGGTACAAATGCTGCCCAGGTTAGTCATCATACAGAATGGTTACCATGGCTACTTAGAGGTCTAATTGAGAAGAATCAGTGGATTCCATTAGGGATTAGCAAATCAGGTCAGACAGAAAATAACCCTTTCTCTTTGGCATCCTCCAGCCGTTATGGTTTCAGTCTTTAATGAAATCTTTGCAGCATTCTAAAAGTGGCAGCAAATGTCATATAATACATAAATTATGCAGATCATTCTTCTATATGTCTACCACATAGACAAATAGCATTGTTCAAACAGAAAAAAAATCAATATAATTTTGTCCAATCCCCTGCCTCTAATCAGAGCTGTATTCAGAGTTTTGTTTAAGTTCTTTTTTCTTCTAAAGTTTTATGTATGGTTAGCTCCATTTTGCATGATGGGAATGAGGTCATGAATTCAATACTATAATGTCTAGTTCACCTTACATTGTTCCAGAGTCCTAGACAAGTTATCATGAGAGTATGTCTAGCTCTATGCAAAGTCTTCACTATAGCTGGAAAAATAGCTCTGAATGTATCTCCTGGTAATGGTCAGTCATTATCATCATTGTCATGCTTAAAAGACTACATTAAGCCATTTTTTTTTCAAAAAACTACACACAGAGAATTTCAACAACTTATCTTTTTATTTTGTTTCAGCATTCAAAGTATTCAGACAAATCTTTGTATAATCCTGGACCTGGAAAATAAATCAAAAGGCTATTTGGTCAGATATCAAGGATGAAATTGTTGGGAATATGACTTTTACTAGTGCAAGAAAATGCCACAATTTTATAAAACTTGAAACCAATATCTTTGTACATGAAAGAGTTATTCTAAAATATGTTTCTTACAGAAATCCAATGTATCTGCGGACAGAACACTATGTCTGGTGTTAGAGATCTGATAATTATTGTATTTTTTAATTAAACTTTATATTTTTACTTTTTCTATTATATATATATATATATTATTATATATTTATATATCTTTTGTATTCTTTTATTTCCCTCTTCCCTACTTTAAAAAAGAAACAACACAATAAACAAAACATGTTTACTCAAGCAAAACATTTTTCCCCTTTTGGCCATGTCTCAACTTGTGCTCTGAGTCCATCATAACTCTAGTAATAGATGGACAGCAGTTTTGGTCACTGTGTTGATCAGAGTTGTCAAGTTTTCATACACACACACAAACATATGCACACATGCATACAAACATAAATACATACATATATAAATGTACATATATACATATATATTCATAATATAATTAAGTAATTTTGATTTATTCAGTCAATATCTGCCATTTCACACACCCCAACCATATACCCCTATTGAGAACAAAAGAAATATAAACCCATAACACAAATGCATAATCAACCAAGTCAAATGTCCTAAAAATTATTTTATTCTATATATTCTGAGCCTTTCACCTCTCTGTCAGAATGTGAGTATAATGCATTAGTTCTCTGGAATCATGGTTGGTCATTATGTGGGTAGGAGTTTGGCATAGTAGTGTCCCATCACATTTATAAACCATAACTTGTTCATCCTTCCCCAATTTATAAGTACCCCCTCAGATTCCCATTCTCTGCCACTTCAAAAAAACTACAAATATTTTATGCATTCTTAGAATTGGTCTTCCTTAGGATTATTCTCTTCCTTCCTCTACACTCTCTTTGATTCTTCCTTCTGCCTTCTTCCCTTTTCCTTCCAATTTCACTTCTGAGTGAATATATTTCTGTGCTCAACTGTGTATAAGTGTTCTTTCTTTTTGGAGCAATGTAGATGAGAAAGAGGTTCAAGTGTTAGATGCTTTCCTTATTCCTACCTTATTGTTTGTATAAATGTTTACTTGTAGTACCTTGATTATGTGAGATAATTTCTCCTAACTTTCCTTTGTATGCACTCCCCCACATTCTTCTTCCCCTTTCTTTTCATTCTTTTCTTAGTATAATGAGGGTATAACAGAGCGATATTGTCTAATTGAACTCCCTCTATGAACCCTGATGATAGGGCTCAGAGGGGAAATATCTATCATCTCCCAATACTTTAATGTACCAATCAATCTAGAAATCAAATATTAATTAAATACCTACTATACCAGGCCCTGTGGAGCATATTTGATGTTCAGGCAGGACTAGTACCTTGAGTATGAGGGTTACTAAGCCCTTCTGAGTGTTGCTCATCCACATTTGGTGTCTACCTGCCACTCAACTCTCATTCATGGCTCCAAGAAGCTGTTGGATGCACAATGGCCACACCAGTAAAACGATCTAGGCAAATGGGTTAAACCAGGTTGAAGGTAACTGACAGGCCTCATACATGTCAGTGACTTTTTTGGGTATCTACCTCTAAGCATGTGAAGGCTTCCTCAGTGGGATAGGTGAATGTGAAAAGATTGCTCCAACAGGCCATGAAAGCAGAGGAAAGAGGTACTATGGTGAGCTTAGAGATTGGTCAGACATTGAAAATGCCAAGGTCATCCACTATAACCCAAACCATCTTCAGTCATTTGACTTTTGTCTTGATGTTGGTCTCCAATGTCTCTGGAAAAGAGAGTGAGACTGACGACTTTGTGTAAGTCTGCGTCACTTTAATCCAATTTACATGTGAGACATCAACCATAACATTTTAAATTTTATTATTTCATTATTTTATTTTTCAACTATTTTACTATATCATTATCTTGCTATTCAACTCTTTTACTATTTTATTATGTTTCTATTTTACCTACCTCGAAGACCAGCGGTGATGGGCTAGTGACAAAGCAGCAGCTATGGATACACTGAGAGCTGTAGAAATAATCCTGCACACAGGTGGCCCAGAAAATAGGTCTTCTCGTTGGACTAAAGAAGCAGTGTGATTCAACAGCCCCCTATGTTTATGAGTAACCTTTTTAAGTACTGCCCTGTTCACCTCCTGGCATGAGGAAGGGGTGAGAAAAGATGCCCTAAAATTATCTACTTCATCTAACTTTGGCTGTTTTACTGCAGCAGGCAGGATCCCACCTTGCCTCAGTGTTCTGTAGTTACATTGACTTTATGGATGAAACATTTTTAGAATAACTTTCATGTAGAAAGATATTGGTTTCAAATTTTATAAAATTATGGAATTTTCTTGCACTAGTTAAAGTCATTTTCACAGCAATTTCATCCTTGATATCTGACCAAATGGCCTTTTGATTTATTTTCCAGGTCCAGGATTATATAACCAAAAGAAGGACAAAAACTTTTGCTAAGATGATTCTACTCACCATTAGTACATGAATTCATTGATGTTTATGAATAACATGAATTCTAGTAGACCTGAGAGATGAACAGGTCTTCTTGTAAGAGAACTCAGCAGATATCATATCCAAATAACAGGGTTGAGTGAAACAAGGCTGGCAAATGAAAGCCAGATTACTGAAGTGGGAACTGTATACACATTTTTCTGAGGTAGCAAATGTTTAGAGGAGCTCCATGAGGCTGGTGGTAGGTTTCACAATCAAATCTAGTCAAGAAGATTGTATGATTTCTAAAAGGAGTGAATGACAGGCTCATGACAAGGTGGTTGCCACCTGAAGAAAAGTGCCATCCCACCATCATAAGTGTATATGCTCCCACCATGACAAACCCTGATAAGGTAAAAGAAAAAAATTTATGAAGACCAGGAGACCCTTATCATCAATGTGCCAAAAGAGAATAAGCTTTTAATTCTGTGTGACTAATGCCAGAGTAGGCACAGACTACCAGACATGACAGGACTACTTGGGAAGAATGGAACTGGAAACAGCAATAATCACTTACTAGTGAATACTTAGGCATCTTATAACCTTCTCATACTCAATACTGTCATCTGTTTACCTAAACACAATGAAACTTCATGGATTCACCCTCACAGCAAATATTAATATTTAATAGACTATGTCATTGTAAGGAGAAGAGACAGACAGGATGAAGAGTGACCAAGGTGGTGTGGTATAGACTGTTGGATGAGTCATAGACATCCTTTCTAAGCTAAACATCCCCATTCAACACAAGCTGCAGCCCCAAGGCAAGACTACTATCAGAAGACTCATCATTAACAGATTAAAGCATTTTTCCATGTGTTAGCAGTTTGTGGTTGACTTGAAGGGAGAGCTGAGCCATCATAAAGTTGTCAACAGTGGAGCAAAAAAGAAGTGGGCAGCTTTCAGAGGTTTGGTGTACAACCCCACATTTACTCATCTGAGTCAGAATACTCACAAACATCTGAATAAGTTTGATGAAAATTATGAGGAAATTCAGAATGAAAAAGTGAACTCCGTAGGATTTACCAGCAAGAGAACTTGTCCATCTCTAAGAAAACAGCACTTAACTCCATCAAAATTAAAGAGCAAGTGAAGATTAGAGAGATGCAGGATTCTTGTCTCAGTAAGAAGATAAATGAAATTCAGTTTTACACTGATAGTAATAATCCAAGGAACTCTTATGATGCCCTAAAGGCAATTTATGGGTCAAAGATCTATGGTGCACCTCAACTACTCAATGCTGATAGAGCCACATTGATTAGTGATAAGAACATGATTCTAGAGAGGGACTGAACACTTTCATAGTGTTGTCAATAGATCTCTATCAATATCAAGATATTGCCCTTATTGAAGTCCGTCCATCTCTAGCTGAAATTCCAACTAAAGAAGACATTTTCAATGCCATTAGGTTCATCTCATGTGGCAAATCACCTGGTACTGATTCTATTTCAGCAGAGATTTACAAAGCAGGGGATCTACTATTCATATAGAAACTGACTAAACTTTTCCAGGTTACATGCCAAGAAAAGGTCCCCAGGAGATCAAGAATGACTCCATAGTGCATATCTATTTAAAAAAAGAAAGAAAGAAAGAAAATAGAAAATAGATTGTCCTGTGACAATCATGTGGGGTGGGGGATGGTCCTCTCTCTTAGTCATTGCTGGCAAGATTCTTTGTTTTTAATAGTATTTTATCCCTACTACATATAATACTTTTTGATGGTTTTAGATAGATAATACTTATCATTTCAAAGAAAACTCCACTTATTTTTATGCCCTCTAGTGTTTTTATAAGAATTGGTGCTGTATTTTGTCAAAAGCTTTTTCTGCATCTATTGATATAATCATTTTTTTTTGTTTTATTATTGATATGGTCAGTTATGCTGACAGTTTCCTTAATATTGGATCAGCCCTGCATTCCTGTTATAAATCCCACTCAGTCATAATGTGTTATTCTGCTGATATATTGTTGTAATCTCTTTGCTACTATTTTATTTTAAATTTTTGCATCAATATTAATTAGGGAAATTATTCTCTAATTTTCTTTTCCTGTTTTGGCTCTTCCTGATTGAGGTAACAGCACCATATTTGTGTTATAAAAATAATTTGGTAGGACTCCTTTTTCATCTATTTCTCCAAATAGTTTATGAAGAAATTTTAAGTAATTGTTCTTTAAATGTTTGGTAGAATTTACTTGTAAACGCATCTGGTCCTGAAGATTTTTTTCCTCAGGGAGTTCATTGATGGATTGTTCAATTTTTTTTGAATGGGATCTAGTAGTTCACGTTTTCTTGTTAATCTGGGCAATTTATATTTTTATAAATATTCATCCATTTCACTTAGATTTTCAGATTTATTGGCATGCAGATGGGTAAAATGGCAACCACATATTGCTTTAATTTTCTCTTCATTGTGTGGTCACCTGTTTCATTTTTGACACTGGTCATCTGGTTTTCTTTTTTCTTTTTTTTATCAAATCAACCAAAGATGTATCTATTGTATTGTTTTTTTTTCACAAGACAAACTCTTGGTTTTATTAGTTCAATAGTTTTCTTACTTTCAATCATATTGATCTCTCCTTTGATTTTCAGAATTTCTACTTTGCTATTTAATTAGGGATCTTTAATTGTGCCTTTTCTAGCTTTTCAGTTGCATGCCTAATTCATCCATATCCTTTTTCTCTATTTTATTCATGTAAGCATTGAGAGATATAAAATTTGTCCTAAGTACTTCTTTGGCTGCATCCCATAATATTTGGTATGTTGTATCATTATTGTCATTCTCTTTGGTGAAATTATTGATTGTTTCTATGATTTGTTGTGTGACTCACTCATTCTTCAGGATTAGATTATTTATTTTCCAATCAATACTTAGTCTCTTTTTCCATGACTCTTTATTATGCTTAATTTTTATTGCATCATGGTCTGAAAAGGGTGTATTTACTATTTCTGCCTTTTTCATTTGATTGTGATGTTTTTATGCCCAAATACATGGTCAAATTTTGTGTAGATGCTGTGTTCTGTTGAGAAAAAGGTATATAATTTTCTATCCCCATTCAATTTTCTCTAGATCTACCATATCTAACTTTCCTTTTTTTGTTCCTTTTTTTATATTTTTTATACTTTTTAAATTTTTATACTTTTATTTTTCCTTTTTTTATTTCTAATTTATTTATTTTTAGTTTCCAACATTCACTTCCACAATATTTTGATTTCTAAACTTTCTTCCCATCTCATACCTCCGCACACCCCAAAATGGCATGCTTTCTGAATACCCCTTCCCCTAATCTGCCTACCTTTCTATCTCTGCCCTCCCTTAACTTATTCCTTTCCCCTTCAATTTTCCTGTAGGGCAGAATAGATTTCTATACTCCATTGCCTATATAGCTTATTTCCCAGTTGCATGTGAAAGCAATTTTTTTAACATTTGTTTTTAAAACTTTCCAAATTTTCTCTCATTCTCACTCCCCACCTACCCTCATTGAGAAGGCAAGTACTTCAATACAGGTTATACATGTGTAGTCATGGAAAACAGTTCCATAGTAGTCGTGCTGTGGAAAACTAATCATATTTCCCTTCATCCTATCCCACTCCCTATTTATTCTATTCTCTCTTTTGACCCTGTCCCTCCTTAGAAGAGTTTGGTTCTGATTACCCCCTCCCCCAATCTGCCCTCCTCTCTGTCATCCCCCTGCTCTCTTGTCCTCTTCCTCCCCCTATTTTCCTATAGGGTAAGATAGATTTCCAAATGCAATTGGGTATGTATGTTATTCCCTCCTTAAGCCAAATTCAATGAGAATAAGATTCACTCATTCCCTCTCACCTTCCCCCACTTCCCCTCCACTGTAAAAACTTTTTTCTTATCTGTTTTATTGAGATAATTTACCCCATTCTACCTCTCCCTTTCTCCTTCTCCCAGTATAATCCTCTCTCACCCCTTAATTTTATTCTCCAGTTATCACCCCTTCATCTTCAACTCACCCTGTGCCCTCTATCTATCTATCTATCTATCTATCTATCTATCTATCTACATACATACATATAATTTTTCCCTCCAACTACGCTAATACTGACAAAGGTGTCATGAATTGCAAATATCATCATTCCATGCAGGAATGTAAACAGTTCAACCTTAATAAGTCTCTTATGATTTCTCTTTCCTGTTTACCTCTTCATGTTTCACTTGAGCCTTGTATCTGAAAGCCAAATTTTCTATTCAGCTCTTGTCTTTTCATCAAGAATGCTTGAAAGTCCTCTTTTTCGCTGTATGTCCATTTTTTCCCCTGAAGGATTTTATTCAGTTTTGCTGGGTAGATGATTGTTGGCCATAATCCTATCTCCTTTGCCCTCCAGAATATCATATTCCATGTCCTGCAGTCACTTAATGTAGAAGCTGCTAAATCCTGTGTTATCTTGATTGTATTTCCACAATGCTTGAATTGTTTCCTTCCGGTTGCTTGCAATATTTTCTTTTGACCTGGGAATTCTGGAATTTGGTTACAATCTCCTAGGAGTTTTCCTTTGGGGATCTCTTTTGGGAGGTGACTGGTGAATTCTTTCCACTTCTATTTTGCCCTCTGGTTCTAAAATATCTGGTCAGTTTTTGATAATTTCTTGAAAGATGATGTCTAGGCTTTTTTTTTTGATCAAGGCTTTCAGATAGTCCAATAATTTTTAAATTATCTCTCCTGGCTCTATTTTCTAGGTCAGTTGTTTTTCTAATGAGATATTTCACATTGTCTTCTATTTTTTTTTCATTCTTTTGGTTTTGTTTTATAATGTTTTGATTTCTCAAAAAGTCACTAGCTTCCATTTGCCCCATTCTAATTTTTAAGGAAGTATTTTCTTCCGTTAGCTTTTGGACTTCTTTTTTTCATTTGGCCAATTCTGCTTTTTAAGGCATTCTTCTCCTCATTGGCTTTTTGGACCTCTTTTGCCATTTGGGTTAGGCTATTTTTCAAACTGTTATTTTCTTCAGTATTTTTGGGGTCTCCTTTAGCAAACTGTTTACTAGTTTTTCATGATTTTCTTGCATTACTCTCATTTCTCTTCCTAGTTTTCCCTCTACGTCTCTTACTTGCTTCTCAAAATCCTTTTTGAGGTCTTCCATTGCCTGGGACTGATTCATATTTTTCTTGGAAGCTTTGGATGTAGAAGTTTTGACTTTGTTTGCTTCTTCTGGTTGTGTGTTTTGATCTTCTTTGTTACCAAAGAAAGATTCTATGGTCAGACCTTTTTCCGCACCTTTGTTTGCCCATGATCCCAGTCAATTACTTGAGTTATAAACACTTTGTTAAGGCAGGGTTCTGCTTCCAATGTGGAGAATGTATGGTCTCAAGCTTTGGGGGTTTTGTGCAGCTGTTTTCAGAGATACTTCTAGGGACCTGTAAGTTTTCAGTTCTCTCAAGGTGGTATGATAAGGGGTGAGGTGTTTACTCCTTTCCTGGCCGGTGCTCTGGTCTGTGAGTGATCACAAGCACTGTTTTCTGCCTTGGAACTGTGAGGAAGATTTCCTCTCCACCGCCACTACAAGGTCCACCACACCAGTGCTCCTCCTCGTCCTTGGATCGCTACCCAGAACTGTGACCCAGATCCAAGTACAGGCAAAACAAGAGAATCCTGCTTCAGCACCACCAAAGATCCCTGCGAATCCCCTCTGATCAGCCACTTGATTACCCCTCAGCCTGTGGGCCAGAAGCTGTAGAAGCAGCCACTACCCTGGGATTGCAACTGGTGCTGTGGCTGGGACAGCGCTTCTCTCTCACCATAGTCACAGACTTTTCCTACTGACCTTCTAAGTTGTCTTTGGTGTTTGTGGGTTGAGAAGTCTAGAAACTGCCACAGCTGCCCATGATTCAGTTTTCTACAGCCTGCTCCAGTTTTGTTGAGGCCTGTTTTGCCTGCACTGAACTGAGTTCTTCTCCCAGTCAGGCATGATAGAGCTTTCTAATCACCCATCCAGTTTGTCTTGGGCTGGAAATTTGTTGCACTCTCTCTTTTTGTAGGTTCTCTTGCTCTAGAATTTGTTTAGAGCCATTTTTATACATGTATTTATAAGGATTTGGAGGAGAGCTCAAGTAAGTCACTGCGTTTACTCTGCCATCTTGTCTCAGCCTGTCCTCCCTTGTCTAACTTTTCTAAAATTCTATTCATATCTTGAACTTCTTTCTTATTTATTTTGTGGTTACATTTATCTAGTTCTGAGAAGGGGAGGATGAAAACTACACTAGTGTAGTTTTGCTGTCTATTTCTTTCTGGAACTCACTTAACTCCTCCTCTAAGAATTTGGATGCTCTCATTTATTTTCCATCTTTTTTCCTCAAATGCTCTTATTGCATTTAGTACCCTTCATAAAATAAAATATGCAGCCCTTCTGTTAGACTTCTGTACCCTTCAACCTCTGAGATCACAATAAAAGGCATTTATTTGTCTTTTTTTTTCATTTGACACATTGCTTCACACACTGAAAACTTTCTTCTTTATTCCACAGAATAACCTTATGACAGAGGATTATATCCATTTTATAAAGAAAGTTCACTGTTACTCAGTGAATTTAAATGACATAGAATGTCACCCAATTAAAAGAAGCAACATTTTGATTCAGACTATGACTAGTTTCTTTTTTTTTGTCCCAAACCATTGTTTTTTTCTACTAAACCTTAGATACCTGCTTCACTGCAGTATGTGCACATCCTATGGCCTGCTTTCAGCTTCTTCTTTTCCCCCACAGAGTTCCTTGAAGGTGAACTGAGTATCTGTAATCCCTAGCAGGTTCACAGCACGTCATCACATACTACAAAGTCTCACCTTTTTCATCTCACAGAAATTTCATTCCTGCTGCTGATATTGATAGAGTTGTCAAGGTTTGGGAGATGAAGCAAGGCTTGGGTATCTTTAACTGGGTTTAGAAAATTCAGAGTTTTCTTGTGAGCTCTAATACAGACTTTATTGAACCCCCAAAGAAACAGAGTGCGTCTTGGGGACACTGGGTCTCCAGACACACTGAGCTCAGCTAGAGCTCCATTTACCTGTTCTGGAGTTGATCTAAACCCATGCAAATAAAGGAACTGAAAAGACCTAATGCACTGTAAATCCCTTGAAGAAAGAACATACTATTTTAGAATTTAGACAAGATCTGTTAAGGTTATTTGTATATATTCTAAAAAGGAATCTGAATCCTCAAGTTATATAACTGCTCCACATGGTAGGGTATAGATAATTACATTCCCTGGCACACTCAGATAAAAAGCTAAAAAATCTAAGTAAAAGTGGCAATTGAAGTGGAGTGGGGGGGAGAAATTATATGTAACTAACTAACCCATTACATGACTACCATCTTATATCATTACTTTGGCAAACAGAGTATGATTGGTTTAGTTACTCATGTCCCACAATCTGTAGGTGAAGATAGCAGATAGTGCTTTCTGTGGCTATGGGCAGAAAAATAAGATATAGTGCATAAGAGTTCTTCTTTCTTCCTTTGTAGCAATGTTCTTTTGTTAATTATTCTCCAGTGCTTGAAGGACACATGCAAGTTCATTTTTAGAATAGTTCATTCTAATAAAATAATTGTTTCTCACACCCTTTCTATCTATCCTATACTTAATTTTAATTTCTGTGTCAATGCAGAACTGCTCAATCATATACTATATGGCTTCAGCATCGACCTCTAACAGTGACAACCGAGAAAATAAAAATGAAAAAAAAATCAGAATTTCTTTCTATTATACTTTTCCTTGAAATAACCTAATTTGCACTCACTTATTTCCAATTGTTCTAATGAGCACAAACATACAATTTCTACTTCTTTCTTCATTTGTTCTTAGGTACAATCTGCCTATTAAGTAAGGCATCATTTTCATGAATAGACTTTATATTCTTTCTGCATATGTTCAGTTCTTTTTAATAACAGTTTTATTGTTGACTTCTCTTTTTAAGCTACATTCATTTCTATTTTATACTCCCCCTTCCCCTACCAACAGCCACCTAAACCTTCCTTTTAACAGCGAAGTAATAAACAATTTAACAATTTAACTAAAGCCCACAGACTCAACAACTGTGTCAGACAGTGCATACTGCATTCCACAGTGGTGTTCCCCCGCTCTCTCCTAGGGATAAAGTGTATTTTCTTATCATTTTATTAGGACTAAAATAATTAATTTTATTTCATTAAGGTTTTACTATTTTTAGTGTTGTTTTAATTTACATTACTATAGTCATTGTTCTCTTGGTTTTACTTTATTCGCTATGTACCACTTCATCCAATCCTATAATTTTTTTCACTGAATTCATCCTTTAATGGGGCATAATACATTCATATATCATAATTTGTTCAGCCATTCCTCAATTGATGGGAACTCATTGATAGGTTATTTAAATAGGGATTTTGCAGTATTGTAATACCCTCTCATTATCTGTCTCTTCATAGATATGTGTGTGTAATTATTACTATATAACTACATGTTCATAATACGGAAGTTTATATAAAGACATATATATAAAGTTATATATACAAATGTGTATATACTTATATGTACACTTTTATATGTTGTGTCTATATGTATACATACACATATATACGTACACACACATACACACACACATGTCACTTTATTGGTGCAAAATTAACCATTTTCATTCTTTCTAGAAGTGACTATTAAGGTCCTTGTTACCTTCCTTAAGATAGTACATCCTGAGTTAGATGGGATATTAAAGATCATCTAATTCAACTCCCTCATTTTATAGATGAGGAAAAAAAGTCCAAGGGATTTATTCATGGCAGTACAGAAAGGTAGCATCAAAAGAAGCATTTGAATCCAGACCCTCTGACTCCAGAGCTACTCTTTCTACTGTACCAATAGAAAATATCCTTATTTGTAAATTTTCATGTAGTAGTGTCCAAAGATTAACTCTATATCTTCCAGGTTTACAAAGAAGTTTAACATTTCTTGTAATTCCTTAAACTCTGGGTAACCTCACTCCCTCTAATAATATGTACTTAGAAATTATTTTATTTTCACATTATATAGACAATATACGTGATAGACAAAGTGTTGGGTTTGGAATCTCAAGGATTTTTGTCCAGATCTCTCTGATACTCTCTAGCCATGTGACCTTGATCAAGTTTCATAACTTCTAAGTTTCTCAAACATCTCTCTAGCAAAGAAACTCAGGGTCCATGGCCCCATAAATGGCCCATAGATAGATTTCAGGGTATTTGCGAATGTAGATGAGAAAATATATATATATATATGTCTTTACTTTCACTCACGTCTAATAGGAATTCAACATTTTCTTTAATTATTAAAAAAAAAATTCTGAAAAGTGGTCCATAGAGTTCACCAAACTGCTAAAGGGATGCATGCTCAAAAATAAGCTAACCAACAAATGATAAAAACTCATGCTCTAGAAAGTCACTAAGCCATAAATTAGTTGAAGGCAACATCACAGTGGAAGAACTCAGGAGTCAGATGACCTGGGTTCAAATCCTGTTTCTCATGCATACTCCCCTTTTGAGAGTAACACTATCTCTGTGTCCTCACTTTCTTCTTGTTTAAAATGAGGAGTTTAGACTAGATAAACTCTGTGATTCCTTCTATCTTTAAATTTGTGATCCTATGATTCTAAGGTTGTGATTTGGTTGAGTAGAGGGAATTCCTCCCACAGAATAAATCATAGGTCCTTCACATAATATTTGACTTATTTTCTTTGTAACTCTGCTATTTCTACCTCCATGTCCCAGGTTCATATATAATTTATCCTTTTAACATTACCTGCTTTTCAGTTTAGCCTTCTTTTTCTTCTTTAAAGAAATAAGATCCTTCCAATCTTTTTTTTTCACCTAAGGCAAAGGATAATACAATAAACACATTACTATTTGGCATTCTATTAACTTGAACTTGCTATTGAATTAACTGGAAATTCTACACATTATCAAGAGTGAGTCAATTTGTGTGAAGCATAATGATAGCTCTAACACCCTGAAAGGTTCCAAATCATCTTATTACCTATTTTAAAAAGATTAAATTATGGTCAGTACATTTTAATTTTTTTTAGGTAGGTGTATTTTTTACTAGGTGTATTTTATTATATTTTCATTCTTTGAAAATGTAGCCCCATGTATTCACTTATGCAGTTTTAGGATTCAAAAGAGTGAAACCAGCTAAAATAGAGTATTGTTCAACCTCTGATAGTGATCATTGACAAATCATGGCAAAAAGGAGGGATGCTCCTAAGACTGGAGATGGGTCAACGTTGTTCCATTTTTAACGGAAGTGAAGATGGTGAGTTCTTCCATTTATAGGCAAGTAAGTTTGTCTTAAACTCATTTCAAAATTATAGGCCATTTAATTAAAAATATAGATTGTGTGGTTTTAGAAAGATAAACATTGATCACTACAAGACAACATCAGTTCATTAAGAACAGATGAGGCAAAACTAACCTCATTTCCTTTATGTAACAGACTTAATTGAAAAATGCTCTGCTGATGAAAAGATCCATCTGTATTGAAGCAAAGCATTTAATGAAGTAGTACACATTATCCTCATAGAAAAAAAATAGGAGCATGTCAGCTATATAATAAAAGTTAGGCTATCTCAGAATTACTTGAATGACTAGAGTCAAGGAAAATTCAGCAATGGATAAAAGTCAAGAAAAAGCATTCTAGCAATTAGAGCTATCAAAAAAGGAATGAGCTACCTTAGGAAGTAGTTGGTTTTCAATAAACTGAAGATGTATTAATGTTTTTTTTTGTTTGTTTGTTTGTTTGCTTATGACATTTTGGCTTACACTCATGTTGACTTCTTTAACCATGTAGGAAGATAGCTGCAATGTTAAAATATTGTGAAGGGGTTGGTATTAACTTAGGGACCAATATATGAATCACCACCAAGTATTACTGAATTTGAACTGATACGTTTTCATCCAGGTCAATTAGGGCTCTAAACCTTTCAACAGCCTGCAGTTCCCCCCCTGGCCACTGGGGAAACAAATTCTCATCAGTTCTGGTTAAAAAGAATCCACCAGATTTGTCTTTCCCTATCAGATCTCTTTATACCTACTATTGCTTTTCAAATTCTAATTTAGAGCTTGAAAATATTCACTACAATAATCTTGGCTCTGCCTGCCATCCCTTGGGATAATTATCTTCACTTTTTCCTCTCATCAATACCCAACTTATTTTAAAAAATCGTAAGATCATTATAATTTTAATGTCAATGAAATTAGAGTGAAGTTAAAACAGATTTCCTCTACTACTCACATGAGGAAGCATATTTGTATCTCTTTGTTCTCTCACTTGTCTTCTAGGCTGAGGGAGTCCCCATGTACTCTTGTGTCTCATAGAGAATAGGTAAGGCAAGTCACCCACTCAATCAACAAGTATCTGTTAAGTACTTATTGTGTTCCAATCACTGTGTTGAGTGTTATAAAGACTTTCAAAGCATTCCTCAGAGGAAAAAAATGTGGGGAAGCAAGACTCTAATTGACTTAGCCATTTGTTCAGCATGTTTTATCATAGCTCATGGTCTTGAGTGGGCTCTGATCATGGCACAGCATTGACTTATGCACTACACCATAAGGGTCTTTTCCCTTTTAGTAGTGTCTGGAAGCCCTACCCCCACTAAACATAAATTATATGCATCCTCCTTTATGTCCACTTTGGGAGAGGGAATTGTGATAGTGCTTCAAGGAACTACCTTTATTATAAAAAGAACACAAAATCTGCTCTGCCTTGTTTCCCCTCTGATCTCCTAAGGCCATGGGATTTTAGAATGACGGATGTAATGTGACAGATAAAATATCTCCCAGTTATATATTTGGTTGCTTTTTTTAGGCCTAAAAGAAATGTTAACCAAGAAAAAACAGGCATTGTTTTTAATTTGCTTTTGTTTTTATTATGGAATGTATTGGTATAGAGATGTTAGTACCATGAAGTGAAAAGCCAGAAATTAAAGTGTTAAATCAGACCATAGCGTGAGCTCTCTGGCAGGGGAATCACTGAAAACTAATACTGTATATATAGTATACTGTATAATCTATAGTGTCAAATTAAAGTATCAAAGTATTGGGAAAAGCTAGCTGTGAGGTGGGGTAGAGGTGAACAGGGATGATAATGACCATTTCTTTCTTTTCTGGTTTATCATTATGTCACATCCCCTAACTGCCTGTCCCCTAAAGGTCTGTACAGAATGTTTGTTGTTCCTTTATTTTTCCTATACTCCCTCAATTGGGGACCTTACTGACTCCCATGGCTTTAATTTTCAACTCAATGAAAATTATTACTAAACCTATCTATTCAACTTCATTCATCTTCCTGAGTTTCAATCTGGCACTACCAAACACAACTGAGTATTCTATAGACATCTCAAAGTCACATCTTTGAAATAGCAATCATCATCTTTATACCAGAAACTTGGACTCAATCTCTGGATTCTCTTTAACTCCTGGCTCAGATAGGCAAAATTTTACCTTACTTTGCCAGGGCACAGGTCTCCATGCTAAATCACTACCTTCTCCTCACAATTTCCTCACACATACTACTCACATTTCTAGCATGCCTTTTATGTTATCTTTACCAATTAGCCTATAAGCTGCTTAAGGGGAAGGACTGACTTATTTGTTTGTACATGCATCTTCAATACTTACTACAATGTATATCACAAGTATGCTTAATAAATGCTTCTTCTCCCTTCCCCTCCCCTCCTCTCTTCTTCCCTTCCTCTCTCCTCTCTTCCTTCCTTTCTTTCTCTATGTCTCTCTTTTGTCGATCTTTCTATCTACCACAAAACACTTATCCCTTCAATAAACTCCCTATTTCAGTTGAGGCTTCTATCATCCTTCAAGTTTCCTTGTTTTACAATCTCTGTGTTATACTCTGTTCCCATTCTCCCTCATTCTAATGGCCAATCACTTGCCAGACCTTGCAGCTTCTAAGTCTATAGCACTTGTCATGCTTATCTGCTCATGACACACTCTCTAGTTCAGGTTTTTATAACCTCTCACCCAGGGTACATAATTAAAACTACCTAGTCCTCATCTACCTTTCCACACCTATTATATCTTATTCTCCATTCCAAACTTCAAGGTATAACAAAACTTTGCTTTCTGTTCCTCAGAACTAGCTCTCCATGTCCTGCCTCCATGATATTTCCCAGACCTAGAATTCACTTCCTTCCTACCTCTACTTGTTAGCTTCTGTAGTTTTCATTTAGACAGTATAAACACTAGCTCCTTCATGAAGCCTTCCCTGGCTGCCTCAGTTTCAAATAAATTAACTATGCAAACAATCATGAATTAATTTTGTATATATTCTATGAACTCCTAGGGGTCAATGGCTATTTTATTTTTGTCTTTGTAGCTCCCTCTCTTAGCAAAAAGGCACAGTATATAGTTCATGCTTAATAAGTGGCTGTTGATTGATTGATTGATCAAACACTACCTTTTGTCATACAAAAAGTCTTCCAGGATCTCTCCAAATGCTGCAGGTGCATCTCCCTCAACTACCTTATATTTATTTTTGTATTTATTCTATATATAATTAGATATATACCTATTATCTTTCCTGATAGGACTAAGTTTTTGAGAGTATGGAGGGTTTCATTTTTGTGCTAGCACAGTTCCCTGTACAAAATAAAATTCATATATATGTATATATGTATACACACATACACATATATATACATGTATACAAATATATGTATATGTGTATATGTATGTATGTATGTGTGTATATTTACTGATTAAATGAACAAACCAAAGTTATATGCCATAAGAAACATCAGTCTGTGAAGTTATTGACTCCACATTCAATTGAAACAAAATGATCCAACTGAAATTGAAGTGGGAACAAAGTACAAGGAGCAAAGAGGCCTAAGTCAAAACCATACTGAAAACAAAAGGAACAAGAAATTTGGTCAGAGTTATGCTAATAAAAATTATCCATTGAAGCTGGTTATTAAGGATTCAATAGGGAAGATCAGAGATGACTGCAAACTACCACCTATTCCAAAGTTAAAAAAAAAACAACATTAATTGTGAATTGACTGACAGCACAAAATTATCCATTTTGGGCAATTATGAACCAGTATTTGTGTTTGAAGGCTCCAAATACATATCTAATTGTTTGTACTCTCAAATGACTTAATTTGCTGATACCATAGTGATTCTTCAGACAAAAATCAAGGGAAACTATTGAATTTGCATTATGGTTTTTATTTGCAAAAGATCTGGCAGGCACAAATTCCCAAGCAGGTCAAGTTACAAAAAGTTCATCCTGTGAGTTAATGATTTAGGAGTATAAGTCATTTTCAGAACCTTGGTATTTCAATTAGTTACCCCTCTCCATTCCCAAAAGAGAGTCTGGCATCCTGCCTATTTAAAATACTTCATAATAGGCCAAAGAAAAGTTGTGTAGATAATGACAGCATGTGCACTAGTATCAAATTGAGTTGCATGACTTTGGGGGTTAGATTGTTTGGCAGAATATGTTTGTATCCTCTAATAAGAAATATGTCAATGATCTTTACAAGTCTTCATATAAGCTAGAGTAGAGTACTGTCACAAAGCATCACTGAAGGACAAGAACATAACCAAACTTGTGGGCATTTGATGCTTGTCTTGTTTTTGTTTACTTCTGTAGACTCTGATTGCTAATTAAGAGCTATCCTCCTGATTTCCTGGCAATAACATAAGACAAACAGGTTATTTTTTAAAGTAAAGGTAAGCAAAAAGCTTTCTCTTGGGGCAGCTAGCTTGCGCAGTGGGTAGAGCACCGATCCTGGATTCAGGAGAACCTGAGTTCAAATCCGGCCTCAGACACATAATACTTATTAGCTGTGTGACCCCAGGCAAGTCACTTAACCCCATTGCCTAGCCAAAAAAAAAGCTTTCTCTCTAGGAGAAATAATAAGAAATAGCATGCTTCTTCTAAAAGTACTTTAAAGATTAAAATATGTTGAATGAAACAGGAATTGGTATAATATTCTAAACAAGAAGAATAGCCAATGGCAGCCTGTTGATGGTTCATGGGGGAAAAAAAACAGTCTGAGGACAATAAACTTCCCCTTTAAGGACTTAGTTATCTTCCCTAAGAGTCTTCCATTTAGAATGAAAACAAACAAAGCAAAACAAAACAAATAAACAAAAAACAACAAAAAAAAAAACAAAAACAAAACTATGTCTTGCAAAATCTCTAGATTCATTCCAAGCAAGGTGTCACATTTGTTAGGTCTTCTTTCTCTACTAAAATTACTCTACATTTTGATTTATCTATACTTTTCCTTTATTTGTTTCTATACATGCTATTTTTCTACAATAAAACATAAGATAAGGACTACTCTTTGAATCAAATTTATGTACCCACATGCCTAGTAAAGTGCATGTCATACAGTAGGTGCTTAATAATTGTATGTTGAATTGAACTGACTTGAATTAATTTGATGACCCATCTTACAACTAGAATATTTTTTAATAAGACTATTCCTTAAATTCTCTCAAAGTAGTCTTACATAGATAGAAGATATAGGTAATGATAAGAAGGTGTTTTCAAATATTATACATATTTAAACTATACACACACACACACACACACACACACACACACACACAGAATCAGGATTACACCAAACCTTGCAGCTTCTACATTAAAAGACCTTAAGCTATGGAAAATGATATTCCATAAGGCAAAGGAACTTGGATTACAACCAAGGATCAATTACCCAGAGAAAATGAGCATAATCTTTCAGGGGAGGAGATGGATATTCAATGAAAAAGGGGATTTCCAAACCTTCCTGATGAAAAGACCAGAGCTCAACAGAAAATTTGATCTTCAAACACAAGACACAAGAAAGACATAAAAAAGTAAACAGGACAGGAAAAAATAACATTATTAATAAGCACAAACTGTTTACATCCCAACAAGGGAAGATGAGACTTGTAACTCTTGAGAACTGTATTGTTATTACACCATTTTGAAGGAGTATACATAGAAGAGGTGGGTATAAGTTGACTTTGATGTAGTGATAAACAAAAATCTAATCAGTTGGGTTAAATGGATCTAAGTAAGTGGATTAATCTTCTCTAACTAAGAGAATGTACTGGGAGAAAAGGAAAGGAAGGGGCAGACAAGGGTAAATTACATTACATGAAAAGGCACAAAAACCCTTTACAGTAGAGGGAAAGAAGGGAGGGAGATGAGCATTGTTTGAACCTTACTCTCATCAGATTTGGCTCAAGAAGGGAATAACATAATCAGTGAGGTATAGAAATCTAACTTGTTTTGTAGGCAGGGAAAAGGTGAAAAAAGGGAGGGGAGATAAAAGGGATGGAAGAAGTAGTAAGAGTAAAGGGGAAGTAAAGAGATGGAGGCTAAGAGAGGTGGGACTGAGGGAGTCAGTAGTCAAAAACAAAATACTAGTGAAGAAGGAAAGGGAGAAAAGAGGGGGAAAAAAGCATAAATAGAGAAAATAAGATGGAAAGAAGGACACAGATAGTAATCATAATTGTGAATGTGAGTAAAATGAACTCTCCCATAAAACAGAAGTGGATAGCAGAACGGATTAAAAACCATAATCCTAAAATATGTTGCTCACATGAAACACATTTGACAAGTATGTATACATATATATACATATCAAAAAGTATAAATTGCCCAGATTAACAGAAGAAGAAGTAAAATACTTAAATAGCCCAATCTTAGAAAAAGAAATTGAACAAGCCATTGATGAACTCCCCAGGAAAAAATCTCCAGGGCCAGATGGAGTTACGAGTGAATTCTATCAAATATTTAAAGAACAATTAATTCTAATACCATGTAGACTATTTGGGAAAATAGGTGAAGAAGGAGTATTACTATTTTTTATGATACAAATATAGTGCTGATACCTAAACCAGGAAGAGTCAAAACAGAGAAAGAAAATTATAGACCAATTTCCCTAATGAATATAGATGCAAAAATTTTAAATAAAATATTAGCAAATAGATTACAGCAAATTATCACAAGAATAATACACTATGACTGGGTTGAATTTATACCAGGAATGCAGTGCTGGTTCAATATTAGGAAAACTATCAGCATAATTGATCAGATCAATAACAAAACTAACAGAAACCACATGATCATCTCAATAGGTGCAGAAAAAGCTTTTGACAAAATACAACATTCATTCCTATTAAAACCACTAGAGAGCATAAGAATTAGTGGAGTCTTCCTTAAAATAATAAGTAACATCTACCTAAAACCTTCAGCAAGCATCACATGTAATGGAGACAAGCTGGAAGCATTTCCAATAAGATCAGGGGTAAAACAAGGATGTCCATTATCACCACTGTGGTTCAATATTACTGGAAACACTAGCTTTAGCAATAAAAGAAGAAAAAGAAATTGAAGGTATTAGAATAGGCAAAGAAGGAACAAAGCTATCACTCTTTGCAGATAATATGATGATATACTTAGAGAATCCTAGAGAATCAAATAAAAAAATTACTTGAAGTAATAAACAACTTTAACAAAGTGGCAGGCTATAAAATAAACCCACATATACATTTCTATATATTACCAAGAAAGCCCAATGGCAAGAAATAGAAAGAGAAATTCCACTTAAAGTTACTGTAGACATTATAAAATTTTTAGAAATCTACCTAATGAAACAAACCCAGGAACTATATGAACAGAATTACAAAACAATTTCCACACAAATAAAGTCAGATCTAAATAATTGAAAAAACATCAGTTGCTCATGGGTAGGACGAGCTAATATAATGAAAATGACAATTCTACCTAAGCTAATTTACTTATTCAGTGCCATACCAATCAAACTACCAAAAATTATTTTATTGAGCTAGAAAAAATAATAGCAAGATTCATTTGGAATGACAAAAGGTCCAGAATATCAAGGGAATTAATGAAAAGAAATGCAGGGGAAGGTGGCCTAGCTATTCCTGATCTTAAATTGTATTATAAAGCACCAATCATCAAGACTACTTGGTACTGGTTAAGACATAGAGTGGTGGATCAGTGTAACAGGTTAGGTATGCAAGACATGGTAGGCATTATAGTAATCTATTATTTGATAAACCCAACAACTCCAGCTTCTGGGATAAGAACTCTCTCTTTGACAAAAAATGCTGGGAAAACTGGAAAAGAATACAGCAGAAATTAAGCATAGACCAAAATCTCACACCATATACCAAAATAAAGGCAAAATACGTTCATGATTTTAGATATAAAGGCTGTTACTGTAAGCAAACTGGGAGACCAAAGAATAGTTTACCTATCAGATTTATGGAGAGCAGAAAATTTGTGACCAACAAGAGCTAGTTGTGTTTCTACCACATTACCTATTTTGCCCTAATCCAGAAGGAAGAAAAAAATAAATGTGGGGAGCAGATGGGTAAAGGAGAGGTGGCCATGCCTTACCTTCAGAAAGACAGAGGGTGGTCTCTGATGGCTCTCTAAGTAACCAATGCTTCCAAGGGAAAAAGGAGAACAGAAAGCTGCATGTTGAGCTTCCTTCTCATAGAGTTAAAACATAAAGGAATGAAGAATGAGTACTGGATTTGTTTTCTTCTCTTTCCAGATAAGCTCATGCTCTACATTGGAATTCAGATTTCTTTCCCTAATCCCTATTTTGTTTTCTGTACTTAGTCTTCAAGTATTCATAAAGTCTGAAGGTTTATTAACCTTTTCTATATACTGCTTTAATTTGCCACAGATCCCAGGATGCCTGATATCTAGAAGTGGAATTTTGATACCACATTGATTTAAACTCTGCTTGTATAGGAACATTTGTAGATCAAGGGAGAAAATGGACAGATTTCACAAGTGATGAGATAACTTAAGATTAAGAGCAGTAGTAGCATAAGAGCCAGAGTAAAGAGTGAAGAATAAAGCAAAGTTGGAGGGAGGAGGAAAAGAAATGGATCTGATACCAGGAAATGTTCCTGACCTTCATTTCTTTTTACTGGACTTGCTAGTTAAGGTAGAGTTTTCCATACTTTGGGAGTATACACCCTGACGCAGGGTGGTGAGATAATTTTTATAGAAATGGAGTGTGGGAAGCAATGGTCAACATTCTCCATTTTTCTAGCATAGCTCTTGTATAAATATATACAATCTTCAATGAAAACAACGCTCAATCAAATTTGACACAAATAATACTAAAATGGTAAATTTGCTCCAATTCAGCAGGAATTATTGAATACTACATGCACAAAGGAGATAAAATTTGAGTCCACATGTATAGAAACTTGACACACGCACAATTTGTCTGTGTCACCATCACCCTACATACATTCATTACATAGATGACATATTGTCACTGTCCTTACTATCTTTGAACATGAACCATGTAAACTTTAACAAAAGCAACTGTGTGCAAGTTTAATGTGCCATAATATCTAATATATTTCTCAACATTATTCATTTTGTTAAGTGCATTGAAATAAGTTAGATTCTCCTGAACTGAAACTTTTAAAAAATGGAAATAAATCAAGAACAGTTATAAATAGGCATTTAAAATTTATCACAATTAGACTTACATTTTCTCTAGATTTTTTTGTCTCAATATTAAAAGAAAAATAATATCCTTTTCACAGAAATACATATTGAGTTTGAAGAGAAAATTCATTGGAGTTGGTATCACTAGTACAAATAAATGCTCTAGATACATCTTTAATAGCAGAAATAGAAAAAAAACACTAAAAAGAAAAAAGTTCAGAATAAAAATGATAAATTTATCATTGCAAATTATAAGTGTGGTTATGAATGGAGAGAAAAGACTACAGTCTTTGATTTATCTGAATGATTTAGCAACACTTATCATGAAACTTAAAAAATTTAAATGACATCTAAAAGACATGCATATAGAATACATTAACAAGAAACATTAACTTTTTATACAGATTATTAAGTGCAAGTACAATCTATTTTCCCAAAATAAGTTTCTTTGACATAAAAATAAATGAGATTGCCTAAAACATAAAGTTGTAAAACAATAAACAGTAAAGATGTTGAATATAATTTTTAAAGCCTTGTTGTTCCTTAATAATGCCCTTGATTCATATATAGATATTTCTCACAGAGAATTTATATAGATAGAACAGTAGATAGATTTTTTCATAGTTCTTTGATTTCAGTATTAATAAAGTCCTAGAATGTTTTCCACACCATTAGTGTCTTCCTATCCTTCAGATACCTTGTATATTGGTTCCTTAGCAGTCTTAGAATTGTGTCATATCCAACACGCATAACTTCTTTATTCACTTGGTCCAATCCAGCTGCTCTTCCTACCCTTACTTTATTTAGAGCTATGTATACCTTTTCCATAATCACACCTGGAATGTGATGTTGTTCCACAATCCTTAATGGAAAAAATGGTTATAATTTGTGCACATCTTTCTGGTTTTTGTCTATTTGTAGTCCTTCATTTTTATCCCAAAATTCCATTGGGGATACCTTCCTTAGTCAAATATTTTACTAAGGTACTTTTAAATGAGTTTTACACTACATTGTTTCTCCTTGTTTTATGAGATGTTGCTGCTGATAATTGTCCATCACCTGTCTTCATAGGATTTTACAAACTAACTAATATTCTAATTAAATTTTGCTTTTGGGAGCCACTTCTCACTTTTTGAGAAGTCAATCAGATATTCACAGATCAAGGTGCTTTCCAGGCTATTTTGTCTTTCTTGTTGTGATTTACATTGCTTATGTGTTGTTGAATAAAAAATACTATATTCAGTCTCAATATCATTGTTCTTTTCCATTTCTGATTTTAAAATTATCAATTATTTATTCATATAGATTTTGGTTAATTTTATTTAGTTGTAAACTATATAATTTTTTATTTTCTTATATTTTGTTTGTTTTACCCCTCTTATTTCCAACAAGGTAATGTTCTGTTTACAGTTAGCTATAGATAAATGGCTATTGATTTAGGGGTTATATAGCCACATCAATAACAAATTGTTTTCTTTCTCTCAAATTATAAACTATTTCATCCATTCAGGCATTATTTGATGCTCACATTATCCAGATCCTGCCAAGTCTTTTCTCTTAGAAAGTTTTCACAATAGAATGGAATGAACCATCTGTGTAATCTATAAATCTTTAATATCACTAACTCCTTTTTTTTGGAACCATGCTTTCCCATTTATTACCACCCATTAACCCATCATCATATTTTTTGCACTGAAGACACCAAGTATGAAATTGTATGTTGATTTAATATGGAGAGTTTTTACTAGGTTATTAATAAGATTTCTTTATCATTTGATCTTACTTTACATTGTACCCGTGATCTTTTTGGAAATGCTATCACTAATACATCAATAAAGGATGGCCAAACATCTGATTAAACAATACATCTTGTTGCCTTTAAGCATATGATAAAACTTGTTCTGTCTATTTCTTTCATTTCCATCTATGGAGGACCCATTAAACTGAAACTTCATTTTTAATTTTTCCTCTTCTTGTTTATAGTAAGAATACCAATTTATTTGAATCACTTATTCAGTAATACATCCACTTATTGTTTACTGGACCTTTGAGATTTCTTGCACCTTAGCTTGCCTTTCTTTTGAAGTTATCTCCAAGTGACCCTATAGATATCTTACATGTACAAAGTTGTTTGCATGTTTTATTCCCTAGCAGAATATAAACTGCATGAGGGTATGGATTATTTTTGTCTCTCTTTGTATCCACAGCACTTAGTATTGTGTCCAGCACATAATAACTACTTAATAAATACTTCCTGATGTGGCTTGCTGACTGGACAAGGATCCTGCATTTAGAGCATCAATATTGAAGTTACATTTCATGGATGATCAAAAAAATCATATGACTCTTAATTTCTTCTGCCATTTTCCCACCATGCTGCCACTGTCACTGAAAAAAATTAACATAGGATTAATGAACATTGATAATTTTTTTTGTTTCTTTTATGAATTGAATGTGACCAATAAGATAGAGGAACAGACATTGTTTCTGATCCTCATGGCATTTCAATCCTCTCCAAAACAGAAAATACGCATCAAACACAAAGCAACTTTAGCTGTCTCCATGGTCTGAGACACCTGGAATGCAAAAGATGAAAAAAATAATCTCCATGAACTAACTCCAAAACCAGACTCATGCAGCATCCCCACCCTCGCTGCTCACAACACTATTAGAAGCAAGTTTTTTACTAGATGACTTAACCTACTGGCTTGCAAAAAAACTGCATCCCCATTCCCTGCTACTCACTCCCTCTTTCTAGTGCCACCAAGTTCCAAGTTGTAGAAATTTGATGAAATTTTGATAGTGAGTATAGCAGCAGGGTTCTGTACTGTAAATGATCTCTGCAACAAATAATATAAGAAAACTACCCAGAACTTCTGAACACAGAAAACAATCTGCCAATTGAACAGGAAAAACAAAAAAAAAAGCAAACAAACAAAAAGGGCTTCAAGCTCCAAGAAATAGAGTGGTTAAATTTTGTGATTCAATTAAGATATTCAAGGCAATTCAGTTCTGCAAGTAATCAGGAGAAAGGCCTTCAAATACAAAGAAAAGGAAATTCAAATAACAAGACTATTCTGAACCTATCAAAAAACTTGGGGAGGAATGATACAATGTGTTCTAAGGAGCAAAGGTACTCAAGATACAGCTCAGGGTGACCTACTCTGCAAATATGAGTTTAAACATGATGAAAAAAAAAAGGATAGATGTTCTATAATAAAGATGAGCTTAAAAATTATTTGAAAGAAAACCAGACTTGAAGAGATTATTTGCTTCTTGAGTATCCCAGACCACAGAATCACAGGACTGAAAGAATGCAACAGCCAAGGGACAATAACAACAGTAGCCAGATGAATAAGAAATTTCTTTCTAAATGTTCACAAAGAGAAAGGGGTGAAGGTAGAAGTCAGGTGAAGGGAATGGTGGAGAGATGGACCTTGGCCATTATGGAAAGAACCTTGGTATCATTGACAAGGTTTTGGGGTGCTGGGACCCTGAGAATGTGAAGACAGAGTTGCCTGGAATGAATTCACACACTCAAGCCTTCTCTTAATCAAGTGGCAAAGAATTTATTGTAACACTTGACCAAAAATAGGCAAGGGTCCTTATGGGAACCTGTGAGAAACTGAGGATGGTGCTGGGGTTTATATGGAAAAGGAGCATGGTAAAAGAATGCCAGGATGCTAATTAGGTCACCTAAGGGCTCAGGTGTCTTTGGGAGTTATGGATTGGAAAGTGTAGGGAATACGCCAGATATTGAGAGAGTTGTCAGAGGCATGGACCTTAGGGATCTGATGAGAAGAAGACTCCTTGGGCCAGCCAAGGACAAAAATCCTTGGGCCAGGCACCCCTCTATCCTGATAAGAGAATGTGTTCTGCAACAAGAGAAATTTTTTCTCATAGGACAGGGGCTTACTAAGAAATTGGGAAGCTTCCAGAGACATAATCTTAGGACTGGAGTCTGAGCACCCGATCACCATCACCACAGGTGCATGAATGTTTTGTTTCATTTTTGTGAGTCTGAATTAAAAAAGAAATGAAGGTTGCATGGAAGGTGGAAGGGAAGGAGGAGATTGAGGGGAATATATGCTGTGATATGGTCAAATTGAGGTCTAGCAATGAGGAGAAAGACTCTCCTATGGTCTCTCAAAAAGAGAAGAGTTTACAAAGGAGTGGGTGAGGAGGAGGAGCATTGAAAAGAAAGGAAATAAAGTGGGATCCCTTGTTTTGATAGTTGGAGAGGGCTCTACTGATGAACATTTATCAGTGAAAATAGATGTTCTTTGGAAGGAGATGGGGATCTTGAGCTTGGTTTTCTGGGGATTTGTTAATTGAAAAGATCATGTTTTGCCTCAGAAGGGAGGGATTTGGAGTTTTGCGGGATATTTGGCCCTTAGAGAGTGGGAGAACATAGACGATGGAGGACATTTTGAGGCAAAGGGAGGAGGATTAAGGGGAGGCAATAGAGTACTAAGGAATCAGGGAAATGAGAACGGATTGGGGGAAGCGGTCCTGCCATGGGGCAGTGTCCTCTCTATCTCATTTTTCTGGGAGTGAGGTATAATGGAAAAAGGACATCCACACTAGCAAAACTTGCTTAGAGAGGAGAGCCTGGAATGTATACTTCAGAAGCTTTGGTTCTATGAGGAATGATTAGAATAAAGAGAAACTAGTTTAGTATAGATACTATGAACCAGAGAATAGGGGGATTCTAGAGTAGAGAGAAAGAGAGGATAGATGATGAAGAGAGAGAGTGAGGAAAATGCTTTCTGGAAAAGATCACAAAAAAAGAAATAAAAAAATAGTCAGCAGGGCTAGTTGACAGGGAAGAGACCAAAGTGGAATGTACATGACTAAGAGGAAAAAGAGGGAAAGTATTAAATAACCAGATACAAAAAAAGAAGAAGAAATGAACAAAATTTGAAGGGAAAGGTATAATAAGGGGAATGAGGTAAAGAAAGTCAATGAGAAGATCACCTTTAAAAAAGATTAAGCTAAAGTAACTGAAGAGATTATTTATAGCAGAAGAGGGAGGGAAAAAGTCATAACTTTTTTTGTAAATTCACTTTAATAAAAAAACCAAGTAAATAAATTATATGTGTAGATTATTTTACAAAAAGGTACTACAACAATACTTATTTTTACAAAGTGAGGGTACAAGGATTGCTACATAAAGTTTTGAAACCACTAAATTTTGGTAGTTTTCTACTTCCATGTAGCAACCTTTTAAGCAAATTTATGGGGGGGTCTCCCCCTTCTATGCCAGTAAAAAGTAGCTAGAGATTCCTGAAGATTAACTAGTCTAATTTAAAGAATGGTGGTGATCTAGGCATCAAGAAAATTCCTTTGGTGTTTAATCTGTTGGGATAAGTTACTAATACAACTCTTCCTGTTCCTTTATTTTAGGTATCATGCTGATTTATCAGTCTAGGATAGGGCAAACTGAACCTTAAACCTTTCATCTCTAGAGATTTGGTGAAACAATGAATGGCTAGCATGTTTGTTCCTTGTTATGTATTTTTTTCTTGTTTTCACCTTGCATTTCTGTTTAAAGTAAATGTCCTTTTCCAAGTTCGGTTTCTGAGTGCTTCATTAACAATGGAATATGGAACCAGACAGGTTTTAAATCCCTGAAAGTATCATCTGGGGATGTTAAAATAAAATAAAACCTACAGATATCTATAGCAAGGTCATCAATGCTCAGCATGTGATGTCCCCCTCTGACAATTCTGAATCCTCACACTATTTTGCATCCCTTTGCCCAATTACATAGAAAGATGCAACCCTTAAAATTTTAACAGGGCAATTGGTGACATAGTTAGCTAGCTAGCTTTGGTAGATGTTGGACATTGATTTGTGCTTAGAACTTTAGAGCGTGGTGATTCCTCCAGGACAGGCAAGGGCCTATGTTGTGAAGAAAAAAAAGAGTAAAGTGTATAAAGTTTATCTAAGATTCCCTCACACCTTTCTTTCCATCTTTCAGCTATATCCTCTGTGATACTCTCTGTCACATTCATGCAGCTTGAGTTGGACAGGTATGTGTTAAAGCTGAGTCCAGCTGGGAAAATGTAACTGTACATAATGATACTGAAGGAGATAAGTAAAGGATAAAAGGGGAGAAGTTTTGTGAGGACATGAAAGCAGATGCAGAGAGAAGCCAGAGAAGCAGAATTTGGGGTCAACATTCAAAACAGAACAATCAGCAAGGATTTGTCACTCCAATACAAACAGCAAAAGAATCTGCCAGGTTGAACACACACATTCTGACACAAAATCCAACGATAGATCAGAGATCAAAAGTTTAGATGAGTCAAAGCCACCAGGAAAGCCAGGGCCTACACTATCACCAACATCACTCGGCTGTGCTGAAGGAAAGCTGAAAGAGACCATGTTTTTCTGGGGTATTTGTGTGTGCCAGCTATGTTCCATTCTGTTCTCTAAACAGATGATATGCTATGAAATGCTGAAAGATATCCATGCTGCCCCTTTGAACTTAGTGACCCTGTACCTCCTGTGGCTACTGAGCAATTTCTGCTGTCTACTCAGCTAAACCTTACTAAGGAACCTCTGCTTCTCTTTGAATTTTCCCAATGCTTCCATGAAAAATTACTTATTTGGTCTTCCTCAAGACCTGCCCTTTGCTAAGTGTCAATGAGTGTATATCAATATATTTTCCACTTTTTTCTTTAAGTCTATGTATAGCATAGGTACAAGTGACAATTTTTTAACTCAGTTAAAATGAGCTTATCCTCAGAAAGTTCTTGGAGATTCCCATTGACTGTGATTGTAGACCAGTGAAAGAGATTTATCTATATATCAATATTTAAATATATAGATTTATGAGAGATAGCTATATACCTGCAGTTATCCCTGTAAACATAGTGTGGGTATCATATAGATATGAATTTAGACATATAAAGATATAGAAATAGACATAGAGATACATATATATAAATATGCATGTATTCTTATGCAACTGTAAACACACCTACATGTGTATTCATACATGTTTATATATACACATGCACACATACACATATACTTGCATATATGTGTGTATATTTAGTCAGGTGGTTTGTAAGTGTGTATCATGTCATTTTAAATTACAGGCTGCCTAAAATATCTATTTGTATACCTGTAATCATTTTGAAAATCCATTTAGGTTATACCTCCCTTCATATGGTCATATCAGAATTGCCCTCATCAAAGTGGCTATGTAGACACAATCAATTGTGAAAACTGTAGTCATAGAAGGCCAGCTCAGGAAGGGACCTCAAGGATTATGCAGTCTAACCTCATCATTTTAGATGTGAGAAAACTGAGGCCCAGAGGCGACAACTGACTTAGCCTAGTAATACAATAATAAATGACGGTAATGACAATTCATATTTATTTAGTGTTTCAAGATTTACAAATCCCAAGGGTGGCCCAGTGAATAGAGCACTGGCCCTAGAGTCAGGAGGACCTGAGTTCAAATCTAGCCTCAGATACATGATATTCACTAGCTGTGTGACCCTAGGCAAATCACTTAACCCGATTGCTTCACCAAAAACAAAAAAAAATAAGATTTACAAAGCCCTTTCAACAATCCTAAGAGATAGAAGTCTAAGATGCAAGTAGAGGCTAGAAGATGGCATATTCAGGCAACCACTCATCAGGAATGTAGTAGAGGGAATTCCTCTTCAAAGACATATTGAACTAAATAGTTTCTGAGATCCCTTCCAAGGCTGAGATGCTATGAGTTTAAGAGTTGAAAACTTAATATTAGGTAAAGTGTGGAAGTTAAGACCTGAATTATGATAGCAATTTTGCACACTGATCAAATTTATCATATTTCTACATTGCTTGTTTCATTTTGCCCTTATAGACACTGACAGAAATATCTTGATTTCTGGATTTTAATACAGAAGATGGGATTTGAATCTTGTCTCAATTACCTGATTGACTTTGGAAAAATCACTGAATCTCTCAAGGTCTCAGTTTCTCTTTCTATAAAATAATGAGATTAGTATGGATGATCTCTAAATCTGGCTCTAGGTAAAATGCAGAAGTAGTTAGAATATATGTTTCCTCTCCCTCTTTCCTGTCATAGAGAATACATTAATTAACACTAAAGAGTTAGTGACAAAAGCCTAGGAAAAGCCAGGTTTCAAAATAATGCAATGGTGACCCTCCATTAAATTCTTCATGGATACCTCATTTTACCACACATGTGAACCTGGATTCTTAAAGACTGCTATTAAACACAATCTCTCACAGGTTCTACCAGATTGGAAGGGCTTTTGGTGTTGGACAAACCTTGATGAATTTCAGAGAGTTTCTTCACCAAGTTGGTGAGAGGTTAATGCATTTTCAGTCATAGCAATTGTAATAATATCAGCTAATAATTCTTAAAACCATTGCAATGTGTGTTTCTAGAAGAGCCAATGTGGCACAGTGGAAAATATGCTGGATTTGGAAGATGAGGACCTGGATTTGTCAGCCATTTACTAGCTTTGTGACATTCAACAAATCACTTAAACTCTCTGGTCCTTTACTTTCTCTTCTGTAAAAAAAAGAAAAAAGAAAAGAAAAAGAAAAGAGGCTTGGACATCATGGCCTTTTAAAATCCCTTACATCTCTAAACCCATGATCCTATGATCATTCAGACAAAATTAAACATACTTGAAATACTAAAGCTCCATGGGAAATGGGGATATTAAATCAAAAGTAAAGAACATTAAATCTCCACAGGCAGAATTTAAAACATGGTAGCACCCAGGCCAGAAATATGTTTGAAGGCAAATACCAATCCCCAGGAGTTTCAAATCTAAGTTGAAGTGAGTTATCTGCTCTTATTCTAAGGCAAGTCCTAGCTATACACCCCACATGTGCTTCATGGTGTTTGGCAGCCATGCACATACATGCACACGCATGCACACACACACACACAGTTTCAACCAATGAATGAAATGAAAGACATAATAAATAATCAGGCTTTTCTGATGTATTAATATGTTTTGCTGATTTTTTTGTCTTTTTTTTTCCTTTAAAATTGTTGCGTAGAATGGTTCTCTGAGAAGGGGTGCAATGGGAGAAATTATAGTGATATAATATATGTAGATGTAGATATAGATATACATGTATATATATCAGTAAATTTTAATTTTTAAAAAGAAAGTCATTACAAATATTCAAGTTTAATGACTTTAAAATGATTACTAGGGAAACCATAATATTAATTATGGATGCAGTTTCCACTATTTGCTTTTTGGCTTTTGAACTCATTGAATCATCAAAAATTTGTGATTCATAAACATGCAAGTAGTCCTCCCTATGGTCTCATAAGGAAGAGAACCTTAAAAAAAAAGCAAGAAGAAAAAAAGAAAATGAAAGTACTTCTATTTATTTCCCTCCCTTGGCTTACTTGACTGAGCTTTTATGGAAAGCTTTTAAACAAATGTTCCACTTCATGAATATGATTGAAGTGGCAGTAATCTCCCAAAGATGCATTGTACTGAGAAGAATGCCCTAATCGATAGAATAGAGAGTAATAAGAAATTTATGAAACCAAAAGAAAACTTCCAAGATCCCTTTATTGCAAGCACTAATTTTCCTATTGACTTGGAATCAAGTAGGAAATCTTCTAAATGAGTCTCTGGTCTCTACCAATTTCTAGCTTGGCAATTAAATTGATAATGCAAAACCTGTATCCACATAGCACATGGTAAACTGAGATGTTATTACCGAGATATTTTTTATCAGTGTAAAAATACTGAATCCAAAGGGCACAAGTCCATGTGTCACAGACTAGATCTGAGAGAATACTTGAACATTCATGTATGGGGAGGGTTTCAATAAAATGTATGCATGCTTGATAGTCCACATGTTTAGGCAATCTACTCTAGTGAAAAGAGCAGTCTTGGAGTCACAATGGAACAAGGTTAAGTCCCAAGTGTCAAGCTCTGACCGGAATAGCTGCTTGATCCTGGGTAATTAATTTAACCTCTTTGAGTCTCAATTTGCTCAAAGATTGATCTTTAGGAAAACAATTTTCAAAGGTTAAAACTCTATGCAAATATGAGTTAGTGACAGTAATAACACAGCTGCCAATGTGAAGTACAGGCCCAATTACATCACAAACCACACATCTATCCCTTTTCAGTAAGCTCCAGTGACTCCATATTCAAGTATATTCTCCTCTGTTATTTAAAGGCCTCCAAAACTGAGCTCCAACTGACCTTTCCATGCTTATTACATATATTCCCTTTCTTATACTCTGCAAACCACCCACCTAGGTTTTGCTGCTGTTCCTCATGGGCTACTTCCATTTTTCATCTCTGTGCCATTCAGAAGTGATTCCCATGCTTGTAATATACTTCTCATAATGTATTTCCTCCTCACCTCTGACTTGGACATCTTTAATTTCCTTGAAGTCAAATACCACCTCCCACATAAGGCCTCTCCTGATCTCTCTAGAACTGGTGGCCTCTTCCTGAGTTATCCTCATGTGAAATTTTTATATCCTCTCTCTCTCTCCCTCCCTCTCTATCTCTCTCTCTTTATGGATACATGTTGTTTCTTTAAATAGAATATAAGCTCCTTGGAGTTGGGGACAGTATCATTTTTTGTATTTTCCTTGTATTCTTCTTTGTATCTTCAGGGTCTAGCACAGTGCCTGGCACAGGTCTCAAAATTATAATTGTTGTTTACTTGCTTGTTTGATAGTAGCAGGAGCCATGAAAATTGTGAAGTCAGAATATCATACATAAATGTTAAGGAAACTAATATTCAAAATACCCAATATCTGCATCTATTCATTTTAAAGAATAGTCCATTATAGATGGACAAAGACACATCACAGTCAGAAGTAGCCTTCCTTTGAAATCCTATAGCAATTTGCATCTCCTTTCTGCAGTTAATCACATCTTGCTTTGTTATGAATAAAATTTGTTATTTGGACACTACTAGCTGGTAATAATCTTGAAGGTAGAATATAGTAAGAACTATATCTTGCTCATCTTTGAATCCCACAATGCTTAGCACAAAGACTTGCACATAGTAGGCACACAGTAAACATTATCACATCTAATTGTATAAAATCAAATTCACTCAAATTCAATTGAATTATATGCCAGTGGTTTCGCTTCAAATTCATGTCTCCAATGTCAACAGCTATAATATTTTCAACTTTCTTTTAGCACTTTCAATTCACTTATATTGTTCAAATACCAGATGACATTACATAATTTGGACTTCATATTTCTTTTACTTTGTCTTAGAATGGGTAAGATAATATGGCACCTTATTAATATCAATTAGTGGTCTTATTGCACAATAGAATAAATTACCATAATTACATCTACATTTTTCTTATCAGCTTTCAAACCGTGTATACATTTTATTTATATGGCCTTTATGTGTCCATTTGAAGGGTTGTCAAACTGTATGTTAGTGAGCTTGACAGAAATTGCTGTAAAAATTTGAGAAGATGTTATTAGCAAGATGGTTTCTATGTACTTATTAAGGGAGGAGCTAATCACCAAAAGCTAGTGTGGCTTTATTATGATCAGATGTCAGATGAATCTCATTTCCTTTGTTTATTTAACCTCAATTTGATTCAATTTTCTCAAATGTAAGATGATAATAATGATGATACTTTCTTTCTTTCCTTCCTTCCTTCCTTCCTTCCTTCTTTCGATCCATTTCTAGTCTTCAATATAAAATGAGGGGACTCTAGGACGTAACTTCTAATGTTCCTTCCTGCTTTAAACTTTTGATCATTTGATCCTGAATATTAATGTCATTTGAGAGGAATTTGTACCAGCACTCTTTCTTTGGTATTGATATATTCAACATTATCAGTAACCTGGATGAAGAAATAATATGCATGCTTGTCAAACTTTCAGAAAGCACAAAGGTGAGATATAGCCCATGCATTGAACAACAGAATCAAGATTCAAAAATATCTTTCAACAGAGGAATAACAGGACAGAGGCAAGAAGTTTAAGTTTAATAAATTTAAATGTCAAGTCTTTTACCTGGATTAAAAAATATATCAAATGGCTAAGTATAGAATCAGAGAGATATGAGAACACAATTCATTTTGAAAATGCCTATGAAATTGCAACACAGCTAATATGGAAATATGTTTTGCATGACTTCACAGGCATGATATCATATTACTTTCCTTCTAAATGAGTGAGGAGGAGCAGAAGGGAGAAAGAGAAATTGGAACTCAATATTTTTAAATAAATGTTAAAAAATAAAGAAGAAATCTTAAAAAAGAAAATGCCTATGAAATTTATGCAATAAAAAAATCAGTGATCCCACCATGTGATATATTGTAGCCTGGAAAATTAATGTGATCTTTTACTACATTAACAGTATTAAAAGGCGTTAAAGTATAGGGTCCACATTAAGCAGGGTTATAGATCTCATGTGGTTTGTTTAGTTCTGTCTATTCCCCACCTCTGGGGCATCATGTTCTGTTCTCAGCATCATATCATAGAAGCTTAATATATAGAGAAGATGACTGGGATTGCAAGAGGCTTAGAAACCATATCATAAAAGGACTGAGTAAAGGAGCTACAGATATTTAACCAATAAAGGGGGACAAATGAAATGGAGGTCATGATGACAGGCTCAATAATCATGGCATTGACATTGCTAAATAGGGTAAGCTTATTTTTCTTGACCCCAAAGGGCAGAAATACTAGAAATCATAGGGAGGCAAAATTTGGCTCAATGTAGAAATGATGGCATCAAGAAGGTATGGATGTGAATTTTGACACTCACTTATTACCTGTGTGACCATGGGAAAGTCTATGTGAACATAAGACAGCTCCTTAGGACTTGTCTACTAAGTCTTGGATAGATTTCAATCTGTGTAAGTGGAGGTTTTTCCCATACCAAGAAATCTTTGTGATGACCAAGTCACAGACATGTTGCATATTCATGTTTAAGGGGGAAAATTCCCAACACAAAATTGGCCTTTTCAAAATAGGAAAAAAAAGTTGCCTTGAAGGTAAGTCAGTAAGTCACCGTAGGTTACCTAAAAGAAACTAGATATTGCTTCTTGTGGATGTCGTGGATGGGAATCATGACTTGGGAAAAGACTGAATGACTCCTGAAATTCCTTCCAATCAAAAGTCTATGATTTTATGATCTGATATAGCCAAACCTTGCTGTGTGACCTGACAAAGTCAGCTTACCTGTCTCCACAACAAATGTAGTATCATATCAACATATATTTAGAATGGGAAGAGATCTTTGGGGTTATTTATTTCAATTTTCTTATTTTATAGATGAGGAAATTGAGGACCCAAGATTTTAAGTGATTTGTAAAAGGTATCACAAATAGAGAGTGGAAGACTTGAATACTAACTTGAGTTTTGTGATTCTAGGCCTAGAACTCTTTTTCATTGCACCTATCATGCTGCCTACAGTGACCTTGTCATTTGTGGTAACCACAGCAAAATTTTATGTACATTCATTGTTCAATGCCCTGGAATCATAATTTACTCACTGGAAACTGCTATTTTCTGAAGTGCTTGCTTACTCCAGGCCAGAAACAGATGTCTCCAAGGACAAATAAGTTTTCAAAGCAGACAAAACTCTATTCCAGGTTAATTAGGTGTTATTGCATCAGTATTTCCTGAGAGATTTGACTTGTCCAAACTGATGATTTGCTATGAGAACAATGACTGAAGAGTTACATTAGGATAAAGGAACAATTGGATTAGTAAGAGGGAAAAAAAAGAACTTGAATCTGAAGGACATTTCTATAAAGGCTGTGTCACATTTTAGGTGATGAGAAACAGTGAAGATGTGGGATGTATTTTGATTTTTAAGGAGATCTAAAGAAATAGAATGTTTTTGAGGAAAGCAAGAGACAATGATAAACCTTTCTGCCATGCAAGAAACAATCATTCATGAGAACATGTTTATGTCTCTATTCAAATGAATAAATACTGATTATTTAATCTACCAATATATCTTGTCAATCAACTTATATACTCATCACAATTAAAAATGAAAAAAAAATTAATAGAGGTAGCTAGGTAATGCAGTTGAGAGAGCACTGGACCTAGAGTCAAGAGCATGTGAGTTTAAATCTAGCCTCAGGTATTTATAAGCTGCAAGACCCTGTGTAAGTCACTTGACCTCTGTCATCCTGTAAATTAGGAATAATAATAATAGTTACCTCCCAGGGTTGTTGTGAAGAAAAAAAAAGTGGTAAATTTGGAAAGTTCTTTGTACAGTGCCTAGAACATAGTAGGCTTTTCCTAAACACTTGTTTTCTCCCTTCCTTCAATAGCAATAAATATAAAGACTTATATGGGTACAAAAAAAAATCAACTTCACAAGTATAAGATCAGGGAGACATATATAAAGGGGGTGATTATTTTGAAAAGCAAAGCCGCAAATGTTAATTCAGTCTTGGGGTACATTGATATGGTCATAGCTTCCAGTAAAAGTTGATGATGATCTCCCTGTATTCTGCTCTCTGAAAGCCTCCTTTAAAGATTTGTGTTCAATTCTGGTTGCAACAGTATCAGAATAGCATCTATTCAGCAAAAGATGTTCAGAGGACAGCATGGCATTCAGGAGAGTGAAAGGCCTAGAGCACATATCATGTGCGGATCAGTTTAATTAACTGGACACATTTAGCCTAGAATAGGGAAGAATCAGGGAAGTGGAAATGATAGGTATCTTCAAGTATTTGAAGGGCTGTCATGTGGAGTAGGGACTATATATACTTGGTCCATTTGATTCTGGAGCATAGAACAAAATGTAAAGGAAATTGCAAAGAGGCAAATTTCGGCTCAGTGTCAATGACAAATAAAATCTCACAACTTTCAACAATTAGAGCTGTCCTCAAATGAAGGGGGATAACTAGAGAAGTGGTGAGTCCCCCATTCTTGGACATCTTCATGCAGAGGCTGCATGTCCAGTTGTTATGTGCTATAGTGATGGGATCCATCTAATGTATGGGCTAGATGAGATTGCCCCTTAGGCCCCTACCAATTCTCCAACTCACTGATTCTATAGATGTTACTATGGGAATGGAGGTAAAGTGGGGAGGGCATAGAATACATAATGTTTGAAATATATTTCCTATATTCCAAGAAAAAGCAACAACATCTTTTTCTATTGCTAAGCTATATACCAAAATCAATATATTGCAGCTTACTTGTGCCCGTCTTGCATACCTGTAATGCCATTGGGAAGAACTGCAGTTTTGACTCATTGGAGATCATGGTATTCTAGCCACATAGCATGACCAGAGGAATCTTAGTATATTAATTTATTTGTATAGTACAGGCAAAGTAAAATACATAATTAAATTATCTTTGTGATTAAAGAAAAACAACTTTTGTATAATTATCTGACTCTTTTAAAAATTCAATCTTTTGTGTGTGAATTATGTTGATAATTTATTTAACTATGTGTTTCTATTTCCCTCTTTGTATGCTTGGTTGTATGCAAAACTCAATTCCAAGATGTGTATTTTCTTAGGTTCTTTGTATTATGGGAATTTGCACTGTAAATTGCTTTGTTTCCAGGATAAATTGGAACCACCTTATTTTATCACCAGCTATTCCTGGTTTCTTTACAAAAAAATCTGTTATTGATTCTGCTTCCTTAAAAAGATAAGAAAAAAAACATGCCTTTATTGTTTCTGTTTTTCACCCAAAATGTGTCATGACCTTTATACAAATGCCTTTACTTAGTCATGTTGTATGGTTAAAAGAGACCTGGGTGTGGACTCAGAAAGTCTCTGGTTTAAATCCTTGCTTTGCAATCACCTTGGACAAGTGATGAAAACTATATGAGTCTCACTTTTTTAATCTATAAAATGAGAGAACTAGATAAAATGATCTGAGATACCTTCCAGCTCAAAATTCTATCAACCTATAGGTTTTTTTTTTACTTTATCTAAATTTAACACTTCAATCTTTATATTCACAGCTAATTTTTTGGAGAAGCTAAATGTTTTACCTTTTTTATCCTTTTTCCCTAGTCCTGTTGGTTATTGGATGGGTATTTCATGGAGAATTGTTGGCATATCCTTTGCTTTATTTAAAACTTTGTTGATAGTCAAAAGTGTTGCCCTTGACATTGCTTCATCCCTATAAGCTTCCTTAAAATGTCAAATACCATGACTAACTCCACAAAATTTGATAAGAATTATTAGGTTAAAATAATGGGTACACATTTTTTTTAAACCAAAAGCAATGCAGCCTACTCTTCACCACAATTTGCAAGATAACATTCTAAAGCTGACTTGAAAATGATTGTTTCTACAATTGGTTGTGTGTTGCAATATGTCCCTTCCAAGGTCAATCTTACTCTTCTTCCTTCAACTGACACAAGACAATCTTATTGTACCATAATATTATCCTCAATTCTCTCCTGAGTTTCAGTCTTGGATCATCAAATCTCTACTGGTTCTGGATTCAGATCTTGTGTCTTAGTCAAGCCACTTGCTTCCTGAGGGCCTCAATTTCTTCATCTGTAAAAAAGAAGTTAGGGGGCAGTTAGGTGGCACAGTGGATAGAGCACCAGCCCTAGAGTCAGGCAGACCTGAGTTCAAATCCAGCCATGGACACGTAACATTCATTGGCTGTGTGACCCTGAGCAAGTCACTTAACCCCATTGCCTAGCAAAAAACGAAAAAAAAATCAACCTCATTTATAATCATACCTCATGTTCTGTGTGACCCTGGGCAAAGTCACTTAACCCCCAATTGTCTAAAAAAAAAAAGAAATTGGATTCGATTTTCTTGAAGATTATCTAATTCAAGAAGGCAGAGCCAAGATGGCAGGGTAAAGGCAGGACCTCACTTGAGTTATCCCCCATACTGATCCAAATACCTTTAAATAATGACTTTAAACAAATTCTAGAGTGGCAGAACCCCCCCCCCCCGCCCAAAAAATGTTTGGGAGCACTGAATAAGCAGCAACAGAAGCTGCTGCTTCTAGAGCTCTGAGCCCACAGATAGTAAGGTGGTTGAATAACTGGTCAGAAGGCATTTACAAGGATCTCTTTGATAGCACTGAGGCAGGACTCTGTTGCTTTGCACATATTCAGATGGCAGGGCAAGGTCTCAGGACAAGGAGGGATACTAGCACAATATGTGGCCACAGTGTAGCAGAAATCCTCTTCACAGTTCCAGGGCAGAAAAGAGTGCTTGTGGTCATTCACAGACCAGAGCACAAGACTGGAGAGTAGTAAACACCTCTCCTTAGATCATACCACCTTGGAAGAACTAAAAACTTACAGGTTCCTCAAAGTAATTTTGAAAATAGCTACACAAAACCTTTGAAGCTTGGGACAGTGCACCCCCCCCAACCCTAGAAGCAGAGCCCAACTTTAACAAAGAGTTAAAAAGTCAAATAACAGGCTGGGAAAATGAGCAAACTATGAAAAGAAAAACTCTGAGTGTAAAAAGTCACTGGGGTGACAAAAAAAAAGATCAAACCACACACTCAAAAGACAATTACAAAGTCAAAGCTCCTACATCCAAAGGATGCAAGAAAAATATGAATTGGTTTCAGGTCATGGAAGAGCTCAAAAAGGATTTTGAAAATCAAGTAAGAGAGGTAGAGTTAAAAATGGGAAGAGAAATGAAAGTGATGCAAGAAAATTATGAAAAATGAGTCAACAGTTTGGTAAAGGAGACACACACACACACACACACACACACACACACAAATACTGATGAAAATATAACCTTTCAAAACAGACTAGGCCAAATGGCAAAAGAGGTCCAAAAAGCCAATGAGGACTACAATGCCTTAGAAAGCAGAATTGGCCAAATGGAAATAGGAGGTCCAAAAATTCACTGAACAAAATAATTCCTTAAAAATTAGAACTGAGCAAATGTAAGCTAATGACTTTATAAAAATTCAAGAAACAATAAAACAAAACCAAAAGAATGAAAAAAATAGAAGTCAAGGTGAAGTATCTCATTGGAAAAACAAATGACATGGAAAATGGATCCACAGAGAGGATTCTGGGAAGATGGTGGAGTAGGTCACAAAATTTCAAGCTCTCAAGATTTTCCCCCACAGGAGATAAAATAGCACCTCTGGGCAAACATAGAGCCATGAAAACAAATAAGAGTAGGGACAGAAGAGGAGTCCTCTTGGGACAATCAGAGATCTAAAGAAAAATCCTGGATGAGATTTCTTCCCTGTGAAGAGTAAACACCTCCAGGCTAGGGGCTTTAACAACCATCAGTAAGCTGCTTAAACAACAAGTTGCAAGCTAGTTGGGAGGCTTCCTTGGACCTAGCCACAGGAACTTTTACCTCAGAGACAGTGAGGGAGTTGGGTGTCTGACCTAGAGAAGATCGAGGGAACCTCTGCTTACAAGTTATGCCAGACCCAGCTGTGCTGTGGACACCTGGTGGGGATGAGAATGAACCAGCACACAGTACGGAAGTACTGTACTGGGTACAGAAGCAATGGGGTGAGGATGCCTCTGCTGTGGGCACTTACAGAGGCTGGAGTTCTTGATTGAGTTCAAGGTCAGAAGGGAGAACTGAAGAGAATTAGAGGTCAGAGGCATCCCTCATACCCCAGGACTAGAGGTGATTATAAAAACTAAACTATTACAAAAAAATTGCACAGGCAAAGGAGAAAGAATCCAACCACAGAGAACTACTATGGGAATAAAGAAGATTGGGGTTCATCTTCAGAGGAGGATATTGAAGCAAAGAAACCCTCTTCTGCCCCCAAAGAGTAATCTCAAATGGTCATCTGCTCAAAAAGAATTCATTGAAGAACTTAAAAAAGACTGTAAATATCAAATGAGAAAGATTGAGGAGAAACTAAAAAGAAAAATAAGAATAATACAAGAAAAACAAGAAGATTATGAAAAGAAAGTCAACCAATTAGAAAAGGAGATCCAGAATTTTAAGGAAGAAAATGACTCCTTGAAAATCAGATTTGGGCAAGGGGAAGACAGTGAAGTTTTAAGAGATGAAGATATATACATAGATATATATACATATATATATATATATACCTATACACACACATAGATATATATACATATACATATATGTGTGTGTGTGTATGTATATGTATATATGTATACACACATATATACATGTATATACAAATATATATATACAATGAAAAAATAAAAGAATGTGAAGCATCTCATAAGAAAAACAACAGATCTAAAGAACAGATCAAAAAGAGAAAACATAAGAATAATTGGACTACCTGAAAGTTCTAATAAAAAATGAATCTTGATATGATAATACAAGAAATAAATAAAGAAAATTGCCCTGAAGCATTAGAACAAGAGGGGAAAGTAGAAATAGAAAAAAACCTACCAATCACCACCTGAAACAGATCCTATGAGGATTATACAATTATTATATGAATTATATTATTATATATTATAATATGATATATTATTGTATGAATATTATTGTCAAATTTCTCAACCTCCAGACCAAGGACAAAATATTACAAGCAACAAGAAAAAAAAATTTACGTGTGGTAGTACCACAATTAGAATTACACAAGACCTAGTACTGGTGTCACTAAAAGATTGCAGGTCTTAGAACACTATGTAATGAAAAGCAAGAGAACTGGGCTTCTGGCCAAAAATATCATACCCAGCAAAGCTAAGCATAATTCTGAATGAAAATTTTTTAAAAATGTACATATAATTAATTGTCATACTTTCACTTCTTTGTTAGAAAAAAAACCTGAACTCAATAGAAGATTTAACATATAAGAGTCAAGAGAAATATAAGGTACATACCAAGGACCAATTACAAGGGACTAAATAAGGATAGACTGCTTATCTTTTATGTATGAAAAATGTAAAACCTATGTCTAAGATTGTTACTAGGAATTAGGTAACTTATAAGGAAGATTGGTGTAGACCTAAGTATGATATGACTTCAAAAAGTAAAACCATTCAAATTCAGCTAAAAGAGTAATTATCTTTAACAAATGAGTTGCAAGAGGAAGAACCAATACAGAAGAATTAGAGAGGGAGTGGGGCTGTTAGTTCTTGAAATGTGCTCTTGTTGGTAATGGGTTTAGGAGGGGAAAATACATATACATTTAGAAGAGTATAAAAGTCTTCTAAATTTAGAAAGAAATAGAACTATAAGCAGATAGGGAAGGGGAATAGGATAAAGGAGGAATCTTTAGGGGGGACAGGGGGGGAATAGATTAAAAGGGGAGTATAGAAGGGGGTTCAGGTTTAGGAGAATGGGAGGAAAACAGATGGATGACTAGAGTGAAGGTAGGCTAAGTAATAGGAGGGTAAAGTAGCAGATAGAAGTAAAGTAGAGGAGTTAGGAGAGATAGGAAAAAAAAGAAATATGCACAAACATAAAAACAAAGATTAGGAGTAGAATCTCTTAGGGAATGTATATGTTTATATATGTATTATGTATGTATGAATGTATGTATGTGTATATATCTGCAAGTGTATGTGTATATCAATACCTATATATGAATATATCTAATGCTCAACTGTAGCCTTGTGGTGGTAAGTAGGGAGGAAGGAAGGGGAAAAAACAGCAAAGTAAAAAGTATACAGCAGAGAACAAAAGAAAACCTACAAGGAAGCAAAGAAAAGATGGACCACTTTCAGCATAATGCACAGTACCTAATATATAGACTTTCTTGAAGTGAAAAGTTATTGCTATATATTTTGAATCCTCTTCTATGTTCTACTGTGCACATGATATTCATTTTTTGTTTTTTTCTTATTTTATTCTTAAGTTTACAATGTTTCTTTTTCTTTTCTTATTATGTATTTAAGTTTTAACATTTGTCTAAAATTAAAAAAAGAAGTACAGAAAAAAAAGAGACAGCTTAGATCATTTAAACATTATTGGACTACCTGAAATCCATGCTCAAAAAATATCTGAGACATCATCTTTCAAAAAATCAAGTGGGGCAGCTAGGTGGCACAGTGCATAGCGCTCCAGTCTTGAAGTCAGGAGGACCTGAGTTCAAATCTGACCTCAGACACTTGACACTTACTAGCTGTGTGGCCCTAGGTATGTCACTTTACCCCAACTGCCTCACCAAAAAGAAAAAAAAAAGAGAGAAATCATCAAGGAAAACTGCCCTGATATTCTATAATCAAAGGGTAAAATAGAAATGGGAAGAATCCACCAATCACTTCCTAAAAGAGATCCCAAAATAGAAACTCCTAGGAATATTATAGCCAAATTCCAGAACTTTCAGGTCAAGGAGAAAACATTGCAAGCAGCCAGAAAGTAACAATTCAAGTATCTTGGAGCCACAGTCAGATAGCACAAGATTTAGCAGCTTCTACATTAAAGGATCAGAGGGCTTGGAGTATGATTTTCTGGAAGGCAAAGTTGGATTACAACCAAGAAGCACCTGCCCAGCAAAACTCAGTATATGAGGGGGGAAAAAAATTGACATTCAATGAAATAGAGGACTTTCAAGCATTCTTGAGGAAAAGTCAGAGCTGAATAGAAAATTTGACTTTCAAATACAAGACTCAAAAGAAGCATAAAAAGGCAAACAGGAAAGGGAAAACAAAGGACTTAATAAGTTTAAATTGCTTACATTCTTACATGGGAAGATGATATTTGTAACTCATAAGACCTTTCTCACTATTAGGGCTGTTAGAAGAAATATAGATATAGATGTATCTGTATATCTATTTATCTATCTATCCATCTATCCATCTATCTACCTATCTATAGAAAGAGGGTACAAGTGTGAGTTAAATAGGAATATGAATATGATATCTAAAAAAGTAAAATTGAGAGGTGAAAGAAGAATGTACTGGGAGAAAGAGAGTGGTAGAATGGGGTAAATTATTTCACATAAATGAGATAAGAAAAAGTTTTCACAGTGGAAAGGAAGAGGGGGGATATAAGGGGGAGTGAGTAAACCTTACTCATCAGAATTGGCTCAAAAAGAGAATAACATACACACTTACCCTACAGAAAAGTAGAAGGGGAAGGGATTAAGATAAGGGGGGCTGATAGAAGAGAGGGATGATTAGGGGAGGGATAGTCAGAAGCAAAACACTTTTGAAGAGGGACAGTGTGAAAAGAGAGACAGAATAGAATAGTTGGGGGGAATAGGATGGAGGAAAATACAGTTAGCAGTTGTAACTAGGGAAGAAAAAAATTGAAGCAAGTTTATCTGATGAAGGCCTCATTTCTCAAATATATAGGGAATTGAGTCAAATTTATAAAAATAAGATCCATTCCCCAATTGATAAATGATCCAAAGATATGAACAGTTTTCAGATGAAATATCAAAGCTATCTATAGCCATATGAAAAAAAATGCTCTAACTCACTATTAATTGGAGAAATTCAAATTAAAACAATTCTGAGGTACTACCTCACATTTAATAGATTGCCTAATAGGTCGGAAAAGGAAAATGAGAAATGTTGGAGGGGATGTGGGAAAAATGAGACATTAATACGCTGGTGGTGAAGTTATGAACTGATTCAACCATTCATGAGAGCAATTTGGAACTATGTCCAAAGTGCTACAAAACAATACATACTCTTTGACCCAGCAATACCACTTCTACATCTGTATCCCAAAAGTGAGACCTTATGTGTGAAAATATTTGTAGCAGCTCTTTTCTGGTGGGAAAAAACTGAAAATGGAAGGGATGTCCATTAATTGGGGAAGGAATGAACAATTGTGCTATGTGATTTTGATGGAATACTATTGTACTATAAGAAATGATCAGCAGGATGCTCTCAGAAAAACCCAGAAAGACTTACATGAGCTGATGCAAAGTTAAATTTACTGTGTACAAAGTAACAGTGATGTTGTAAGATGAATGACTTAAGTATTCTCAGCAAAATATGCTCCAAGACAACTCTGAAAGACTTACGATGAAAAATGCTATCCATCCCCAGAGAAAAGCCTGATGGTGTTTGAATACAGATTGAAGTATCCTTTTTTTTTTGCTTTTTAATTTTTCTTGAGGTTCTGCTTTGCTTTGTGTTTTTTTTTGTCTATATTTTCTTTCATAACATGACTGTTATGGAAAGGTTTTGCATAACTTCACATATATGATCTATATTGAATTGCTTACTTTCTCAATGAAGAGGTTTGGGGGAAGGAAAGGAGAGAATTTGGAACTCTTACTACATTGGTGCTATTATTATGAAGTCATTTATCTCAGGTTACAGTAAAATACTATCATTCATTTATATTTTATTTATTCATTAAAGACATCTCAGCAAACTATTTTACCAAAATGCTAGATGTTCATGCAAGTGCTATTATGGTACTTTTTGGAGATGAGACAACTAATAGAAGCAAAAAAGAGATTGTTCTATGGGCATATAGCTAGAAAACGGAAAAGCTGGGATTTGAAACCTGGTCTTCTGATTGTAAGAGCAGTGATCTGTCTTCTATATCAATATATGTCCTGATTGTCATAATGGGATTATAAGCATGCCTAAGACCTTATTTGAACTCACGTCTTTCTAACTCTAGGCCTGTTTTTTTTTTTCCCACTGTGCCAACCAGCTGCCCCTAAATATGCATTATTAGTTGTTGGCACAGTTAAGAGTATAACCCAGATCTCTAAATTCTAAATAAAGATTTCACTATGACAATTGTGATGGTCCTTACACTTCCTTTCCTCTCACTCTCTTTTTAACTCTCTGTAGTCTGGCTTCTGACTTCAGTATTCTACTGGAATTATTTTCTCCAAAGTGAACCAACAATGTTAATTGCCAGATCTTATAGCCTTTTCTCAGTCCCAGTCTTTTTTTCTCTCTGCAGACTTTGACACTGCTATTCACCCTCTTTTTCTTGATACTCTCTTTTGTCTAGGTTTTCTTGACACTGCTCTTCTAGTTCTCCCTCTATCTAACAGACCTTTTCCTCTTCTGATATGACAACTGACTTGGAAGGCCCTTCACTTCATACCTGGACAAGTGGAATTCCTAATTCATAAGTAACACTCTTGATTTTATATTAAAGTTTTCCCTGTCCTACTCCATTTATTTTCTGATGCTCACTATGACCTGAATCACTCCTGAACCCACAAACTTCCTATTAGAAATTTCAAATTGGATGTCCTATAAGTGCCTTGAGTTCAATGTATTCAAAACTAAACCCAATTTTTTTGTATTCCGATAAAGGTGCCTGAATTCTAACTTCTCTGCTTCTGTGGTAGGTACTACTATCCTTCAAGTCATGCAAGTTCACAATTGTAATGCCAACCTCAACTCCTTACTCTCATTTATCCTTAAAGCCAAGAGGTCTCCTCCCTTAGGCTAAATCCCTAGAAATATCGATGATATGCCTTATCTCATTCCTCATTGATCAACAAACCCATATGAGTGGTTCTGAATGTCTGGCTGTCACTACATAAATCCATTGCCCTTTCCCTTTTTCCTATCTCACTCAACCCAAACCCACAATGTACAATTCTAAATCAATACAACTTTCCACTGTGTTCTCTGAAATGTCTGAATCATAGGTAACAAGCAATTTCATTTTAAAACTTTTCCTTTCCAGTGCCTTCCATCTTTCTATACTCACTAAAACACAACTTCTTCCAGATTATATAGCATCCCTGGCAATTCTTTCAAGCACTGGTTGCACTTTCATTCAAATCTCCTTTTCAGGTGGGAGAATTAGAAGATTGCTTGCTTTCCATTGACATTTCATGCTCTCCCATTTCCACCATCATCACTCAATAATCTGTCTTCTTTTGATGTGTATTAAATACATATTTATCACCCAATCAAAATCCTGGTAGCTGTTGCTAACAAATTCATTACAATCTCCTTTTTTCCTTAGTGAGTTTAGTACCTGAATCATAGTCTTTCTCTCCTTCCAACACCTGTCCTCATAATAGGAGGCTTCAAATACATATTAATACTACCTCAAACATCCTTACTTACCTGTACCTTAACTCACTCATTTCCCATGAATTACTCCTTCACTCCACCTCAGCTGCACACAGAATTAGTTATATTCTTGATCTTTCCATCTACTACAAATGTTCCATTTTTATGTTTATAAACTTTGAAATTCCATTATCTTATCACAATCTGTTGTCATTCCAGTTTTCCCTCTTCCTAGTTGCCCTAACCCCTCTTCTTTATCCATATCATGACCTCCAATATCTCAAACCCATTAGTTATTTTCCAGATTATCACTAGTATGCTGGCTGTACTCTCTTCCCTTGACACCTAGGTGAACCAGTTCACCTCTATTCTGTCTTATTTTCTTTAGTCTCCTTGTCCTCTTATCCTACCACTGATCTTGCCCTGCAAAGACTTAGCCTGAGATTATTCCCACCATCTTCTACTTTCAGTCCTATGCATGTTACAGAATAAAGATAGAGAAAATCATGAAACTTTGATTAATGGGTTCATTGCAAATTTCATGGTATAATCCCAGTCAGGCATTCAGTTAAGAAAGAAAATCCTTTTACTTCATCCTAAATAAATTACTATACCACCCAACTTAATTGTTTTTCCAAACATTTTAATCCTTTAAAAAAAAAAAAAAACATTTCCCTCACTTCTTTCCTCTGAGCTGAAAACCTGGCCTCAAATATCACTGAAAAAATGAAGCCATTCACCAAGAGCTGCTTTTTATTCCCTCCACTTCATTTCATAATGCAATCCATTCTCCTAATAGCCCAGGATTTCAATCGAGGTAGTATGGTCAGCTCCTCACTCTATCTCACCCTCACAATTTGTTTTCAAGCCCTGTCCATTCTGCCTTTATAAAATCTCTCATATGTACTTTATTCTCTCTTGGGACAGTACTGCAACTTTCATCACCTCATACATGGACTACTGCAGTAGCCTTCTGGTTGTTCTCTGTTACTATAGCCTCTCTCTACTTTAGTCCATGCTTCATTTAGTTGTCAAATATATTTGCAAGCCTCCCTACCCCCTTATTCAATAAATTCTAAATTCCTATTATCTCCAGGATCAAATATAAGATTTGTTTGGTATTCAAAGCCTTCATAGCCTTGGCCCCTCCTACATTTCCAGTCTACTTACACCTTATAACCTTTCTCCCTGCAACACACTCTATGACCCAGTAACACTAACCTCCTTGCTTTTCCATGTACAAGACATTGCATTTCCTGGTTGGGCATTTTCATTGGTTGTCCCCATGCTGGGAATTCTTTCCTTCTTTCACTTCAACTTCTGACTTTCTTCAAGTACCTGTTAAAATCTCACCTTCTATGAGAATCATTTTCTCATTCTCCTCAATCCTAGTGACTTCTTTCCTTTGACTATCTCCAATTTATTTTGAATATCTTGTTGGTATATTGTTGTTTACATGTCTCCTCCATTAGACTGTGAGATATTTAAAACCAGAAACTGTGGTTTGTTTTTTTTTTTTTTGGTTTGTTTATTTTTCCTTTACTTTGTATTCATAGTGCTTAGCACAGTAACTAGAACATAGTAGTCACTAAATAAATGTTTGTTGACTGACTAATTCTATACTGAATTCTGTAGTTGCATCACTTTAAGACCTCTTAGGCCCATGCAATACATTTGCATTGGAACCTAATATTTGGTCTTTGGTATCATTAGAGAAAATAATAATAGAGGCACCAAATTGTTCATATCTAAACTATCAAGTTGGAAAATCTGTAAAAGCAGCCCCCAAGGGAAATATGTAATCCTCTTGGGACCAGTATTCACTACCTATGCTTAGAAGTCAGATACAAGGTCATACATCCTGATGACAATAAAGAAATAGGAGAAGCTAGCCTGTGGAAAAAAACACTGGAATAGCCATGAGGAGTTAAGAGAGTTGATTTCTAGTCCCAGTTATGCCACTGACTAAGAATGCAACCTTAAACAAGTCACTTCAACTCCAGCTAAAAATTGGAATCACAGTATTTGAAAGCCAGAAATAGAAAATGGAATGGCCAGCTTATTCATTACATTAAAATTCCATTGAAATCAATTTGGATGGTGAAAAAGCTCCAGAACTGGGCAAGAACCCAATTATATTACCCCAAACTGATAAAATTAAAGGAAATAGTCAAGGGGAATCTCATCCACATAAAATATCTAGCACAAAGAAATGGTTTTATTGATGTCCAGGCTTTTGAATTAAAGTCCCTTTAAATGGTCAGTCATAACATTGTCCTCCTTGCTATTTCTTGAAAAGGTATACAGAGAGTGCCACTTTGCCCTTTGTAAGTTATATGTTAGAATCTCATGTAATGTGTTCCCTGATCTAAAAAAAGCTCTCATCTCTCCTCTTAGGACATTCAGGCATACCGGATAGAAATGAAAAGCCTGAGTTAAGCAGACAGAATGTGCACAGAATGAAAGCCCTACGCATGAAATCTTTATACAACAATTTAGGAGACAGTGTGTCATAGCCCATCCTTCATTTCCAATTTCCTGCTGAAGAGGTCATTCAAGGAATTACCTATTGTATCCAATCCTTAAACTCGCAACTCATGTCTTTCAGTCACTCCATTTAGTGTCATGATAACCAGTTCATTTCTACTGAAGTGCTTTTGGGATTTTAGAATCTGTGTCTTTTCTGCCTTTGTTTCCAAAGAACATTTTACAAGTATTCAATTCTTATTACCCAAAGACACAAAATATACTTTTCAATGTGTCTTAACGTTGTTTTCCATATATCCTATTCTACGTAATTATATTAAGGATTATTGCTTCTTATGGCCTAAATCCTAAGTGAAAATGTCCCTCATTAACTTCATCACTTCTAGTCTCTTACAAAATAGTAGGTATATAATGCATACCTCTAGGTATATTATTGTAGTTAGCTGAACACCACCCATTTATAGAGTTCCCAGGAGGCAGCACAGGAACAAAATGTGCTAGACATACATGCAGTGAGCTCAATAATTGGGATAAATGTGGGAAAAAAAACTAATGCTTGGGTTCAAAACTCCACATCATAAATATAAAATGGGGGAGGCAGGGTTAAAAAATAATTCCTTAGGAGGGAAAAAAGATTTGGAAATTTTAGTGACCACAAGCTTGACTTTATCAAACAATGTGATAACAGCAACTACCATAAAAAATAATGTGGTTTTAATGTGCATTAAAAGAGGCATATATTTAAGGAATAAGGAGACAAGAGTTCCACTATATCTCCTGGTCAGACCACAACTTGAGTACTAGGTTTAGTTCTTGGTCCTACATTGTAGAAAGCAGAGTTAAGGGGGCGGAGCCAAGATGGCAGAGGGAAAGCAGTGACTTGTGAGAGCTCTCCCCCAAACCACTCCAAATACCTACAAAAAATGGCTCTAAACAAATTCTAAAGCAGCAGAACCCACAAAAAAACAAAGTAAAACAAATTTCCAGCCCAAGACAACTTGGATGGCTGATTGGAAAGGTATATTGCACCGGGCGGGGAGAGGAGCGCAGTTCAGCGTGGGTACTCAGGCTGCAGCAACCCTGGAGCAGGCCTCAGAGGACTGATCGCGGGCAGCTGTGGTGGTTTCCAGACTTCTCAACCCAGAAACGCCAAAGACAACTTAGAAGGTCAGTGGGAAAAGTCTGTTACTGCGGTGAGAGAAGAAGCTAGATCTCAGCCACCCTGAGGGAAGTGGCTGCCTTCTGAGCTTTGGGCCCACAGACTGAGAGGGAATCTGGTGGCTGATCAGAGGGGGATTACAAGGATCTCTTTGCCAGGGCTGAGGCAGGAATCTCTTGCTTTACTGGTGCTTGGATCTGGGTCACAGTTTTGTGGGGCTGTCCTGGGGTGAGAAGGAGCACTAGTGTGGTGGAGCTTGTTGTGGTTGTAGAGAGAAAACACCTTACCTCTTATTGTAGCGCCTTGGAAGAACTGACACTTTTCAGGTCCCTAGAAGTACCTCTGAAAACAACTGTACAAACCCCCAAAGCTTGGGACAGTACATTCTACACACTGGAAACAAACTCTTACCTTAACAAAGAGTTTAAAACTCAAGTAATTGGCTGGGATCATGAGAAAGCAGCACAAAAAGAGTCAGATTATATTATCTTACTTTGGTGACAAAGAAGATCAAAACATACAACTAGAAGAAGAAAACAAAGTCAAAGCTCCTACATCCAAAACTTCCAAGAAAAATATGAATCAGTCCCAGGCCTTGGAAGAGCTCAGAAGGGATTTTGAGAAGCAGGTAAGAGAAGTAGAGGAAAAACTGGGAAGGGAAATGAGAGTGATGCAAGAAAATCATGAAAAGCAAGTTAACAGTTTGCTAAAGGAGACCCAAAAAAATACTGAAGAAAATAACACTGTAAAAAATAGCCTAACCCAAATGGCAAAACAGGTCCAAAAAGTCAATGAGGAGAAGAATGCCCTAAAAAGCAAAATTGGCCAAATGGAAAAAGAAGTCCAAAAGATTACTGAAGAAAATACTTCCTTAAAAATTAGAATGGAGCAATTGGAAGCTAGTGACTTTATGAGAAATCAAGACACTGTAAAACAAATCCAGAAGAATGAAAAATTAGAAAACAATGTGAAATATCTCATTGCAAAAACAACTGACCTGGAAAATAGATCCAGGAGAGAAAATTTAAAAATTGTTGGACTATCTGAAAGCCATGACCAAAAAAAGAACCTAGACATCATCTTTCAAGAAATGGTCAAAGAAAACTGCCCTGATATTTTAGAACCAGAGGGCAAAATAGAAATTGAAAGAATCCACCGATGTCCTCCTGAAAGAGATCCCCAAAGGAAAACTCCTAGGAATATTGTAACCAAATTCCAGAAATCCCAGGTCAAGGAGAAAATATTACAAGCAGCCAGAAAGAAACAAATCAAGTATTGTGGAAACACAATCAGGATAACACAAGATTTAGCTGCTTCTACATTAAGGGACCGCAGGGCATGGAGTATGATATTCTGGAGGGCAAAGGAGATAGGATTACAACCAAGAATCACCTACCCAGCAAAACTGAGTATAATTCTTCAGGGGAAAAAATGGTCATTCAGTGAAATAGAGGACTTTCAAGCATTCTTGATGAAAAGACCAGAGCTGAATAGAAAATTTGACTTTCCAATACAAAACTCAAGTGGAAAATGAAGAGGTAAACAGGAAAGATAAATCATAAGAGACTTATTAAGGATGAACTGTTTGCATTCCTGCATGGAAAGATGATATTTGTAACTCATGAGACCTTTGTCAGTATCAGGATAGTTGGAGGGGAAAAATTATATGTGTGTATGTATATATATATAGATAGATAGACAGATAGATAGATAGATAGATAGATAGATAGATAGATAGATAGATGGATAGATAGAGGGCACAGGGTCAGTTGAAGATGAAGGGGTCATATCTGGAGAATAAAATTAAGGGGTGAGAGGATTATCCTAAGAGAAAGAGAAAGGGAAAGGTAGAATGGGGTAAATTATCTCACAAAAAAAAAAACAGAAAAGAAAAGGCTCTTACAGTGGAGGGGAAATGGGGGAATGTGAGAGGAAATGAGTGAATCTTATTCTCATAGGATTTGACTTAAGGAGGGTATAACATACACACTCAATTGGGTATGGAAATCTGTCTTACCATACAGGAAAATAGGAGGGGAAGGGGACAAGAGAGTAGGGGGATGATAGAGAGGAGGGCAGATTGGGAAAGGGGGTAATCAGAAGCAAATACTTCTGAGGAGGGACAAGGTCAAAAGAAAGAATAGAATAAATGGGTGGGCAGGATAGGATTAAGGGAAATAGTTTTTCACAGCGTGTCTACTATGGAAGTGTTTTGCATAACTGCCCAAGTACAGCCTATATTGAGTTGCTCACCTTTTCAATGAGGGTAGGGAGGGAGGGAGGAAGGGCATAAATTTGGAACCCAAAGTTTAAAAAAAAACACATGTTTAAAAAAAATGTTTTCACATGCAACTGGGAAATAAGAAATACAGGAAATGGGGTACAGAAATATATCCTACCCTGCAGGAAAATAGAAGGGGAAGAGGGTGAGAGATAGCAGGGAAAGCAGACTAGGGGAAAGGGTATTCAGAATGCATGCCATCTTGGGGTGGGGGGAGGGTCAAGATGGGGTGAAAATTTGGAACTCAAAATCTTGTGGAAGTAAATGTTGAAAACTAGAAATAAAAAAAATAATTAAAATTAAAAAAAAAAGAAAGAACAGTTAAAAATAATAGGATAATGATCAGCAGATAGTGACCAGGATGGTGAAGGGCAGAGACATAACTAGCATGAGATAAGCATTAATTAATCAACCTCTGTAAGAGCAGAGATTGTGTTTCATTGAAACTTTATAATTTCCCCCATGCCTAGAACATTGCTTGGCCTAGCTTTATACATGTTAATTGTCTTATCTAATAAGGAAGTCTCAGTTTTATCTGGCCCAACTTGACCACAAGTAATAATCTCTTCTACAAGTAGCCTCAACCTGAAGACCTCTAAAGATGGATAACTTACTTGTTTAGATCTGACTTTGTGTGAAAAGTGTTTTGTAATAGTGTTCATATAATCCCTGGGTTTGTGCTGGTAGGTAGACCCCCCCAAGTATTTTATATTGTCGACAGTTATTTTAAAGAAAATTTCTCTTTCTGTCTCTTGTTACTGGGTTTGTTGGAAGTATATAGAAATGCTGATGATTTATATGGGCCTATTTTATATGCTGCAGCTTTGCTTAAGGTGTTCATCATTTCAGATAGCTTTTAATTAATTTTCTAAGGTTCTTTAAATATAGTATCATATTATTTGCAAAGAGTGACAGTTTTATTTTCTTATTGACTATTTTTATTCCTTCAATTTCTTTTTCTTGTTTTATTGCTATAGCTAGTATTTCTAGTACAATATTGAATAATTGTTGTGATAATAAGAATCCTTGCTTCACCCCTGAGCTTACTGGAAAGGCTTTAAGTTTACCTCCATTACAAATAATGTTTAATTTTGGTTTTAGATATATTCTACTTATCATTTTAAGAAAGGCTCCAATGATTCCTATGCTTTCTAGTGTTTTTTAATAGGAATGGGTGTTATATTTTGTCAATGCCTTTTTTCTGTATCTGTTGAGATAATCACTTGATTTTTGTTGTTTTTGTTATTAATGTGGTAAATTATGCTAATAATTTTCCAATACTGAACCAGCTCCACATTCCTGGTATGAAACCTGCCTGATCATAGTGTAGGACCTTTCTGAAGTATTGCTGTAATCTCATTGCTAATATTTTCTTGTCAAAATTTTTCACTCAATATTCATTAAAGAAATCAGTCTATAGTTTACTTTCCATTTTTCATCTTCCAGGTTTAGCTATGAAGACTATATTTGTGTTATAAAAGAAATTTGTTAGAACTGCTTCTTTACCTATTAAAATGTTTATATGGTATTGGCATTAATTGTTCTTTAAATGTTTGGTAGAATTCACTTGTAAATCATTGGATCCTGAGAGTTTTTTTTCCCCCTTAGGTTAATCAATGATGGCATGTTTAGTTTAATCTAGGCAGTTTATCTTTTTGGAAATATTTATCTATTTCCCTTAGACTATCAGTTTTCCTGGAATATGATTGGTCAAAATGACTTTTAAAAATTATTTTAATTTCATCTTTACTGGTGGTGCATCCACCCTTTTTAGTTTTGATGTTAGTAATTTGTTTTTGTTTTTCTTTTTGTAAAAGTCAAATTAATAAATGACTTATTTTTTTCATAAAAGTAGCTTCTAATTTTATTTATTAGTTCAATGGTTTCCTTACTTGCAGTTTTATTAATCTTTCCTTTGACTTTCAAGATTCCCAATTTGTAGATATTTTTAATTTATTCTTTTTTCTAGTTTTGTTTTTTTATTATTCTTTCTTTATGTTATTGGTGCAAACATTTAGAGATATAAATTTCCCCTGAAGTACTACTTTGTTTGCATTCCACAAATTTTGAAATGTTGTCCCATTTTCATTCTCTTTAATGAAATTAGTCTTTCTGTTATTTGTTTTTTGATCCACTCATTCTTTAGGATTAGATTTTTAATTTCCAATTAACTTTTAATCTATGCATCTACTGCCCCTTTTTAAATAAAATCTTTATTGTTTTGTGGTCTGAAAATGTTGTGTTTGATATTTATGCTCTTTTTTTGCATTTGGTTTTGAGGTTTTTATGCCCTAATACATGGTCACTTTTTTGAAGGCACCATGTACAGCTCAGAAAAAGGTATATTCCTTTCTATACCCATTCAGTTTCCTCCAGATGTCTCTCATACCTGACTTTTCTAAAATTTTATTCATCTACTTGAGTTGTTTCTTATTTATTTTATAGGGGGATTTATCCAGCTTTAGAAGAGGAAACTTGAGGTTCTCCACTACTATAATTTTACTCTCTATTCCTCCTGTAATTCATTCAACTTTTCCTTTAAGAATTTGGATACTATGTCATTTAGTGCACATAATTTTAATATTGATATAACTTCATTGTCTGTAGTGACTTTTCACAAGATGTAATTTCCTTGCTTATTCCTTTTACTTATGTCTATTTTTGTTTTTACTTTGTCTGAGATCATGATTTCTACTCTTCCTTTTTAAAAATTCATTGACACTTAATCAATTCTGTTCTAGCCCCTTATTTTAAATTTGTATATGTCTCTATGTGTTTCAAGAGTATTTCTTGTAAACAACACATTGTTGGATTCTAGTTTCTAATCCATTCTGCTTTCCACTTCTTTTTATGGTAGAGTTCATCCTATTCACATTCCACATTCACAGTTATGATTACTACCTGTATTTCCCTCCATCCTATTTTCTTCTGTTTATCTTTGTGTCTTTTTATTTTGTCTCTCCTATTTTGCTTCTGATCATTGACTTCTTTTATCTACTGTCACTTATATCACCCCCTTTCTTTTATCCCCTTCCCCTCGCTACTTTCCTGTTCAATAAGATAGAATTCAATTACAAACTGTGTGTGTGTGTGTGTGTGTGTGTGTGTGTGTGTCTATTTCCATCTTTGAACCTATTTAGATGTGAGTTAAATTCCAATGTTGCCTGCTCTCTGCCTACCCTGTGGTCTTTACATATGAGGGGCCCTTGATCTCTTGGAATTACAATCAATAATACCTCACAGGACCCCTCCTCCCTTGGGACCATAAATGATACTATTCATCAGAGTCTCTGATTCCTTTGTGACTAGAAGTGATACTGCTTTTCAGGGCTTCCATTCTTTTTTGAGCAAAAGAGCTCCTCTCTGCCCTCAAAATGTAACAAACAATGTCTGGTCCTGTGTCCAGTGCTAACATAGGCATCCCCTATAATCTCATTCTGACCAGTTACCAGGGTCCCTTACCCTCTCTGGTTTGAGAACTACCAAAGCTCCTGCTGCTTCTGTCACAACCACCTATTCCTACCCCAGCTGTTTCTTCATGTAGGCCCCCCTCTTCCAATCTCCTTCCCCATTTCATGGGCCTCTCATTATGACCTTCTAAGTTGTCTTTGACTGAATGTCTCATTATGACTTTTTCTTGGCTCTGCCACTACACAATTCTATTTGGGGAATTATTTTAAAGTTGTTTGGAGGGGAATGTTGGGAGAGCTCAGCTGAGTGCTTTCTCTACTCCACCATCTTGTCTCTGCTCCTATGCCACCTTTTTTTTTCTTATTACATACATATTACCTTCTTCCACCACTGCAATTTCCACATTTTGCTCTGGGAATAGCAGTCAAATCATCCTGACCTATAGTCCTGACACTTCTTCAGTTGTTTACTCCTTCTCTGTCTTCACTTCCCTCCCTTCCTGTGCTCTCAAACATTTTGCCCCTTTGTACTATTATCGTTTATCTCTTGCCAAATATGAATATTTCCTTTGTAATACATGTTGAATTAAGTGACCACCAAGGTCCCTTCCAAATATAAAATTATATGATTCTAAAGCATATTTATACAGCATTTCTAGATGGTACTAGATGGGGAAAAAGAAGAAATGGACGTGGAATGGAAAAGATCTGTCAGCATTCCTAGGATGATCTGCTTTTATAATATGTCATTTATTTATTTTATTTTTATATCACTATCAGTTCCAGATATAGCACCAACTCCTACACATGTTTTGAACCTTCCCTCATAGAAAAGAAAAACAGTTAATGAGTTTAAAAAAATAGTGACTACATCTTACTATATATGAAATATTCTGCCATTGCAGTCTCCCACCTCTCAAGATAAGGGACATATTTTTCATCATTGATGAACTATACTGATCAACCAGAAGAAAGGAATCATCAGATTTGGACTCTAACCATTCAGCATCTTATATTGTATGTGAAGATGATTCAATGATAAATGAGAAAATAAAGTTGGGAAGAAAGATGAATTTGTTTAAAATAAGCTGTATTAGTTAAATATTAAAGAAATCTCTCCTAGCAATTAACTAATTATAAAGACATTCTAAGATCAATTTTAAGATATATAAAAGATGTGGAGGAACACAAAAGCATGAAAAAATCAGAGTTTATACATTTAAAGAATAAGTCAACTGAGCAAACATCAGTGTCTACTGACACATGTTTCCTTTCACATTTCTGGAAAATCTACATGAAACAAAGTCTTTACAGAAACATTTTCAACTGAGATGAGAATAGAAGATCTTACTCTGTTTCATAGTTTTAGTATCAGGAAAATATGTGATTCAATAAAGAAAAATATATCATTAAAGCCTTTCCTCAGGCAAGGTTCTTCTCCTACATATATTAAAATTGTTAAATATTCCATTACAGATGCTGTTGAGGTCTAGAAGTTTAGGGGTGCTGAGACCCCAAAATCACAACATGTAGATCCTGCCCAAATGAATTCTACTCAAGTCTTCTTTCAGCCAAAGACAAGGTTTATTAGACTATCCAACATATTGGTTAGACTCTTAAGGAATCTGAACATTACTGAGCTTTTGGCTAGATTATAAGAATCTGAGCAGTGGCAAGATTTTAAGAATCTGAGCACCTTAATGGAGACAAGATGGACCTTATATACAGAAAGACTGTGGGAGGGATCCAGAAGTGGCCAAGTAGTCTGGGATGACTGGAGGAGGGGTCTAAGGAGGATCTGGATGGGAGTGGACAGTAAGCTGGGGTGAACTGAACCAGGGAGAATGGAGTCTAGATAAGATTAAATGTGGGAAGTGGTCAATGGTCATCTGGAGGTAATAGACAATGGAGGGCTAGGTAACAGAATTAGGAGATTGGGCACAGGATAATGAAAGGCCAGTTGATAGGATTATAGTCTCAGGCAAATGCCAGAGATTTTGCCATGTGGGAAAGTCCAGAGTTTTTCCTTTTTGAGGTCCAGATCCCATCCTCATCAATACAACCACAATGGTTATACATATAATGACACCTCAAATTGAATTCTGGAGGGGGCAAGGCCAACAACAGCTCAGAGTGAGACATACTTTCAGTCCAAGACAATTTAGGAGTTCAGAAAGGAATATCTGTAACTGTGGAGTGGTGGCAGGCCAGCCCACACGACTCAAACATCATTGGTGGGACTAGGTGGTGACAACAGATGGAGCAGCTTTAGGCTAAGCAACCTTGTCAACTTGCCATAAAGAGGCTTAGGGGATCTCTGTGCTAGCACAGAATGCAGAACCAAAACATGGCAACTCCACTTCCTGTACCCATATCTTGGTCATAGTTCAAGGGAAAGAAAAGCACTTTTAGTAAGCAGAGAGTAGATGTCCTGAGGGGCAATTGTGTAACACCATTGTCTATACTGATTCAGACTCTCAGTTCAAGGGCAAGGAAGAGCAGTCAGGAGGGAGTGGAAGCCCTGAGGAAGAGTATTACTTCCCTGTACTAAGGAATCAGGGGCCCTGAGGAGAAGTTTCAGTTGCATTCCCAGGGGACCAGGGACTGTTCCTGGGTGTGGACCTGAGTGTAGAAAGGAAAGCAGTGACCATACCTCTTCCAAAATCATACCACCTTGGAATCACCAAAAACTTCCAAACACCCAGAACTAGTTCTGAAAATAATACCAAAAACGCTGATATTTGAGACAAGGTCCTTCTCCCGTACCATCCCCTAAAAAATACCAGTAATAGAGCCTAATATTAACATAAAGTTCCACATCAAGAAATAGATTGGAAAAAATGAGCAAACCACATAAAAAGACTGTCCATAAAAAACTGCTATGATAACAGAGAAGGTCAAGAAACAAACTCAGAAGACAATGAAATCAAAATAGCTACAAAAGCTCAAAGAAAAAAAGCCCAAGAAGAATTCCTGAAGAACTATTTTTTTCCAAAATGAAATAAGAGTGATAAAGGAAGAATTAGGCAAAGAAATGACAGTAAAGGGGAAAAATATGAAAAGATAATTAACAGGTTGGTAAAAGAATCACTCAAAAAAACACAACAAAGTGGAAGAAAATAACTTTAAAAGACAAAATTGGCAAAATGAAAAATGAAATAGTAAAGCTTATTATAGAAAATAATTCCTTAAATATTAAAATTGGAAGTTGAAGCTAATGACTCAAGGAGACATCAAGAAACAACAAAATCAAATCAAAAGAATGGAAAAAAAATAGATGAAAATATGAAATATCTCATTGGAAAAAAAACTGACCTCAAAAGTAGATCAAGGAGAGATGATTTAAAAATTACTGGACTATGGGGGTAGCTAGGTGGCACAGTGGAAAGAGCTCTGGCCTTGGAGTCAGGAGGACCTGAGTTCAAATTTGGCCTCAAACACTTGGCACTTACTAGCTGTGTGACCCTGGGCAAGTCACTTAACCCTGATTGCCTCACCAAAAAGCTGAAGAAAAAAAGCCAAATAACTACTGGACTACTTGAAAGGCATGATCAAAGAAAAAAAGCCTAGACATCATATTTCAAGAAATTGCTAAGGAATACTATCTAGATATCCCTGAACCATAGTGTAAAATAGAAGTTGAAAGAATACACTGATCACTACCCAAAAGGCATTCCTAAATGAAAACTCCCAGAAATATTATAGCCAAATCCCAAAACTCTCAGGTAAAAGAGAAAATATTTCAAGCAACCATAAAGAAACCATTCACATATCATGGAATCAAAGTCAAGATCACATAACATTTAGCACCTTCAACATTAAAGAAGCAGTGGACTTAGAATATGATGTTCCTAATTAAAAGATCAGAGATGAATTAAAAAAAAATGATCTTCAAATACAACACTCAAGGGAAACATACAAAAGTAAAAAAGAAACAAGAAAAAAAAGAATAAGAGATTCAATAAGGTTAAATGTATAATTAATAATTTAATTTAATAATTAAATGTATATTTATCTATATGGTAAGAAAATATTTGTAACTCTTAAGAACTTTATTACTATGAGGATAATTAGAAGACATACAAATTAAACAGAGGGTGTTGTAATAGGGTGACATTGATGGGATGATACCCCCAAAAAAAACAAAATAAAGGGGTGAAAAAGAAGAATGCACTAGAAGAGTAAACAAAAGGGAGATGGATTTGGGTAAATTAGCTCACATAAAAAGAGGCATTAAAGAGCTATCCTAACAAAGTGGAAGATAGGAGGGGGTGATAGGTGAAGCTTAAAACTTACTCTCATCAGAATTGACTCAAAGATGGAATAACATACATACTCATACAGAATTCTATCTATAAAGAAGTAAAAAGGGACATGGGGGACTGATGGGAGGGAGGGCAGGTTGGGGAAGATGGTGATAAGAAGTAAAACACTTGTGAGAAGGGACAGGGTAGGATTAAGAGAGAGAAGAAGGTAAACAAGGGGTAAATAGAATGAAGGGAAATACACAGCTAGTCATCATAACTAAAAATAGGAATGGGATGGGCTCACTCATGAAATGGAAGCAGATAGTAGAATAGATTAAAAACCAGAATCCTATATGTTGTTTACAAGAAACACATTTGAAGCACAGAGACACACATAAAATAAAGATAAGAGACTGGAGCAGAATATATTATTCTTCAGCTGAAGCAAAAAATAATAATAATCATAATAAATAAAATCAGGAGTAGCAACCAGGATGTCAAACAAAGCAAAAGAAAAAAAATCTAATTTAAAGTGATAAGGAAGGAAACTATATCTTGCTGAAAGATATCATAAACAATGAAGTAATATCAATACTAAACATATATGCACCAAATGGTATAGCATCTAAATTCTTGAAGGAGAAGCTGAATGAGTTACAGGAGGATAATAAAACTGTACTAGTCAGGGATCTTAAATTTCTCCTCTCAGAACTAGATAAAGCTAACAAAAAAAAAATAAAGAAGAAATAAACTATATTACATAGTGGTGATCATCCAAACCATCTGGTACTGGCTAAGAAATAGAGTGGTGAATCAATGGAGTAAAGTAGGCATATAATATACAGTAGTAAATGCCCATAGTAATTGAGTGTTTGATAAACCCAATGAGCTACTCACTGGGGGTAAGAACCAACCATTTAACAAAAATGTCTGGGGAAACTAGAAAGCAGATTGGCAGAGACGAGGCATAGACAAACATCTCACGCTGTAATACAAAATAAGGTCAAAATGGATAATTTATTTAGACATAAAGGGGGATATCATTAGTTATTTAGGGGAGCAATGAAAAATGTACCTCTCAGATCTATGGAAAAGTTAAGAGTTTAAGTACAAACAAGAGATAGAGGAGATTATTGGAAGTAAAATAGTTATGATTATAACAAAATTATTTTTTCTCATTTAAGTTTTATCAACGGATATGAACAAATTGTTTTTTGATGAAGAAATAAAAACTACATATGGTCAAATGAAAAAAATGCTCTAAATCACTGATCAAAGAAATGTAAATTAAAACAACTTTGATAAAACTTCTTATGCTTATTATATTGGGTAAAATAATACATGCTTTTCAATTGGGGAATGGCTAAACAAGTTATGGTATATGATTGTGATGGAATACTACTGTACTATAAGAATTGATGAGCTGATTGATTTTAGAAAAACATGGAAAGATTGGACCTATAAAGGAAGATGATATTCGTATCTAGGGAAAGAACTGACAAGTCAAAATATGTATAGTATGCTCTTACGTATATGTGTGTACCTATAAGTTTAATTGTAACCTTCTCTAAGCAGGATGAGGAGGAAGGGAGCAAAAAATATGCACAACATAGAACCAAAGAAAACTTAGAAAGAAGCACATAAAATCTGTGTAACTTTGAAAACAATGTCTAGTATTTATTACATAGCTTTTCAAAAAAAAAGGTAAATTGTCTGAAGTGAAATTGTATACTTTATATTGAATCTCTCTTTTGGTTCTGCTTGTGTACATGGAAAGGTTCTTTTTTTCTCTTTTTTGTATTTAAATTTAATATAAATACTTTTAATATAATTTAAAATAATATTTAACATAGATACTTTAAAAAAAAAAGTCCTTTGGAATTGTCTTAGATCATTGTATTTCTGATAGAAGCTAAGTCACTTATATTCAGTAGCCCAAAAGAAATGTGAAATCAATAAATTTAGAGACAACTCCATTGGAAATGTTCATATAGTCTATTTATGCCCAACCTGTCATAAAACCTTCCAAACTCATATTGCTGTGATCAGCCAGTTGGACACACTGTATATTGACCTCAACATAGTGATATCATTTTCTTCCTCTTTTAACACAAAGGACAACAACCAAACAACTAAGTCATTCACAGTTGATCTTTGTACCATATTGCAGTTACTGTGTACAATATTCTCCTGGTTCTGCTCATTTCATTCTGCATCACTTCATGTAAGTCTTTACAGGTTTTTTTTCTGCAAACATCCTGCTTGTAATTTCTAATAGCAGAATAGGATGTCATCACAATCATATACCACAATTTGTTTCAGAAAAACCTGGAAACACTTATATGAATTCATGCAAAATTAAGTGAGCAGAGTCGAGATAACATTGTCCATAGTAACAGCAATTCTATAATGATTATCAATTGCTAAAGACTTGTCACTCTGATCAAGACAATGATACAAGACAATCCCAAAGGAGCTGCAATGAAAAATGCTATCCATCTCCACAGAGAAATTATGAAATTTGAATGCAGATTGAAGAATATTTTTAAAACTTTATTTTTATTTTTTGTTGTTTTTTAATAACATGATTAATATGGGAATGTGTTTTACATGACCTCAAATTAAAATTACTTGCTTTCTCAAGATGAGGTAGAAGTGGGAAGAAGGGAGATAATTTAGAAATAAAATCTTTAAAATGGTTATCAAAATGTTTTATATATAATTGGAAAATATTTTATTAAATAAATAAAAATAACTTTCAGATTAAAAAAATAAATAAGATTGGTATATGTAGAGTAAACCACTACTGTGTTTAATCAATGAGTATATCATCATCACTGAGAATATCCTTCTCTGCGCCATGGTGAAATTCCTATTGAAAATTAGAAGGCATAAATTCTGATGTTTCTATTGCATGAAGATGAAGGATTTGACAAAGTCTCAATTAAAATTTTTGATATATGTTTGTTTTTCATTCACTGGAAAAAATGGAAAAATGTGATTGGTTTAAATACTGTTAATGATAATTTCTGAAAATATTACTTTTAGAGATTTTTGCTTATAATGTAGGATTAATGGCCTTTTGACTAAGTATAGAGGACACTTAACAATATACCTGGAATCTTGGAAAATGTCAGAAAAAAACAAACTAAGCTGAAAAGATAAGAGAAAGAAAATTAAAAAGTAGCTATAATTTAAGAAAGACTAGTTGAGCTCTGGTCTTTTTATCAGGAAGGTTTGGAAGTCCCCTATTTTGTTGAATATCCATCTCCTCCCCTGAAAAATCATGCTCATTTTCTCTGGGTAGTTGATCCTTGGTTGTAATCCAAGCTCCTTTGTCTTATGGAATATCATGTTCCACACCCTTTTAATGTAGAATCTGCAAGGTCCTGTGTAATCCTGACTGTGGTTCCATGATATTTAAATTGTTTCTTTCTGGCTGCTTGCAGTATTTTCTCTTTTACCTGGTAATTTTGGAATTTGGCTACTATGTTCCTTGGTGTTTTCAATTTGAGATCTCTTTCAGGAGGTGAGCACTGGATTCTTTCTATGGCTATTTTACCTTCTGGTTCTAGGACTTCAGGGCAGTTTTCCTTTATTATTTCCTGAAAGATACTATTTAGGCTCTTTTTTTCATCATGATTTTCAGGTAGACCAATAATTTTTAAATTGTCTCTCTTGGATAGATTTTCCAGATCAGCCATTTTACCAATGAGGTATTTTATGTTTTCATCTATTTTTTTCATTTTTTTTCTGTTTCTGTTTGACTGATTCTTGCTCTGTCATAGAGTCATTAGCTTCCACTTGCTCTATTCTAATTTTTAACAAATTGTTTTCTTCTATTAGATTTTGCACCTCCTTCCCAAATTGGCCAATTGTATTTTTAAGGGATTCATTTTCTTCAGTGTACTTTTTTTTCCAGTTGACCAATTGTGTTTTTTAACAACTCTTCTACTTCTCTCATTTGACTTTTAAAATCCTTCTTGAACTCTTCTAAGAAGGCTTTTTGGGCTTCAGATCAGTTCATATTCCCTTTTGAGGTTGCAGATAAGAAAGAGTAGTTGAGATGCTCACATATTCATATGAGACAAAAATCCAAGACTCCTACAAAAGGAAAAGAAAAATTGTCAACCCTCTGATTATGACTGCAGGAAAAGTAGTAACTTTGGATATATCATTGAGGCAAAGCAGGAATGGTAGAGAACTGATATGGTGGGATATAGAATATTAATGGACAACCTCAGGGGACTCACATCTAAGCTTGCATACTTTCAGAATATACAGCAACTTGGTGTTATGGTTCTTGATAGCTTCTAGAGCAAGGATTCTTAACATTTATTTTCCCTTTGACTCCTACGGTAATCTGTTTAAAGTGTATAAGACCTTTTTCAGAATAAAGTTTTCAAATGTATAAAATAAATGCATGAAACCAAATATATAAATCCTCTAGCACTTGGGATATAGTTCATTATCATCTATTTTTCTCTATAGGAATTCCAAATCTGACACTTTTCCTCTGGATACAACCTCTCCTACTTTTAATATGAAATGAGAAACTTTCTTCTGCTCATGTAGATGTGTCTTATTGACTTGTACTCATCTATAGTATATACTTTCCACACAAACAAATTGTCCATTTAACCTATAGTATAGGAGTTCTTAGCCCAAGATTGGTGAATTTGCTTTTATGTATGTGCATGTGTGTATGAGAGAATGTACACATATAAATACCCACATACTCTTATTGAACACATATGTAACTTCTTGGGAGAAAGGATGCTGGTGAGGATATAGATGTATCTCCATTGTGGGAAGGTTGATAGTGAGGGGGTGAAAGAGTCTGAAAAGTGAGAATTGGAAGCAGGAGAGAGTGGCAAAATCAGGCTCATCCAATTCTGTTATCTCCCTAGATGTGAGCCTCAAAGCCAAAAACAAACCAAAGGAAAAAAAAAAACCCTCCAACTAATCAGATTCCATACAAATAGCTGAGTCAAGCCATCTAGAATATGGAATAGCATAAAGGGCCACTCCTCTTGGAAAGGAAAAAGCATCTACCACCAGTGGTCAAGGCATAAATAACACTAAGAAAGAATAAGCAAAGAACTTGAAATTTTGTTAAGACCTCAAACAAGACAGATGAATGAATGATACGTGGGTGTTTAAAAAGTTCAAGAAATGTAATTTCTGGGTAATTAGTCATTTATCAATAATGCTAGCATTTTAATAAAAGGTCACTGACATTCTCTAATGCCAAAAACAATCATGGTGGCAGGTTCACAGCTTATATGGCCTTGGAAGAAGAGTGTTCTTGAGGATAGCAATCAACTCTGATTAGTTAACAATTAATGAGAGAATGAATATTACCATGAGGTACTGGACCAATTCTAATGAACTTTGATCATGTAATCTAATTCTAAATTACCCAGCCTTGGGGAATCTATTCAAAGAATTTATCTCTACCCAAACCTAAGTAGACATTGTGTGGGGACTGACCAAGATTGAGGAGAGTTAATTCAATCTCATTGTCAGTAATGTCCTTCAAAAGACTAAACTTTTAAATGAGGACTTTAGAAAAAGGAGGAACTCTGGATCTCCCCAAATCTTTGGTTATTCAGAATCATTTGTCTCAGCTACAAGTATAAAAAAGGGAAAAATGTGGAGTTAGTTATCAGAAGCTCAGTTCCAAGGGATTAGTGTCAAGAAAGAGATTAGATTGGGGGTTGCCTTAGTCCCAAAAGAACTTACTTTTCCTTACCCACCAATATACCCTGGGTCTTTTTACCTAGACTTATAGGATACTATTCAAGTGTTACAGTGAAGATTGAAAATATAACATATCCCATGAGAAAAAAATGTGTTCCAATAGCATCATAAAATTGATGGAAAATGCTATCCACATCCAGAAAATGAACTATGGAGTCTGAATGCATATCAAAGTATACTATTTGCTCTCTCTTTTTTTTTATTTGTTTCTTCTTTCTCATGGTTGCTACTGTTGGTTCTAATTCTTCCTTACAGCATAACTAATGTGAAAATAAAAAAGAATAATATCATGAAGAACACTTTAAGCATTTAACTCTCTAGCCCATAAAGGTGCTATATGAATGATTTCCTATATCCTAGAACAGCATGAATTTGGGTTTAAGCAAGAAGGTAGATGGTAAGGTTTTGGTACTTAAAAACCTAGTGTATAACAGTAGAATATAATTCTTAGTCAAAAATCATTTAACAAAGGTTTACTATGTATAAGGCACTGTTTCAGGTACTGGGAAACACAAAGAAAAGCAAAAACACAGTTTGTGCCATCATGGAGTTTACATTTTAATGGAGGACACAGCATGCAAAGAAATGTGTAAAAACAAGATATATGCAGTTCATAGGAAGTAATTTCAGAGGGAAGATAATAGCAGTTGAGGGATTAAAGGAGTGCCTCTTACATGAAGTGGTACTTGGGCTGCATTTTAAAGGGATCCAGAAAGCAATTATAAAAAGGAAAGTCATTCCAAGCTTAGAGGACAGAGGCAAGAGAAAGAGTATCTTGTTCAAGGAAGAGTAAGGAAGTCAATGTCACTAAATTTTAGAGTATATGGAGGAGATTAAAATATAAGAATACTGGGAATGTAGAAAGGGGGGAAATTTAATGGATTTTAAATACCAAACAGATCGTTTATAGCTGAGCTTGGAAGTAACTAGGGAGTCATTGGAGTTTATTGACTATGGAGGTGATATAGTTAGACCTGAAGCTTAAAAAACTCATTTTTTGCAGTGAAGTGGAAGATGAACTGGAATGGAATGGTTGGTTCATTGTTGTCCTTCATTCTTAAAGATTACCAAAATGACATCACCATGCTGAAGTCAAGGTACAACATGTCCAACTGTGGCTGATCAGGTAAATATGAGTTTGGAAGGCTCTAATACATGTTGAACACAAGTAGTTCATATGAACATTTGGAATGTAGATGTTTCTAAATTTGCTCCTCTCTTGTTCCTTTTGTGCTATTACAATTCTGTTTTGCTCATAGGGTATGGTTTCTTTTTTGTTTAGACATGCAATGTTGGGCAGTCCTATGTCAGTATCTCCTGCATCTCACAATCAGTTGCAAAGTTCTTCAGACACACCATGAGAACATCCTTGTATTACTTCTGATCTCCATGCCAGTACTTGCTTTGTGTGAGTTCTCCATAAAATAATCTTTTAGGCAAACATTCTTTTGGCATTCAAACAATGTGGTCAACTCTTTGGAGTTGTGTTCCCTGCAGCAAAGTTTAAATGATTGGCAGGTCAGCTCAAGAAAGGAGCTCAGTGTCTGGAATCTTATTCTGCCAGATGAACTTCATAATCTTCCTAAGACAATTAAAATGTAAGTGATTCAGGTTCCACTACTGGTAGATTGTCCAGGTTTCACAGTGCTTCTGCAGACCTTCAGTTTGGTAGGTAATCTAATGCTCTTCTTTCCCACACTTTCCTTTTGGAGCCTCCCCAAAACTATACTAGTTCTGGCAATGTGTATGTCAACCTCATCATCTATGCATACTTCACTGGAAAATATACTTCAAAGGTAAGTGAACCTTTCCACAGCATTCAAAATTTCTCTATTTATTATAACAAATTGTTTCATGTATGGATGGAGTGGTGCTAGCTGGTGTTAGTATCTGTGTTTTCTCCATATTGATTATCAGGCCAAAATCAGCAAAAGTTGCAGAGAATTGATCTATACTTTATTGCCTCTCAACCTCAGAGGCTACATTAAGTTCACAGTCACCTGTGGATAAAAAGTCACCCACCAAATCACCCTCCACTTTAATCTTGGCTTGTAGCCTTTTCGAGTTAAATGAGTTACCATCAGTGTGGTAGCTGCCTTCAATGTCATTTTCATTCTTGTTTAAAGGTGTCTGACAACATCACTGCTAAAAAGCATAGAAGCAAGCAATACGGCCTTGCTTTATTCCACTAGTAACTTGAAAAGTGCAAAACTGTTGTCCATTACCCAGAATCCATGAAAGCATGCTATTATTAAACATGTACAATACTGATGAACTTCTCCAGCCATCCAAATTTTGCTATAATTTTCCACATACCCTCACAATTGACAGTATCAAAGGCCTTGGTCAGAATGACAATTATTGTGCACAGATCTCTGTTCTGCCCCTAGCATTTTCCCTGGAGTTGTTGAGCAGCAAACTCTATATGGACCAATCCTCAGTCTTTTCTGAGACAACACTGACTTTCTGGTAGATGAGCATCTTCCAGGTGAAGGATCAGCCTATTAAGGAGGACTCTGTCAAGAATCTTTCTGGCAATGACCAAGAGAGAAACCCTGTACATGCCATAGTTGTCACAGAATAGTCTATTTCTCTTTCCTTTATAGATATGGACAGTGGAGATAACCTTGAACTCCTGGAGCTAACCTCCTCTTGCCATATAACCTAAAAATTTCCATCAGCTTTTGTATGAGCCGTGGGCTCCCTTCCTGGTAAATCTCAACTAGAATATAATCAGTACCAGACACTTTGGAACACAAGAGGAGCCTAATGACATTCAAAACCTCTTCTCTAGTTGGAAGTTTGGCTAGGAAGGGATTGACTTCAATCTGATACATAGTCAATGGCTCCAGCATTGATTGATGACAGTCTGTTGAGAATACCATGGAAGTGTTCAGCCCATCTCTCCAGGATCACGTTCTTATGTTCTTATCAATGTGGATCCATCAACACTGAGTAGCTGAGATGTATCATAAGTCTTTGGTTCATAAATAACCTTCAGGGAATTATAAAAGTGCTTTAAATTGTTTTTATCTGCATAAAACTGAATTTCATCTACCTTCTTACTGAGCCAAGAATATTGCATCTCTCTAAGCTTCACTTATACTTTACTTTTCATGGAGTTAAATATTGCCTTCCTAGCAATGGACAAACTATGCTATTGATAAACCCTATGGAGTTCTCATTTTTCCTTTAGAAGCTTTTGAATTTCCCCATCATTTTGGTCAAACCAATCTTGATACTTATGAGTATTCTGGCCCAGATGAGTAAATGCTGTGCTCTACACCAAAGCTCTGAAAGCTGCCCACTCCTTTTCTGCTCCACTGTTGCCAACCTTGGTTGGCTTAGCTTTTCCTCTAAGTCAGCAACAAACAACTCAAGCTTGGGGAAGTGCTTTTAATCTACTGACATTGAGTCTTCTGACGGTCATCTTGCCCTAGAGAAGCCACTTTTGTTGAATGTGAATGTTTAGCTTAGAGAAGATAACAATCTGCACCACACATTGCCTTAGTCACTCACATTCTGTCTATCTCATCTACTTATAATGACTTAGTATATTAAATGACAACATTTGCTTCAAGGTTACATCTGTGGTGGCAACTAGGTGACACAGTGAATAGTGCTCTGGCCTTGGAGTCAGGAGGACCTGAGCTCAAATCCAGCCTCAGACACTTAACACTTACTAGCTGTGTGACCCTGGGCAAGTCACTTAACTCTGATTGCCTCACCAAAAAAAGCAAAAAAAATTTTAAAAAAAGGTACATCTGTGAAATATTTTTTTGTTTTTTTTGTTTGTTTGTTTTGTTTTGTTTTGTTTTGTTTTCGTGAAGACAGTATTGGTGATGAGAAAGTCACTAGATGCGCAAGTCTTCAGTAGTAAGTGACTGTTGCTGTTGCAGTTTCCAACTCCTTTCTTCCCAAGGCCTCCCTGACATGTCTGATAGTCTGGAATTAAAGTCACCCCAAATTTTAAGCTTGCCCCACTTTTGCACATTGATGATGAGAGTCTCCAGGTCTTCATAAAATTTTCAGAGTTTGTCATGGTGGGAATATATGCATTTTTTTTTTTGGTGAGGCAATTGGGATAAAGTGACTTGCCCAGGGTCACACAGCTGGATTTGAACTCAGGTCCTTCTGACTCCAGGGCCAGCACTGTATCTACTGTACCATCTATCCACCCCTAGCATATGCACTGATGATTGTAGTGTGGCTTTTTCCTTCAAGTAGCAGTCACATTGTCATGAGTCTGTTATTCACACCTTTTGGTAGGCATACAAGCTTGTTGACTAGATAAGTTTTGATTGTAAAACCTATACCACTTCATGACACTCCCCATAACTATGGCCCCTCCAGAAAAATATGTCTCCAGGGGGACAGAGCCAAGATGGCAGAGTAAAAGCAGTGACTTGCTTGAACTCTCCCCCAAACCCCTCCAAATATCTGTAAAAAATGGCTCTAAACAAAATCTAAAGCAGCAGAACCCACAAAAAGACAGAGTGAAACAAATTTCCAGCCCAAGACAACCTGAATGGTTGATTGGAAAGGTATATTACATTGGGCTGAGAGACGAACACAGTTTGGCATGGGCACATAGGCCTCAGTGAACCTGGAACAGACCTCAGAGGACTGAATCACCGGCAGCTGTGGCAGTTTCCAGACTTCTCAACCCATGAATGCCAAAGACAACTTAGAAGATCATATGAAAAGTCTGTCTGTGGTGAGAGAGAAGCACTGGGTCCCAGTCCCTTTCCCTGAGTTCTGCCCTGGGGTGGCGCCTGCCTCTAGACCTTCTGGCCCACAGACTGAGGAGGAATACAGTGGCTGATCAGAGGGGGATTGCAGGGATCTCTTTGCTGGTGCAGGATTCTCTTGCTTTGCACGTGCTTGGATCTAGGTCACAGTTCTGGGTGGCTATCCTGGTGAGAGGAGGAGTACTGGCATGGCGGAGCTTGTAGTGGCTGTGGAGAGTGAATCCTCCTCACAGTTCCAAGACAGAAAAGAGTGCTTGTGGTCACTCATAGACCAGAGCACAGGCCAGGAAAGGAGTAAACACCTCACCCTTGATCATAGCACCTTAGAAGAATTGAAAATTTTCAGGTCCCTAGAAGTATCTCCTAAAACAGCTGCACAAAACCCCTGAAGCTTGGGACAGTACTTTCTCCACACTGGAAGCAAACTCCTACCCTAACAAAGAGTTTATAACTCAAGTAATTGACTGGGATCATGAGCAAACAGCACAAAAAGAATTAGACCATAGAATCTTTCTTTGGTAACAGAGAAGATCAAAACAAATAACCAGAAGAAAACAACACAGTCAAAGCTCCGACATCCAAAGCCTCCAGGAAAAATATGAATTGGTCCCAGGCCATGGAAGAGCTCAAGAAGGATTTTGAGAAGCAAGTGAGAGAAGTAGAGGAAAAACTGAAAGTGATGCAAGAAAATCATGAAAAAACAAGTCAACAGCTTGCTAAAGGAGACCCAAAAAAATACTGAAGAAAATAACACCTTAAAAAATAGCCTAACTCTAATGGCAAAAGTGGTCCAAAAAGCCAATGAAGAGGATGACTTAAAAAGCAAAATTGGCCAAATGGAAAAGGAAGTCCAAAAGCTTACTGAAGAAAATATTTCCTTAAAAATTAGAATGGAGCAATTGGAAGCTGGTGACTTTATGAGAAATCAAGAAAATGTAAAACAAATTGAAAAGAATGAAAAAATAGAATATCTCATTGGAAAAACAGTTGACCTGGAAAATAGATCCAGGAGAGAGAATTTAAAAATCATTGGACTATCTGAAAGCCATGACCAAAAAAAGAACCTAGACATCATCTTTCAAGAACTTATCAAGGAAAACTACCCTGAACTTTGAGAACCAGAGGGCAAAATAGAAATTGAAAGACTCCACCAATCACCTCCTGGAAGAGATCCCCAAAGGAAAACTCCTGGGAATGTTGTAGCCAAATTCCAGAGTTTCCAGGTCAAAGAGAAAATATTGCAATCAGCCAGAAAAAAAAACAATTCAAGTATTGTGGAAACACAATCAGGATAACAAAAGATTTAGCAGCTTCTACATTAAGGGACTGAAGGGCTTGCAATATAATATTCCAGAGGGCAAAGGAGATAAGATTACAACCAAGAATCAGTTACCCAGGAAAACTGAGCATAATCCTTCAGGGAAAAAATGGATATTCAGTGAAATAGAGGACTTTCAAGCATTCTTGATGAAAAGACCAGAACTGAACAGAAAATTTGACTTTCAGATACAAGACACAAGTGAAACATGAAGAGGTACACAGGAAAGAAAAATCATAAGAAACCCATTAAAGTTGAACTGTTTATATTGTGCTTGGAAAGATGATGTTTATAACTCATGAGTCCTGTGTCAGTATTAGAGTAGTTAGAGGGAAAAAATTATATGTATGTATGTATATAGATAGATAGAGGGCACTGGGTGAGTTGAAGATGAAGGGGTGATATCTAGAGAATAAAATTAAGGGGTTGTGAGAGGATTATACTGGGAGAATGAGAAAGGGAGAGATAGAATGGAGTAAATTATCTCACATGAAACAGACAAGGGAAGCCTTTTACAGTGGAGGGGAAATGGGGGAAGGTGAGAAGGAATGAGTGAATCTTACTCTCATAACATACACACTCAATTGAGTATGGAAATCTATCTTACCCTATAGGAAAATAGGGGGAAAAGGAGACAAGAGAGCAGGGGGATGATAGAAGAGAGGGCAGATTGGGGGAGGAATAATTAGAAGCAAACACATCTGAGGAGGTTCAGGGTCAAAAGAAATAATAGAATAAATGGGGGCGCAGGATAGGATTAAGGGAAATATATTTAGTTTTTCACAACATGTCTACTGTGGAAGTGTTTTGCATAACTACACATGTATAACCTGTATCGAGTTGTTTGCCTTCTCAATGAGGGTGGGTGGGGAGGGAGGATGGGAGAAAATTTGGAAGCCAAAATTTTAAAAACAAAAGTTAAAAAAATGTCTTCACATGCAACTGGGAAATAAGATATACAGGCAATGGGGTATAGAAATCTATCCTGCCCTAGAGGAATATTGAAGGGGAAGGGGATAAGAGAAGCGGGGGAGAGATAGAAGGGATGTCAGATTAGGGGTATACAGAATGCATGCCATCTTGGGGTGGGGGAGGGATGAGATGGGGAGAAAATTTGGAACTCAAAATCTTGTGGAAGTGAATGTTGAAAACTAAAAATAAATTAATTAAACAAAAAGAAAAAAGAAAAACAGGTATCCAGCTTTGATTTTAGTAAGCTGACCTTCATTTGCCAGCCTTGTTTCACTCAGGGCTACTATTTGGTTGAGGTACCTGCTAAGTTCTCTCACAACAAGAACAAATTGTCTTTCAGATCTACTGGATTTCATGAGCTCATAAAAGTGCACACATTCCATGTTCTGATGGTTCATGGAATCATCTGCAAAAGTTTTTGTGCATATGTGTCTGTGTGTATGTGTGTGTGTATGTGTGTTTCAAACACACGGTATAATCCCTGCCTGCTGTGGCAAGCAGACCAGGGTTGGGTGAAGCAGACAATTTTAAGAGCACCTTTTCTAGCCCCTTTCTCATGCTAAGAGGTGACCAATACTGTTCTTTAAATGGGCTGCTCAGACTTTTAGGGGACTGCCAAATCCCACTGCTGCTTCAGTTCAGTGAGAAGATGGCTCCATGTCCTGGACCACCTATGTTCAGGGTTGTGTCTACAACTCCCAATGTGTCCACACCTGATCTTTAGTCATTTGTCTGTCACCACAGGATTTTGAGGTAGGTAAAAATGATAAAATGGCATATATGGTGTCTTGTGATTTGTGCAAAATGTTTTACTGGGATGTAGCCACTGCACATGCTATAGTTTCTTGGAGCTACAGGTGAGAGTTGAGTGAGTCATGAGGACACCAAATGTGGATGAAGCAGTTCTGAAAAGGGTTTGGCAGTCCTTAAACTGGAGGTACTAGTCTTCCCTGAACACCTGTCACTATAATAGCCTAGACATGAGGTGATAAGAGCCTGAACAAGAATGGTGGCTTTTTCAGTGGAAAGAAAAGGATGTATATAAGAGATGTTGTTGAGGTAGAAGTAAGATTTGGCAACATATTGGCTCTGTGGGATGAGTACAAATGAATCTTTAAACAAAACACAGAGGTTGGAGCTTGATTGACTAGGAGAACTGTGGAGCTTTTGAAAATAGCAGGAAAATTAGGAAAGAAAAGGGTTGAAGAGAAAGAAAATTGGTTCTCTTATGGGCCTTTTAAGTTTGACATGTGATATGCAAAAGATATTTTGTAGTGCAAAACTGGAGCTCAGGAGAGATATTAAGGCTGGGTATAGAGATCTATGAATCTTCTGTATAGTGTTAATAATTGAACCCATGGGCGCTGATCAAATCACCAAATGAGTTTGTATGTGAGAAGAAGAGAAAAAAGGAGCCAGAATAGACCTTTGACTGTTACCCATTTCTTAAAGAGCCTGACCTTGATGAAAAAGAGGCAACAGAGACTGAGCAAGAATGGTCAGACTATTAGGAAAAGCACCCACAGAAAGAATGCACTCTCATAAAAAATCACTATAAAACAAATTTGAGATATTCTGGACACAGTCTATTACACAGATGTTCTTCATTTGGAACTTGCAGAATGTGTATGATCAAGTCACCATGGGAAAAGAAAAGTAAGGAAAAGGCAGTCTTCATCTGTCCCTGAGAAATCTACCAATTTTGAGCACATTCCTTTCAAAAATTTCTTGGACCCCCAACACTTTCCAGTAGCTTAAGGGGAAAAAAAGTGTTGGTGATCTTAACTAGTATAATTTGAACTTATTCTTTGAGAAAATAGCCTGCTATAGGTTGGGGAAAGAGTTAGCCATATAAATTCAGTTGTGTGAAAAGGCTTCCAAACCAAAAGGAGAAGAAATATTAAAATAATTGTGGTTGTATCCTTATGCAGTTTCCACATGGAGGCATCCAAGAAAGCCTCAATAAAGTCAGGGAAATTGTCCTTTCTCTAAGGATAAGACAGGAGAAAATGGATGGAAAGTAATGGGGAAGGATGCAGATAGTATAAGAACTTAGAACAAAGCCACCAGTAACATTATACAAGGGAGGTAAACCAAGAACTTGAAAGGGAAATATTGAGAATAAGTCCAGCCCCATTATAGATGGTTGGTTGATTGTTGTCCTTTGTTCTCGAAGAGGACCAAAAAGACATCACTGTGTTGGGGTCAAGTTACAATGTGTCTGATTGTGGCTGATCAAACCAATATGAGCTCAGAATACTTTGTCACAGGTCAGCCACAAATACTCCATGTGCACATTTGGCGTGAATTCTCTAATTTGTGCATCTTGTATTTCTTTTGAGCTACTTCAATTCTGCTTTGCTCATACAACAGAGCACCTTCTCTGATGAGGGCATGCTATGCTGGGTAGTCCTGTGCCAGTGTCTCCCATGTCACATGATCAATTCCAAAGTTTTTAAAAGAGATCTTGAGAGTGTCTGTGTCACTTTTTCTGACCACTGTGGCCTAGGTGCAGGCCAGAAGCAGGCCCTGCCCCAACAAGCCAGTATGGGCTTTAGAGGCAAATGAATCAATAACAGTGACTCCCAGAGCTCTCAACTCACAGACAATAAGGGGGTCATATGACTGGTGAGAATGAGATTACAAAGGACTCTTAGCAGGCACTGGGTGTAGGACACTTTTGCAATGCCCAAATAGAGATCAATGGGCAAAGAAATGAGAGTGATACAAAAGAATCATGAAAACAGTCAACAGTTTTCTAAAGGAAGCACAAAAATGAAAAAAAAAAGATGAACAAACATTCACTGAACAAAATAACTTCTCAAAAAGTAAAATTGGCCAAATGGAGGAGGCATGAAAATTCACTGAGGAAAAGAACTACTTAAAAAGCAGAATTGGCAAATGTATTTAAGGCATTCTAATAATTCTTAAATTATCTCTCTTTGATCTATTTTCTAGGTCAGTTGTTTTTTTCCAATGAAATATTTCACATTTTATTCTATTTTTTTCATTCTTTTGCTATTAATTTTTTCTTGCTGTCTCATTGAGTCATTGGCTTCCACTTGCCCAATTCTCATTTTTAAGGAATTATTTTCTTTATTTAGCTTTTGTAGTTACTTTTCCATTTGGCAAATTTCACTTGTTAGTATATAAAATAAACCTATATAGGGGGCAGCTAGGTGGTGCAGTGGATAGAGCACTGGCCCTGGATTCAGGAGGACCTGAGTTCAAATCCAGCCTCAGACACCTAACACTTACTAGCTGTGTGACCCTGGACAAGTCACTTAACCCCATTGCCTAGCCAAAATAAATAAATAAATAAAAATAAAATGAATCCATATAAATCATTAACATTTCTATAGAATACGAACAAATCTCATCAGGAAGAAATAAAAAGAGAAATTCAATTTAAAATAACTTAGGCAATATAAAATACTTGGGAGTCTACCTGCCAAGACAAACTCAAGGACTACATAAACACAATTACAATACACTTTTCATACAAATAAAGTTAGACCTAAACAATTGGAAAATATTAATTGCTCATGGACAGGCTAAGACAATATAGCAAAAATGACAATTCTACCTACATTAATTTACTTATCAATGCTATACCAATTAAACTACCAAAATATTTTATAGAGCTAGTAAAAATAATAACAGATTTCATCTGGAAGAATATTAAGAAAATCAAGGCAATCAATTTAGAAAATAAAAACTAAACATTTGAAGGAAGGTTGCTTAACCATACCAGACCTCAAACTGTATTACAAAGCAGGAATCCTGAAAACAATATGGTACTGGTTAAGAAATAGAGTGGTGGATCAGTAAAATAGATCAGGTCCACAATAGACAGTAGAAAATGTTCATAATAGTTGAGTGTTCAATAAGCCCAAAGATCTAAACTTTTGGAAACAATAGTAAGTATTTGACAAAACTACTGGGAAAACTGAAAAACAGCTTGGGAAAAATTAGGTGCAGATCAATATTTCACATTGTTGAGGTCTAGGGTTGCTGGGAACCCCAAAATTCATGGGCAAAAGATGTGGGTCCTGCCTCAAATGAATTAGACTCAAGCCTTCTTTCAGTCGGAGACAAGGTTCATTATATTGAGGTGGGTGAGATTTTAAGAATCCACCCTATTGTGACACATGTATTGACAAGTGGGTCAGACACTTAAAGAATCTGAGCAGAGACAGGTTTATTATATCACCAATAGAAGCGGATCAGACTCTTAAGGAATCTGAGCACTTTAATAGAGGAAAGATGGACCATTTATACAGAAGACTGTGGGAAGACCTGAGTGTGATCAAAGAGTGGCCAAGTAGTCTGGAGTGACTGGGAAGTAACAGAGAAGGACTCACAAGGGCCAGGTGCCCCAGGCAAACACCAGGGACCTAGGCCACATGGAAGGGGACTAGATGGAATTAAGGAGTGGAGGTAGTGTGGAAGTAACAGACAATGAAAGATTAGGCTAGATTAGAGGTATCAGAGAATTGGAGATTGTGGCTAGGTCAAAGCCATAATATAAGGACAGTTGAAAGGATTATACTGGGAAGGTCTGGTTACCCCAGGTGAATGCCAGGGACCTGGGCCACATGGGAAAGTTCAAGGCCTTTCAGAAGTCCATCATAAGCACCCCATCATTACCATATACCAAGATAAGGTAAAAATTTGGTACATGATTTAGACATAAAGGGTGATGCCATGGCCAAATTAGGTGAGCATGGATCTATGGGAAAGGGAAGAATTTAGGACCAAATAATACATAGAGAAGATTACAAGATGTAAAATAAATAATTTTGATCATATTATATTAAAAAGAGTTTGCACAAATGAAAACAAATAACTCAGCATTAGAAGGAAAGCAGAAACCTGGGGGAATTTTTTATAGAAAAAGTCTCTGACAAAAGGTTCATTTCTCAAAGATATAAAGAACTGAGTCAAATTTATAAGAATACTGGTAACTCTCCAATTGATAAATGGTCAGAGGATATAAACAGGCAGTTTTCAAATGAAGAATCAAAGCTATCTATAGTCATATGAAAAAAATGTTCTATCACTATTCATTAGAAAAATGCAAATTAAAACAACTCTGAGGTACTATCCCAAACCTACCAGATTGACTAATATGACAGAAAAAGAAAATTATAAATATTGGAGGGGATATGGGAAAATAGGGATACCAATGCATGGTTGGTAGAGTTGTAGACTGATCTAAGCATGCTGGAGAGCAATTTGGAATTATGCCCAAAGGACTGTAAAGCTGTGAATATCCTTTGACCATGCAATACTGCTACTAGGTCTATATCCCAAAGAGATCATAGAAAAGGGGAAAAGGACCCATTACAAAAATATTTTTAGCAGCTCTTTTTGTGGTGGCAAAGAATTGGAAATTATGGGGATGCCCATCAATTGGGATTGGCTAAACAAGTTGTGGGATGTGATTCTATTGGAATACTATTGTGCTATAAGAAATGTCAAACAGAATGACTTCAGAAAAACTGGAAAGACTTACATGAACTGATTCTGAGTGAAGTGTATGGAACCAGGAGAACATTGCACACAGTAACAACAATATTGTATAATGATCAACTGTGAATGACTGAGCTATTCTCAACAATACAAGAATTACAGAAAATTCTAAAGGACTTATAATGAAAAATGCTATCCACCTCCAGAGAAAGAAATGATGGAGAGTGAATGCAGATCAGAGCATATTATTTTTTACTTTATTTTTTCATGTTTTTTTCTTTATTTGGCTATATCTTCTTTCACAGCATGACTAATACGGAAATAAGGTTTGCATGTTTGCACATGTATATTCTACACTAAATTGCTTACCATCTCAGAGAAGATAGAGAAAATTTGGCACTAAAAATAAAAAAAAATGTTACAAATTGTTTCTACTTGCAATTGGGAATAATAAAATATTATGTTAATAAATTTTCAAAAAGTCTTATTCCCACCTGCCACCCAATACAGGATTAACTAAACATTTTCATCACAAAATCTTTGTGCTGTAGGCAGTATAAATATAATACCCATTTTACACATAAAACAATAATTATTTGTATGTGCCTATCATAAGCCATTTACTATACTAAGAACTGAAGATTCAGAAAAAAAATTAAATAGTCCCTATCTTTAAGTACTTCACATTTTTTTCAGACATCACACATATATGTGTACTATACAAAATAAATACAAGTTCATTTTTTTTGTGCTGAGAATCCTAGCAAGTGAATGTTGGTGTTGGGGGAAAGGCAGAGTGGTCAGGAAATAGTCATTTGGAGAATTGCTCTTGAACTGATTTTTGAAGGAAAAAATGCCTCCTAGGTTGGGGGAGGAAGTACATCCCTGTTTTGGGAACTGGGGAAGGGGAAGACATCATAAAAGCTTTGGAGGGGGGAAGAGAGATGGAATGGTGTGTGTGAAATGCAGCAAGAAGGCTGATTAGACTGGGCCATATCGTGAGGAAAAGTGATTAATGTCAAATATTCATCTGTAAGCATGTTTCATCCATTTAATTTTTCCTATGTGGATTGTTAGACTACTATCTTCTGACTGATCTTGAATCTCATTTAGGAGGCCCTGTAATAGTCTGAGGCCTGGTGTAACAAGCAAAATCTAATCCATGAATAGGAGCATCGGGAGGCTCCCATCATACTCGGGGAATCTCTTTTTCTTTTTAGACATTGCACAACACATTTTCCATGACATGGTGAATACATCCTGTGAGTGTATAACTCCTAATGCGTATAACAAACTCCACTCAGTTAGCCCATCAACATATCTTTCATAAGGCACTGCTGATGAACAATGAACTGGGGCTAGAATTGAATAGGAGAAAGTGATTAGGCTGGACTGCACTTGAGTAAATGAACTATATCGTCAGTGACTGATTGTAAACATCTCCTAGAAACAAAAATAAAAACAAAATCTTTTCAACGTTAATATTTTCCTGGGAGTGTTATGTGACTAGACCATTATCTGTGAAGAATTAATAGTTATGCATAGCATAAAAAACAAGGGGGATTTATCACGGGCATAAGTAAGTTACAGTAGCACTATTTCATACACAAATTATAGAAAAGACATCAGACTAGAAAATAAATAGTGTACTAATTGTGTACTAATATTTAAGTTGCAAGACTGGCTGATAGCAGTTGGGTAGCCTCATTATTTCTTTGGAATCCATAAAAATTTTTGAAAGATCTAGAGGAGATGTTCTTTAATTTTTTGTGTCAGGGTCCTCTTTGGCAATTGGTGAAAGTCTAAGGACTTTTAAGGAAAAAATGTTTTTAAATGCATAAAATAAAATACATAAGATTATAAAATATTGGAATATAGTGAAATACAATTATCAAAATTTTAAAACATATGAACAAGTCCACAAACTACAGGGTAAGAGCTCTTGATCCAGTAGAAGGGCTCCTACTCATTTAGTAGTTCTTTCTTGAAATATTTATGGAAATTCCTGGACAAGAACCACAAGCATGAGAAGTTAAAGATCTGTGCCAATTTGAGATCTGCACCAGTAGAGAGAGTATTCACAGAAAATAGATGCAGATTCATAAATTTATATACACATATAGTGTACCTATGCCAACTCATCAGGGATTTTTGATTTACAATTGTGAGAACTATATACCCACCAATACAGATTACAAAAATATTTAACTGAGTTAGAAGTCTTAATTACCTGAGGCTCTTTTAAATTGTGACTTGTTTATGTTAATACATTGAATATAGTAAAGGTGAGATTTAAACAAAGATCTTCTTGACTGTGAGGACATTATTCTAGCCAATATTCCATACCTCCTCTTTTCTAAAGCAGCTGGCATTATAAATCTAACAAAACAAATTTTTCTTGTTGTTCAGTGGTTTCAGTCATGTCTGAATCTTCATGACTCCATTTGGAGTGTCTTGGCGAACATATTGGAGTGATTTGACATTTCCCTCTACAGCTAATTTTACAGATGAGGAACTGAGGCAGACAGGGCTAAGTGACTTGTCCAAGGTTACAGAGCTAGTAAGTGTCTGAGGCCAGATTTGAACTCAGGAAGATGACTCTTCCTAACTTCAGGTCTGGTGTTCTATCTACTGCAACACCTAAATACCAGACTACTCTTACAAATAATTACACAAATCACAAAATCCAAAGAATAAATGACTATATCATCTCTTCTTTAATTGCATTGTTACTAGCCAAAATTCTAGTTAGCCATTTTATCTCTAATATATATTTTTAGGATTCCTTGGGTTCTGTTTATGGTAAAATATAAAAAGGTAAATTATGGTATGATAGTATTAGAGATGCATTGAGGGTGAAAGGACCTGCATCATAGTCTTAGTTGTATAACTAACTAGAAGTATTGACTTAAGTCAATAAATAGCAGTTGCTATGGTATTATTTGTCTTGTAATATCTCTGGGCCCTACCTTTCCTTTGTTAGGACAATAAATGGAGTACATCTGATGAACAAGGTTCCTCCTACCTCTAAAATCTTGTAATATAAGCATAGTTATCCCAATATACAAACTGACCCAAATCAGGGACACAAAGGAAAAACATCCTCCTAGCAGAAGAAAGTTGCTGAATGATGTCTTCATATTACCACTTATTTTTTATCTCAAGAGAGAAGTCAATTGTATTTCAGATAAGTAGGAACTGCCAAGGACATAAAAGAAATGATTAGTTTGAATTTTATTCACAGCAAATACAACCTATTTAAATCTATACCTTTCTGAAGAAGAGAAATCCAGTGAATTTTACATTATTATTTAAAAGTAGTGCTGTTGCCTGCTACCTTTAATACATCTTTTCTTTTACGGGAGATGGGCAAGGATGATTTTGGCTATTACAGCTGAGCCTCTCTTTTCCTTTGTAGTAAATGCTGGAGGAGAATTAGGAAGAAGGTTGTTTGTTACTTTTTGTTTGTTTATTTTAAAGAAGTGCTCATTACAAGACAGCCCTCTGTCATGTTCTATTCCTAAGACCTAAAGCAGTTCAGAGAGTAACACAATGCATAAAATTTTCCCAAAGGATGTATTTAAGATACAGAAAACAAATCTGAACACGTGGGGAAATCAATTCAGATAACCAGATTCCCTAGAGCTACACTGCTCAGTAATTTTAAAAAATAACATGGTTCTTTTACTTTCTTTTTCTCTTAAAAAAGTATCTTTAAAAAAAAACTTCATTTCCAAATATATTTATCTTCTTTTCTCTCTACCCAAGAGCTTTACTATATAACAAAGAAGTGGGATTCTTAAAAATGTGTATATATTTTTCTAATTACATGTGAAAACAATTTTTAACATTCCCTTTTAAAGTTTTGAGTTCTAAATTCTCTCCCTCCCTGACTATCTTCACCCCTCCTTCAGAAGGAATGCAATTTAATGTAGATTATACACGTGCAGTCATGCAAAATAATATTTCAATTTTAGCCAGTTGTGAAAGAAAACACAGACCAAAAACAACATCAAGAAAAATAAAGTTAGAAGAAATACACTCTGATCTGCATTCAGAATCTATCAGTTATTTCTCTGGATTTGGATAGCATTTTTCATCATAAGACCTTCAGAATTGTCTTAGATCATTGTATTGCTGAGAATACCTAAATCAATCACAGTTAATCATCACACAATATTGTTGTTACAATGAACAAAGTTGTCCTGGTTCAGCATACTTCACTTTGCATTAACTCATATTAATCTTCTCAGTTTTTTTAACCATCCTGTTCATCATTTCTTATAGCACAATAGTATTTTATCCCAATCATATACCACAACTTGTCCAGTTATTCACCTATTGATGTGCATACAATCAATTTCTAATGTTTTGCCACTATAAAAAGAGTTGCTAAAATATTTCTGTTCATTTTCCCTTTTATCTGATCTCTTTGGGATATATTCCTAGTAGTGGTATTGCTGGATCAAAGGTTATGCACAGCTTGGTACACATCCTTTGGAGATTTATCAGTTGTGGAATGAATCATATCCTTACAAATTTGACTCAGTTCTCTATATCTTTGAAAATGAGGCCTTTATTACAGAAACTTGCTCTAAAAATTTACCTAGTTTCTGCCAAACTGGTTTCCAGTTTATATAGCAGTGTTTTGTTTTGTTTTGTTTTGTTTTTCGCTTTTTTGTCAATTACTGAGTTCTTTTGCAAAAAAACTTGGATCTTTGGATTTCGCAATCACCAGATTACAACGGTCATTTACTATTATGAATCGTACTCAATTTATTTCACTGAATCACCACTCTATTTCTTAGGCAGTACCAAATTGTTTGTATGATTACATTTTTTGTAATATGGTTTGGGATCTGGTATACCTAGGCAAACTTACTTCATATACATATATACATACATACACATAGATATAGATATATATGTATGTATATATACATACACACACACATACACACACACACACACATATATATATATATATATATATATATATATATATATATATATATATTAGGCAATTGGGGTTAAATGACTTGCGCAGGTTCACACAGCTAGTAAGTGTCGAGTATTTGGTCTGAGGCCAGATTTGAACTCAGGTTTGCCTGACTTCAGGGTCGGTGCTCTATCCACGCTCCACCTAGCTGCCCATTTTTTTTTTAAATTGATCCCCTTGATATTCTTGAGCATTTGTTCTTTCAGAAGAAGATTGTTTAATTTTTTCTAGCTCTAAAAATAATTTTTGGTAGTTTGGTATGGCATTCAATAAGTAAATTAATTTAGGTAGAATTGTCATTTTAAGTATATTGCCTCAGTCTACCCATGAGTAATTAATATTTCTCTGGTTGTTCAGATTTATTTTATTTGTGTGAAAAGTGTTTTGTAATTGTGTTTGTATAGTTCCTGGGTTTGTCTTGGCAGGTAGATTGCCAAGAATTTTATATTATCTGCAGTTATTTTAATGTTATTTCTCTTTCTATCTCTTCCTGTTGGGTTTTGCTAGCATTCTCTAGAAATGCTCGTGATTTACATTGATTTATTATATATACTACAATTTTGCTGATATCATTAACTGCTTCAATTAGCTTTTTAGTTGATTCTCTGGGATTCTCTAAGCATATCATCATATTACCTGCTAAGGGTGAAGATTTTCTTTCCTCATTGCCTAGGCTAATTTTTTTACTTTCTATTTCTTCTCTTGTTGCTATACCTAGCATTTCTAGTACAATATTGAATAAGAGTGGTGATAATGGGCATCCTTGCTTTGCCCGTGGTTTCACTGGGAAAGCTTCTCACTTATACCCATTACAAATAATGTTTGTTAATGGTTTTATACAGATAGTACTCTTAGTTCCAAGGAAAGCTTAAAATATTTATTTTTTTCAATTTAATGGTATTTTTCCAATTACACATAAAGATAGTTTTCAACATTCACTTTTATAAGATTTTAAGTTCCAATTTTTTTTCTCCCTCCTTCCCCACCACTCACCCCAAAACAGCAAGGAATCTGATATAGGCTATACATGTACAATCACATTAAACATATTTCCACATTAGTCATGTTGTGAAAGAAGAATCAGAACAAAAGGTAAAAACCACAAGGGAAAAAAAAACAGCAAAAAAAAAAAAAGAAAATAGTATGCTTTAATTTGTATTCAGACTTCATAGCTCTTTCTCAGGATATGGATAGCATTTTCCATTATGTGTCTTTTGGAATTGTATTAGATCATTGTATTGCTAAGAGTTAAGTCTATCAAAGTTGATCATCACACAATATTGCTGTTACTGTGTACCATGTTTTCTGGTTCTCTTCACTTCACTCAACATCAGTTCATGTAAGTCTTTCCAGGTTTTTCTGAAATCTGCCTGCTTACCATTTCTTTTAGAACAATAGCATTCTATTATATTCATATACCACAACTTGTTCAGCCATTCCCCAATTGATGGGCATCCCCTCAAATTCCAATTCTTTGCCACCACAGAAAGAGATGGGAAAACTTTATTTTGTTTTCTGGGTGTTTTTAATTCATTTTATTGTTTTTATGCTTTCTAGTGTTTTTAATAAAAATTGGTGTTACATTTTGTCAAAAGCTTCTTTTCTTCATATACTGAGATAATCACATATGTTTGTTGTATTTGTTATTGATGTGGTCAGTTTTGTCAATAATTCTCCTAATGTTGAACTAGCCCTGCATTCCTCGTATAAATCCCACCTGGTTATAGTGTGTAATCTTTGTGATATGTTGATATGTTATCCTTTCTAGGATTTTACTTAAAAATTTTGTATCAATATTCATTAGGGAAATTGGGTTATATTTTCTTTCTCTGTTTTCACTATAGATATCAGCACCATATTTGAATCATATAATTAATTTGTAAGACTCCTTCTTTGCCTATTTTTTTCCAAATTGTTTATATAGTATTAGAATTAATTGGTCTCCAAATGTTTGATAGAATGCATTTGTGAATCCAAATGGTCCAATGTAGTTTTTCTTAGGGAGATCACTGAGGGTTTCTTGAATTTCTTTTTCTAAGATAGAATTATTTGAATATTTAATTTTTTCTTTTGTTAATTTGTCATCTATATTTTTGTAAATATTCATCCATTTCACTTAAATTGTTAGATTTATTGACATATATTTGAGCAAAATATCTCCTAATATTTGCTTTTATTTCTTCTTCATTGGTGATGATTTTCTCAATTTCATTTTTGATACTGATAATTTTGTTTTCTTCTTTCTTTTTTAATAAAATTATTTTTTCTCATAAAACTGGATCCTTGTTTCATTTATTAGTTAAATAGTTTTCTTACTTTCAACTAATCTCTCTTTTGATTTTCAGTATTTCCAACTTGGTGTTTAAGTAGCAATTTTTAATTTTTTATTTTTCAAGTTTATTTTTAGTTGCATGCCAAAATCATTGATATGTTCTTTTTTCTATTTTATTGATGTAAGTGTTCAGAGATATTATTATTTTCCCTTCAGTACTTCTTTGGATGCAACCCATAAATTTTCATATGTTGTCTCTTTATAGTCATTCTCTTTAATTTCTCTGATGTGTTCTTTTGCCCACTCATACTTTAGGATTAGATTTGGTTTTCAATTAATTTTAATCTGTCTTTCTATGACACTTTATTGAATGTGATTTTTATTGCATTACAATCTGAAAAAGCTAGATTTAATATTTCTGCTTTGCTTCATTTGGTTATGCCCCAATTCATGATTAATTTTTCTGTAAATGGCATATAACCTGAAAAAGGTATACTCCTTTCTATTCACATTTGTCAACTTTTCTAAAATTCTATTCACCCCCTTAACTTCTTTCTTGTTTATTTTTTAATAAGATTTCTCTAATTCTCTAGTTCCCCATTAGTATTATTTTATTTTCTATACCTTCCTGTACTTTTTTTTTATTTCTTTCCTTTAATATTGTGGATGATATGTCAATTGGGGCACATATGTTTCATATTGATATTACTTTATTATCTATGGTAACTTTTGGCAAAATGTAGTGTCTCTGTTTATTTAATTATATCTAATTTGTCTTTTGCTTTGTCTAAGATCATGACTGCTACCCTTTTTTTTAACTTCAACTGAATCATCATAGTTTCTGCTCCATCTCTTTACTTTTACCTTTACTTTTCATGTGTCTTTCTGCTTAAAGTGTGTTTCTTGTAAACAACATATTGTTGAATTCTGGTTTTTAATCCACTCTGCTATGTATTTCTATTTTATGGATAAGTTTATCCCATTCACATTCAAAGTTATGATAATTGAGTATTTCCATCCATTCTATATTTTCCCCTGTTTATCATTCTCTTTCTTTCTTCTTTTACGCTGACCCTCCACAAAAGTGGACTTGAAAGTCCTCTATTTCATTAAATATCCACCCCCACCCCCACAATGAATTATACTCAGTTTTGCTGGGTAGGTGATTCTTGTTTATAATCCTAGCCCCTTTGCCCTCAAGAAATATCATATACCAAGCCTTTTGATCCTTTTAATGTATAAGCTGCTAAATCTTGTATTATCTTTACTGTAGTTCCACAATATTTGAATTGTTTCTTTCTGGCTACTTGCAATATTTTCTCTTTGACCTAGGAGCTCTGAAATTTGGCTACAATATTCCTGGAAGTTTTCATTTTGAGATCTCTTTCAGGAAGTGATTAGGGGATTCTTTCAATTTTTTACCTTTTTTTCAAGGCTATCAAGTCAGTTTTCCTTGATAATTAATATCTTGAAATATAATCATGGTTTTCTGATAGTCCAAAAATTCTTCAGTTATCTCTCCTTAATTAATTTTTCAGGTCACTTTTTTTTCCCAATGACATACTTCACATTTTCTTTTTTTTCTTTCTTTTGATATGGATATAGATATAGATACAGATATAGATATAGATATAGATATTTATATATGTATATATATTTAGTTGCTTCTTGGTTTCTCATGGAGTCATTAGCTTTCACTTACCCAATTCTCACTTTTAAGGAATTATTTTCTTTGGTGAGCTTTTGTATTTCTTTTTCCATTTGTCCAGTTCTACTTCTTAAGGAGTTCTTTTCTTAGTGAATTTTGGTGTCTCTTTTACCATTTGACCTAGTTTGTTTTATAAGTTGGTATTTTCTTTAGCATCTTTTGTGCCTTTTCCAAACTGTTGATTCTCTTCATAATTTTCTTTCATCACTTTAATTTTTCCCCAATTTTTTCCTCTACCTCTTTTATTTGATTTTTTAAAATCCTTTTTGAGCTCTTCTAGGAATTCTTGCAGGGTCTGCAACCAATTCATCTTTTTGAAGCTTTGCCTATTGTGTCTTTTACTTTGTTGCCGTCTTCTTACTTTGTGTGGATCTTTTCTTTTTCCCATAGTAATTTTCTTTGGTCAGGTTTGTTGTTGTTTTGGGGTCATTTTTCCAGCCAACTTCTTGACTTTTAACTTTATGTTAAAGTTGATCACTGCTCTTAAGGTGCAGGAGGCACTCTCCCAAGCTTCAGGTTTTGTTTTGTTTTGTTGCTGTTTTCAGAGCTAACTCTGGGGAGGGCAGGGGGTGGGGTGGGGCGGGGAGTGTCTATAATTTTTTAGTTCTTCCAAGGTGGTATGATCTAAGGAAGGCTGTAGTCATTGCTCTCCTGGCCTGTGCTCTGATCTGTGAGTGACCACAAGCATTCTTTTCTTCCCTGGAACTATGCCCAGGGCCTCTGTTGTCCTATGGCACCAAGTTGTTTTTTGTTTGTTTGTTTGTTTTGTTTTATTTTGTTTTGTTTTCTGTTTTCTCCTTATGACCCTGAAATTGTGATTCTTGCTCCTGCTCTCCAGTAGTCAGAATCATCAGTGCTCCTTTATGCCTTGTACCTGAGACTAGGGTCCCTGCTCCCCTGTAAGTGACCACAAGCACTCTTCTGTTCCCTTGAACTGTGACTCCCTGCTGTTACAAAAGCCTTCTCAACCTGAGACTGCACTGCTGTGCATTGGCGTAGTAACAGAGTCTTGCACCCAGTTCCAGCAAAGTGTCCCCTGTAATCTCCTTCTGAGCAGCTTTCTGACCATTTTACCATCTGAGAACTCCTGGAGCCACTACCACCCTTGAAGCTTCCTCCGCCAAGACCTACTCTTGCCTTTCCTGGGTGTGCCATTTGCTATACTGTGCTACAGGCCCCACCACCTTTGAGACAGACCTTTCCTATGGACCTCCTAAATTGTCTTGGCTGGAAGATGGTCCCTCTGACCTTTGATGGTTCTGCCAACCAAGAATTTGAATTAAGGTGTTATTTTAAAGTTGTTTGAAGTGGAATTTGCAGGAGCTTACTATTGTCCTTCTCTTTACTACACCATTTTGGCTCTGATTCCTAAGAGTTTGTTTTAGGGGAAAAAAAACAACAATAGAGAAAAACTAAATAGTTCATCACCATAATCCAACTCTATACACAACATTTTAAAATCATATTTCCCTGCTTCTATTAAGAAGGTGGATATTTCCATTTCCATTTCTCTTTCTCAAGTTGGGATATTATAATTTTATAGAACTCAGTGTCAATTTTGCTATTAGTGATTTTTCCATCTATTTGGTTGTAGTTACTATGTTTATTATTCTCCTGGTTCTACCTATTTAATTTGACTTCATTTCATGTAAGTTTTCCCATGCCTCTGGGTTCTCTTCATATTAAGTCCTCCCTACAACATAGCAATATCCTGTGCCACAATTTTTTAAATCTGTCCATTAATATAAACATGACTACACTGTTTCCAGTTCTTGGCTGCTACAGAAGGTCATGATTTGAATATTTTTTGGTGAATACTGCATGTTTCTTTGTTTATAATTGATTTCTTTAAGGCATACATCCAATAGAGGGATCTCTGGGTCAAAGGGCATGGTCATTTTAGTACGTTCTAAAGATAAATCCAAATTGTTTTTGAGAGTAGTTAGACAAATGATGTTTCTATCAGTAGCACATTAGTATGCCTCTTATTTTACAAGAGGAAATGTTTTATAAATGGAGACATTAAAACTTGGTATGTAGTCTCCTATGTGTGTGTATGTATGCGTGTATGTAGATATTACACACACACACACACATGTACATACACAAGTATATACATACACATATTTATGCATAAATACAGTTACATATGCTGATTTTTTTTAGTTTAGTGACATTTTTGAAAAATCAGTCAACATTGTAACTTCTCTGATACTTAGTATCATTCTTGCTGTTTTTGTGTCATAGACTTTGCAAACACCAGCAAACTTTTTTTTTAACAATTTTACAATTCATTTAGTTCTTTTTGTTATAGAAATATATCTGAGAATTAAACATCTATAATATATCTTTTAATATTTATTTGTTGACATTTCTAATATTCTCTTCGGTAATTAAAAAATCAACAAAATCCTTAGTGATTAATTCTCAACTATCTGATTGTCTACAGATAAGATGCCACAATTTTCTAGTGCCATTTCATACAGCAGAAAGACTACTGGACCAGAAATTGGAAAACCTGAGTTTTATTCTTCTCTTTGTCGCTCTGTAGCTCTAGAAGCCTTAACCTAGTAAAGTTCATCCCTCACTTTCCTCATACTTATAATGCATAATTTTCCTTGCATACATTCCTTTCCAACTCTAACATCATATGTGGGTATTATAATGTTAATAATGGTGTGAATAATTTTATTCATTTGGCTTCAGTTCACACCTACAACTTCTCTCTTCCAAAGCCTACAATTAAATTTCATTTTAAATCTCTTAAAATAAGAAGCATGGGTGGTGAGATAAGATGGATAGTAAGCTTGAATAACAGAGAAAATAGGATAATAATTGCTTTGTGCTGCTTCTTCCTTGCCTCTGAATTTTTAAGTTGATTTACTCATTAAAATAAAAGAATCATTTCCTTCCACTATTTAACTCTTTCATGTTCTTTAGCAAATAAGAGTATAGGGACAGTCCACTGAGATCATGACTGTTTTGATCAATAGGATTTATTCTGCACATTAATGTCACCATTCTATCCAGAAGACTGCCTAATGCACACTCCAAAAGAAATGGAAGGTAGCCCTATCTCTGTCTTCTCTCCACCTAGGTTTTAAGAAGCCCCTAGCTCTACCGAAGAATAGCAGATAAGAAAGGCCCTTAGATGCACACATTTTCTCTACACAGAAATACCTTGAAGAGAAAGGGGGGAAAAGCCTTAGAAAAAATGTTAAGCAAACACATTTGAAAGTTTTAAAAACTCTGACAAACACAATGAACCACCATGAGTTTCCAGGGATCAATGATGAAGCATGCTACCCACCTCCTTACAGAGAATTGATACAATCAATGTACATTTGAGACATATATCTTTGGGATGTGGCCAATGCAAGAATTTATTTTGCATGTTTTTTACAAATTTTTGGTCTTTCTTTCTTTTTTTTGTTTTTGAATAATGATGGGCATGGGAAGGACAGAAAAATATTTTTCCTTAATTGATAAAAATAAGTTTAATAAGATAACTAAAGCATATATACATATATATGTGTGTGTATACATATATGTGTGTGTATGCACCTCATGCCATCTGAGAATTCCTAAATTTTACAGATCTCAGTTGCTCCCCAAGTGACTTTCAATTACCACAGGACTTGAAAACTTGAAAACTCATTACATTGTTTGCTTTGCCCTGATCCTAAAGTACTGCCTTTAGGAAGTCTAGCCCTTTCCTTGGAAAACATGGGAGTAGGAAGATAGCTTCCATATAACTTAAGTTCCTAGGTTGCCTTCTTTCATCAGAAAAGGGAGATTTTACAGACAATATAAGCATTGGAAGGTGTTTTGTGACTCTTTCTAAGACTGAGAGTTTCTGAATCTAGGTTCATTTCCAGAGAGATTTCATGACATGGTGTGCTCCATAACAAAGGAAAAAGACAGTCCACATTTTTCCTACACTCAAAGTACTCAGACAGGAAAGGTGTTAAAATTGGATCCCTTGCTAACAGATCTACTGATGGTTAAAAAAAACAAAAAAGCCAGGTGGAACATACTGCATCATCAAGCTGCAACAACCCACCTCCATTCTCAGTTCCTTTATACTTGTCATCCCCCTAAACCTAGAATCACCTCTGTCCTTACCTCCATCTCTTCAAATCCTTTACTTTCAATATTCAGTTAGAATACCACATAAGTTTGCCTAATTCCCATAACTGATTGTGTCCTTTCTCAAAACTACCTAGTATTATTTTTACATATTGTATATATATTCATATATAGAATATTGTTTCCCCCAATAAAACATAAGCTCTTTGAGGACAAAGGCTTTTTCATTTTCACCATAGTATCTTCTGTACCTAGAACATTGTCTGGCATGTGCTAGGGTCATTTAGATGCTTGTTGATTGACTGATTGATTTACTGAAGTACCTTACTAACTCCATACACTTTACCAAATCAATTGTCCTCCATGGTATCAAAAATTAGTATGAACATTATAGTATGAGAATGTTTGGCATCTAAATGATTCAACTCATTTTGAGGAACTTTTTATATTAAAATATAACTGATGCTGATGTTACAGCTTTAGTTTCTATGGAAAAAAATCAGTAAAAAAATCTCCCCAAACAAAAACAAAACAGTATTCCCCTCTGAATTTTCTGATTTATTCTAACCAAGGCCTCAAGGTGAATGTTTCCTTTTGAACCAAAGCCAAGCAATGAATTTTTTTTAAAAAAATGTAATTCCATTCAAGTGAAACTGAGCTCCACAGTCCCATGGCTCAAAGGGCAACTGTGCTAGCAGTAGTCAAGATCCCTCCATGAGATAAATGGCACTGAGCACTATGTTCATTTTAAGGCTAGAAACTGTCATGATCATTTATTATATTCTCGATAAAGGCTCCTGGCATTCATGGATATAAAAAGAAACATAGCATCTGCCTGTTTGAACATCACATGAAGGTATAACAATATAGTATCAATGGAAAGTGGGTTGTATTTGGAGTCAGAGAACTTGGAGTCAAATTCCAGCCCTAAAATTTTCTCCTTTTGTGATCTTGGTGACTTTCCCTTTCTGAGTCTCAGTTTTTCTATCTAAAAAATTAAAGGGTTGGACTAGATAACTTCTAAGGTCCCTTCAGCTCTAAATATATTACCTAGTAATCCTACAACACTGGAAAATACCCAGTCTTATCAGAAAATTTCCTATAAAAATACAAATGAAATCCTTTTTTATCTTTTGAGTTGTGGCATCTCCAAATCTGGTCCTACCCTACCTCCCAAACCATCCCACATACTGCTACCAAATTATTCTCCCTCCCTGTCCCTCCCTGACTCAAAAATTTTCAGTGGCTCCCTCTTAATTTTTGAGATAAAATTTAAAAAGAAAAAAAACTTATCCTAACATTTAATGCCCTATTAAAAAAAGAAAAGTTCCCCAAAATCTTTTCTTATTTATTTCAGTTAACTTCCCTTTTTACACACTACATTACAGCAAAATTAGACTAGTTTTACTCTGAACTTCGGGTGCTCCCTCCTGCCTCCTCCACGTCTTCACACGATTGTAATGTACTTCCTATTCTTTTCTACCTTTTGGAACCCCTAACTTCCTTCACAGGTCAGATCAGTTCCCCCCTCCAAGGCAAATCCTTTTTTTTTAATTCACCCCTCCTCCAGATATTATCCTCTTCCTCTTGAAATTATTTTGCATTTATTTATCTGGGGGGAGGGGGCACAGCTTGGTAGCAGTGGATAGAGTGTCAACCTGGAATCAGGAAAATCTGAATTCAAATCCAGCCTCGGACACTTACTAGCTATGTGACCCTGGACAAGTCACTTACTCTTGTTTGCCTCAGTTTCCTCAGCTGTAAAATGAACTGGAGAAGGAAATGTCAAGCCTCTACAGTATCTTTGCCAAGAAAACCCCAAATGCGGTTATGGAGAGTCAGACAAGACTGAGCAACCAAGTCATCTGTGTTTGCATTATTTCTACCAGTATACCTCTAAACTGCTTGAAGGAAGGGCTATTTTGCATTTATCCTAATATTTCCACAAACCTGGGTCAAAGTAGGCCCTTACTATATATTTATGGAATTCAGTTGTTGCTGTTGTTATTGCTATTTTTTTTGCTTAAACACGAACATTCTTAAAGACTGAAGTGAAAAAAGAAGACAAATTGAAATCTTTTTTAAATTTTTTTTTCCGTAAACCTGTGGTATAAGAAAGGAGTCAGAGGACTGTAGTCCAAATACAATACAACATATTTACTCTCTGTATGACCTTGGGCAAATAATTTCAACTCTAAATCTCAGTTTCCTTATCTGCAAAATAAAAGGGGCTACACAGATGATCTGTCTCTAAGGCCTCTCCAAGTTCTAAATTCTATGATCTATAAAATACCTTTAACCAATTTTCCTTCTCCCGCCTTCTATAGACACCTAACTCTGCACTTGAGGTACAGGGGAGATACATATGGAAATAGATAAAGGTTAGTAAGAAAACAGGATGGCAAATAAGCCAGAAGAAATAGAGAATTTGTTTTCACAAGATGTTATTGAAGACTGGGTAAAGAATTTGAACTCTAATTCCTTCACTCTAGGCTACCCATGTCAAATAATAGTTTTGTGATATTTATTTCCACAATTTAATTGCATTGTACCTTAATCTATCTCCTCATACATGCTTGTGTATGCATACCAACACACATATACATACAAACATTATTCTATTGAATGACTCAAGTGTTATTTTCTCTGGGAAAAAAAAAATAAATCTTTCTTTTGGAAAGAAGATTGAATTGGGTTCACATTTTCAATAAATCTAGGATTCTTAAGACATCAGTGAATGCCTAATAAAATTCACTCTAAAAGGATTCCATGAAAAGTTGTGAAAGTTTGGGAAATTTTAACCTTATATTGAGTTTCTGGTGCTTATCAAATCTTGAGTGCACTGCTTGAAATGAGTGATGAGTGCTTGACTTTTTCATATAATTCAACACAAATCAATCATCGTTTAACTTAGGAAAAAAAAAAACCTTGATTCCCTATAGCAAAAGGGAAAAAGTAAGAAACTGATGGTCTAATATTCTTAATGGTGCAATTGCTAATTAGGCTATCAGTTTGAAAGAAGAGCAGACTTCCTGCTGAGATGATAAGGTCACTTCCTTCTGTGGATAAGCAACTAGAAAAATGAACAAGTTGAGAAAAGCACATGTGATTCCTCAGAACCTCAGAAAGATAAGGATCCTAAAGGAAATTTTATTAATTATTAGGTGTAGCTTTTTAAGACATTAAAAATTGGTTTGTCCCTCACTATTTAATTTGAATCAAGAGTTTTAAGCAATATCAATGTCCCAAAGGAAATAAAACAGTGTTTCTATTGGACAAAATATGCAAGTGTTTCACATTAAACTCATGAGTCAAACCAGGCTACAGCTGGGGCTGATTTTGTGTAGACAAAGTCAGATTTGCTTAACTTATTTTATATTCCTTTTTTTTCCTTGACAGGATTTCTTTGTCAGGTAGGATTTAAGAGATGGTAGGATTAAGGTTTGCCAGACAGTGGGATTAACAACTACCTCAAGAAGAAATAGGCCATTTGCAAGCAGTGCAAAATATGGTATTTTTTCTGGATGGAGGTACCTGTGGAATACTGGCTGTATTTGTGCTGTTGACTTGTTGAGCTTCCTGAGAGCTGAATTATGACCTTAGACTTCAATTGCCATCCATCCCCATGCTACATGCTCCTGAAAGAAGGGTGACATAATTTTCTGGTGGGAAAGGTTCTAAAGAGGTGACTGACACACAAAGAATATTAGTGGGAAGTTCTTAATCACTTAATAGAGAATATAACTTACAAAGGAGGATTTTTAGAAAAGGTAAAAAGTTATATTTGATTCTCCGTGAAGTGTGCATCTACAGGAGATCCTTATCCACTGAGACTTCCCAAGACCAGCCAAAATCTGAGTGGGTAAAATTCACTAAACTATCCACTTCATAACCAGGTACCAGTACCTTTTTCTAGGGGACTTTTTCTACGTGCTTTGTAAAAAGGATACAAAATGACAGTGTCTCAGAAACATATTTAGCTAACATTGGTGATATCAAGAAAGGTTCAAAACATCTGGAGTAGGGATTGAGATAAAGTTTATCAAGGCCTATGTCTGATGAGGAATCAATGGCAAGTTCTAGCAAATCAAGCAGAAAGATAGCTTACTTTTAAAAATACTACTCAGACACACTTAGATACCGGCGAAGTTCTTTAAAAGATTGCAACTGAGCAAAAAGGAAAGGAAAGGAAAATATATAATTCTAGAAAGAAGAGAGCATTGACAGAAAAGGATGATCATCACAAAATAAAACCTTAGGATATTACAGTCCAGGAAAACAACATTGTTTTAAAAAGGAAGGTAGAGAAGAGCTAAAGGACAATTGAGGAAAAAATTCCTACTATGCTAGCAAATACAATCTACTGCAATTGCATTAAATAGGAGAGAAAAAAGCTCTGTTTGAAATCAGAGCTCAATGTGAAAGAGAACAATACAAGAAAAAAATAAAGTCATGAGGGATCTATGAATCTGACTTTGGTATTTGGATGAAGTAAGATGCTATAGTATATATACATATTGTATAAAATAAAAACAATAGAGGAAAAAGAAAAAAATGAAGGCTATTCTAAGGTAAATTACTGCTCAGGTTTCCTAAGGAATTCTGTTCCTGTTCAGCCTAAAAGCAAACACCTCAGAAATAAAAGAAAGCCTGTTTGGTGAAAAATGACTTGCAAAAAGTAATCAAGGATATCAGCAGCCCAAATATAAAGCATAAAATATTGGTTATAGGAGATTGTAGAAATGACTACAGGGCATATGTGTGAGTACAAAATGAAAGAATAAAAACAAAAGTAAAGAATGAATAAAAAACAACACAGGAGGTCAAAATATGAAAGAAAAAAATGTGTCTTTGGCATATCAGAGACCTGGGGTCACTGAAGAAGGCTGAGATTTTTTAATGGTAAGAATAAATTATCAACAATGAAATAGATATTGCTAAAATATTAAATTAATTCCTTGCTTCCTTGTCTCAGTTTTCACAAGGAAAATAAGGGACAAATGCTAGAAACAGACATTAATTTCCCTTGGGAGAAAAAAGAAATATTACAGGAAATGGTGATCATGCCAGAACAGGTAATCAAAAATAATGGTTGAAACAACCCACACAAGGAATACAAAAAAGGAACAACCAATGGTCTGGGTGGGTCTCACAGTTTGTAATGAGACCATCCATGAGACAAAAAGCCAGAGGAGAAAAAGAGAGTTTTTTCCCTTGCAGTCAACCTTCGTCTAAACCCTAACATTTAAAGTAGTCAGCCCACCATTTTTTTCAGCTTTTATAAAAAGATAAGTGATAAGTACAGGAGGAAGGAAACACAATGGAACCAGTCTTCAAAACACTGCCTAGTGATACCATGTAATCCAAAGCAGCATTAACAGGTCTATATACTTGTATAACTGCTCATAATTATGCTTACAAATACATGCTGTAATTTTCAATAATAGCATTTCAAGAGAGGGAAAAAAAAAACAAAAGAAAATGTGCTGGACATGTATTCATTACATTTCCCAAGAAGGGAAAAGAAGCTCCTTTTCATAAAGGGACAAGTAACTGAAATAGGGCCTCTTTCATAAGTGATGAAGCTAAGAATGGATGGAAGCATATTCATAGTTTTAAGCATGCAACTATTTAAAATGTTACAAATGAGTTTAGCATAATTGCTATTAATGTTACCGTATTAGATGGGAATATGTGAAGTTTGCGTGAGGAACTTTTAGTGTGGGAATTCCCTCAGCTGGTTTAGATTACAATCTACCTATTATACAACTTAAATAGCTACTTGAGGCACACTGAGGTGATTTGTCCAAGACTGAAAAATTAAATTAAAACCCACTAAGTATCACAAATCACATATGAACTTGTATTCTTAGATAAGGTGTCATGGGAGTACATGGCCTCTGAGAATTCACTCCATCAATTCTTTATGAAGATAAAGGATCAAAGATAGAAACATCAAACTTCTTTTGTTATCACTTAGTAAGAAAGTTGAATACATTTGACTAATTATGAGTGATACATACTGGGATATCTGGTTAAAGTTCCCTTGTGCAATGGGAACCTATTCAAGCAAAGAGTCATAGTATAATAGAAAATACTTTAGATTTGGAGTCAAATGCTATGTTTGAGCCATGTCTCAGCCATTATTAACTGTGTGACCTTGTGCAAATCACTAGTTCTGAGAGGTGTGAAGAAGTTAGCTAGAAAAAGCTCATGAAAGCCAATTGTAAAAGTTCTAGGTGAACACTTACAACTCAGAAATCAAAAAACATTAAAAATCAGGGCTTAGTTTATTGAACTAATGATTGTCTAAATTTAAGAAAAGGATAGAGAAAATGTTAATAATATAGATTAAATATAAAAATATGTCATCTCTGTGTGTGTATTTTCCAGAGAGTGGGTTGTTAAACATTCCCAATTTACCTCTGTAGCTCTCAGATTCTTTAAAATGAAGGAATTGGATTAGATCCCTCTAAGATCCTTTCTACCTTCAATTTTATCCTATGCTAGAGTGTAGGACTAAAAAAGGCTTTCAGTTTATTGACTATCCCTATCTCACTTCATTCATGAAGGGATAGAGGCCTAGAAAAGCTTATTGAGTGGCCAAAGTTTAGGCAGAAAGTAAATAATAAAGATAGGATTTAAATTCAGATTTTATGATTCCAAATTCTATGCTCTTTCATTTGCACCATGCTGTTGAGGGTGTCCTAATATTTTAATGATGAGCTTTCCTTAATGTGGCTAAGACAAGTCTGTGTCTTGTAGATATTATCTGCTTTTGGCATCAATCCTTTTATTGCTTACCATAAGAACAATAACAACAACAACACTCAAAGGACACAATGAAATAAGGAACATAATAATAAAGTGTTTAATATACAACTTAATATGCCATAAATATGCAATCATGAATGGTTGGTACACTTTCCAATATTCAACCTTAAAACATGCTTTCAGGTGCATACTATATATTGAAACTAGGTACCACCATTACCAAAATATACTCTATTTAAAAAACAAGAGGACATTTGATATGTCATAGTCCCAGTATAAATATGGCTAGATCAGTGAACATGACAGCTCAACAAATCATAGGTGTTGTTTTACAGAAAACCAAGGATATAATTTATTTTCTTGTATAATCATTAATTTAATAGCAATGACTAAATAATCTTCATTCATGATTAATAACACCTCATTTATAGATCTTTTTAATAATAATCTGATATTTCTGTTATTCCCTTTAAATTTATTGGGTAGTAAGAGAGAATATTATTCTCCCAAGCATTATCTTAGTCATTTAAGCATTGACTGATTATTGTAATCAACCAGAAAAACAAACTATTATTTCTAGTAAATATTATCTAGAAATAAATATGATTTGAGCAAAGGCCAGAAACATGAATAACCAAAAAGAAATTGAACCAGAAAAAAAAGGTTTGTTTAATGTCAATTTGCATGGGATAGAAAGACCTAAGTTAGAACTTTGCTTCTACCACCAGTTTACCATTTGACTTCGAACAAGTCGCTGAACTTCATAACGCCTCAGTTTTCTCTTCTATAAAATGAGAATACAAATACCTGCCTAAGCCTCCTTTTAGGTTTGGTATTAGGATCAACCATAACCTATATGTGACCAGAAACAGAATAAATAATATTCTGTCCATATCAACTTCCTCTGTGTGTTAATAATACCACATTCTTGCACAATATATATGAGTTGTGCTCAGGCTCAGTGTTTCAGGGTGAAAAACATAGTCAAGCTAACTATCTCTAAATTAGACAAAGGCAGTCACACACAGATATTTGTACAAATATTTAGAGCAGTGAAGTAAAAAAAAAAATCTAGGTTACTACTCAGCCAACAGGAAATAAATTCTAAGCCCATCCCTATCAATAAAAATTAATTCCTCTTGAATCCTTTTTGTTTCCTCTTTTAGCCTTTTGTTGAATCATAAACACAAGCTTTTATTTATAGTGGGCAAAATGTTGTGTACCTTCTACTGTTCTTAGCATAGGATCTTGCACATGATAAGAATTCAATTTTCAAAATCAATGTGATAACTGATTAGTACCTCCTGATGACAAGTTTTCATTACTATTTAAATTTTAAAAGAGTAACAGGCCCACATGTAGTAAATAAAGACATAAGTAATAGGCAAACAAAATTTAGTATATCTAAAATTACTCAAACTATTCAACCCAATCCCCGGAAATTAAACTCAGTTTGAAAAATTTCTGTTTTCAATATACTAAAGTTTCACTATGATGCTATCTGCTATCACACCAAATTTAGTAAAATTAAAGTTCATTCAGTTAGTCCTTTAGTACATAGTTCTGGGACAAGAATTATATACAGATATGAACTGAGCCCAGAAATGGAAAAAAAAGAGGAAAAGTATGAGTTTTATTCTGTTTAGAAAATTATTTTGTGCTTTCTTTTTTATTTGTATTTTTTATCTTTAAACTTAAATACAAAATAAGGAAAGAAAAAATAAACTTAAATACTAAAATTAGACTAATATAAAATAAGAATAGAAAAAAAAAGCATTGCCATATGTACGGCAGAACATGAGAAAGAATTCAAAATATACAACAATAAATTTCCATTCCAAGAAATTCTATATAAAAAATACTACATGTTATGTTGAGAGCTGTCAGTCTTTACTTTGGTTCCTTGTAAGTTTTCTTTTGTTCTCTGCTGTGCACTTTTTACTTTGTTTTTTCTCCCTTTCTCCGCTCCTCCCTCCCCCAACAAAGGCTACAATTAAATGTGTGTGTATGTGTGTATATATGTGTGTATGTGTATGTACACACATATATTTAGATACACATATGTGTGTTCATATATACACACATACATACATACATATGTGGGCATACACATAAAGATATAAATATATACATAAACACATAAACTCATACACACATACAATCACACATACATATACTTAGATATCAACAATCATAGTCATATATAGACATATACACTCATATGCATCTACATAACACCATACTATACTTATTCATCCTCTTTCTCTGAAGGTAGATAACCTCTTCCTTCATAAGTTCAAGTCCTTCCATAGTTTTCCAAGTCAACCAATTCATCATTTCTGACATCACAGCAATATTACCACCTTATACAGTCTAGTTGTTTTAAATAGTCCAAAACAATGTTGATAAATATGGATGACATGTAGTGTAGTTTCCCTATTTTTCTCTTTTGATTAAGTTTATTTTAGCCTTAACTTTGCCCAAGATCATGATTACCACCCCTAGTCCTTTTTCCCTAACAAATTTTACTCCTGATTTTTATTTTATGTTTGTGCTTTTCTCTTATTTCCTATCTCTCCTGACTCCTCTACTTTACTTCTACTTACTACTTTCTCTTCTATTACGTACCCTATCCCCCCTTCAAGGATCCCTCCTTTGTCCTCCCTTCCCTATTAATCTAAACCCCCTCCTGTACCCCTCTTTAACCTATTCCCTCAAACTTCCCCCTAAATATCCCTTTCTTATCCTCTCCCCCCATCCCCTTAGCATTTTATTTCTTTCTGAATTTAGAAGACTTTTATACTCTTCTAGATGTATATATACTGTTCCCTCTTGAACCCATTCCCAATGAAAGTAGATTTCCAGAACAAACAGCCCCTATCTAATCCCTCTGTGTTGGATCTTTTTCTTGTACCTCATTTGTATAAGATAATTACTTTTTTTTTAGCTGTTCCTAAGTGGTTATACTTTTTTTAAAAAATTATATCATACTCAGGTCTACCCCAATCTTTCTTATGAGATACCAAATTATTAATAACAATCTTAGATATACATTTTACATTTTACAGACATAAAAGATAAAGTCTGTCCCTTGTAATTGGTCTTTGGTATGTATGTTATATTTCTCTTGGCTTTTGTATTTCAAATCTTCCACGAAGTTCAGTTTGTTTGTTTGTTTGTTTGTTTTTTAACAAAAATGTGAAAGTCTGAAAATTCATTAAATATCCTTTTTTTCATTCAAGATTGTACTTAGTTTTGCTGGGTATGATATTTTCAGCCTCAATTCCAGTTCTTTTGCTTTTTGATATATAGTGTTCCAAGACCTGTGGTCTTTTAGTGTTGCCACTGTCAGGTCTTATTCTAATTGTGGCACTACCATATTTAAATAGTTTTTTTTTCCTTGTTGCTTATAATATTTTATCCTTAAGCTGGAGGTTTTAAAATTTGACTATGATATTACTGTGGGTTTTCCTTGTAGGATTGCTTTTAGGTAGCAATCTGTGTTTTTTTTTTCTGTTTCTACTTTTGTTCTAATGCTTCAGGACAATTTTCTTTAATTATTTATTGTATTATTGTATCAAGATTCTTTTTTATATATTTTGATTTAATTCAATTTAAATCAAGGCATCCCTCAATCTGCCCTCCCTCCTATCAGCCGCCCTTTATTTTCTTTCTTCTTCCCCCCGCCACTTCCTACAGTATAAGATAGATTTCTATACCCAAGTGAGTGTGTGTGTTATTCCCTCTTTGAGTAAAATCTGATGATAGTAAAGTTCAAACAATGCTCACCTCCCTCCTTTCTTTCCCTCTACTGTAATAGGTCTTTGTGACTCTTCATGTGATGGAATTTACCCTTTTTTGTCTTCTCTTTTTCTCTTCTCCCAATGCAATCCTTTTTTTTGCACCTTAATTAATTATTTTTTTTAATCATCACATCAAAGTCAACTTATACCCTGACCCTCTGTTTATGTATACTCCTTTCTAAATTCTGTAACAAAGATAAAGTTCTTAAGAGTTACAAGTATCATCTTCCCATGTAGGGATGTAAACAGTATACTCTTATTGAATAACATGTTGTTGTTGTTGTTGTTTTTTCCCCCTTTCCTGTTTACCTTTTTATGCCTTTCTTGAGTCGTGTATTTGAAGACTGAATTTTCTATTGATCTCTGGTCTTTTTATCAGGAAGACGTGGAAGTCCCCTATTTCATTGAATGTCAATTGCCCTTGAAAGATTATGCTCAATTTTGCTGAATGGGTAGTTGATCCTTGGTTGTAATCCAAGCTCCTTTACCTTGAACAAATTCCAAATTTCTCTGGAATTTCATATAATATTCCAATTTTTCCATTATTCCAAGCTTTACAATCCTTTAATGTAGAAGCTGTTAGGTCCTGCATAATCCTGACTGTGGTTCCATGACATTTAAATTGTTTCTTTTTTGGCTGATTGTAGTATTTTCTCCTTGACCTGATAATTCCAGAATTTGGCTACAGTAATCCTTGGAATTTCCATTTTAAGATCTCTTTCAGGAGGGGATTGGTGGATTTTTTTCAATAACTATTTTATGCTCTGGTTTTAGGACCTCACAGCACTTTTGCTTGGTAATTTCTTGAAAGATGCTGTCCAGACTTTATTTTTTTTTTAATCAGGTAGACCAATAATTCTTAAATTATCTCCTGGATCTATTTTCCAGGTCAGTTGTTTTTCCAATGAGGTAGTTTTCATTTTCTTCTATTTTCTTTTCATTCTTTTGATTTTGTTTAATTAGTTCTTGATGTCTCATAGAGTCATTAACTTCCATTTGTCCAATTCTAATTCTAAGGAACTTTTTTTTCAGTTAGCTTTTGTACCTCCTTTTCCATTTGGCCAATTCTATTTTTTAAGCAATTGTTTTCTTCTAAAATCTTTCTTGAGGTCTTCCAAGAAGGCTTTTTGGGCTTGAGGCCAGTTCATATTACCCTTTGAAGTATTGGATGTTGATATATTGACAATGTTGTCCTCTCCTGAATTTGTGTTTTGATCTTCCCTGTCATCAAGATACTTCTCTATGGTCATTGCTTTTCTTTGTTGCTTCTTGTTAATGTTGTTCATCTTTTTTTCTTGCTTTTAAAGTTGATTTCTGCTTTGGGGGCACAGGGGGCACTTCCCAGGCTTCTTGTCCTGGGGGCTAGGAGCCTACTTACTGGTTTTGTGTGCTGAGGCCTCAGGTGCTGGCAGCTGAAGGCCATAAGCATCTGGTAGTTTACCTGGTGCTGAGCTGCAGCTGGTAGTGGAGGTGCTTACTTGCTCCATCTCCCTGGGGCTCAGGATCTCCCACTGGTTTGCTGACAAGGGGCTTGCCACTGGCTTGTTGGAATGCTTCTTCTCCTATACTGGTCTCCTTCAGCCACAGCAAGAGGGACCTTTCCTGTTAATCTCCTCAGCCTCCTGAGCTGAAAGACTACTGCACCTCATCTGTCTACTGGCTCCACTATTTCAGGATTTTTCCTGGGGCAATATTTTCTAGGTTTTTCAAGATTAATTAGGGAAGATGAGAGTGACTTACTGCTTATTCCATAATCTTGGCTCCTAGAAGTCAAAATAGGTAACTTTCAGACATTCTATCTGTGGGCTGATAGCTCCAGGAGTAGCTGCTGCTACTGCTGCTGTCACTAAAGTCACTCTCAAGGCCTGCTCCTGATTTTCTGGGGCTGGGACTGTATTGGCTTCTCTCTCACCCAGTTCTGACAGACCCCTCCCACTGACCTTTTAAGTTGTCTCTAGTGGCTGTGGACTGAGAAATCTGGAAACTGCCACTGCTGCCAGTGATTCAGTTCCCTGACGCCTGTTCCTGCTTTGCTGGGGCTGGAGCTGCAATCCCATGGTCTTCAAAAGACTGCTCTCTTCTCTCAGCCTGGTTTAACAGACCCTTCTTATCGACCTTCCATGTTGTCTTGGGCTGGGAATCTGCCTCACTCTGAATCTTTATGAGCTCTGTCACTCTAGAATTTGTTCAGAGTCACTTTTTAAATGTATTTGAAGGGGTTTGAGGGAGAGCTCAGTGTAAGTCCCTGCTTTCATTCAGCCATCTTGGCTTCACCCTCCATTTTAGGAACTGTTTTCTTCAATCAGTTTTTGTCCTTTCTTTTCCAAGCTGTTGACTCTCCCTTGCACACCTCTCATTTTTTTCCCCAATTTTTCTTCTACCTCTCTTATTTGACTTTTAAAATCCTTCTTAAGCTCTTCCAAGAAGGCTTTTTGGGCTTAGGACCAATTCATATTTCCCTTTGAGTTTTCAGATGCAAGTATATTGATAATGTTGTCCTCTTCTTAGTTTGTGTTTTGATTATCTCTGTCACCATAATACTTCTATATGGATAATGTTCTTTCCTGTTTCTTGGTCATGATTTTTGCCTATTTCCTGGCTTTTAAAGTTGAGCTCTCTTGATAGAGCACAGGGGGCATTGTTCCAAGCTTCTTGTACTGGGGATCAGGGGCCTGGTCATTGGCTTTGTGTACTGGGACTTCAGGTGCTGGCAGCTGGGGGGCTCTAGGGGTCTGACAGCTTACCTGGTGCTTAGCTAGGGTCCTTCCTAATGGTGATGTCTAATGTGTGTTGAGTTTGGATAGGGTGTTTCTGTGTTTCCCAGGAGCTGAACTGAAGCATGCGGAGATTTGGCTGATGGAAGACTCCTGCTTGCCTGGGGCTATGCTGAAGCAGGGGGAGGTCTGTCTCCTGGAGGATGCCTGCCCACTCTGTGCTGCACTGAAGCATGTGGAGGTTCAGCCCCTGGAGGACACCTATCCACCTAGGACTACACCGAAGCACTTGAAGGTCCACTGCTGGAGTACACCTACCCACCGGGAACTACACCAGAACACAAAGATATCTGGCTACTGGAGGATACTTAGCTTCCTGGGGCTGCACTAAATGGCATGCAGGTGCACTGATAGGAGATGGTGCATGTGGTGATTCTCCAACCTGGAGTCTTCCAGTTTGCCTGGCTTTGCTAAGGCACAGGAGGGGTCCTGGTGTTGGTGTTTGACTGCTCCACCACCCTGGGGCACAGGATCTTCTGCTGGTTTTCTGAGGAGTGGCTTGATGCTGGCTTGCTGGGATACTTTCTGTCCTGGAATGAGCTCCCCTTCAACTTTAGTGAAACAGACCTTTCTTGCTGATCCTCCATGTTTCGAAGGCTAAGAGACTGCTGTACCTTGTCTTTCTTCTGGTTCTGCTGTTCCAGGATTTTTCCTGGGGTGCTCTTTTCTGGTATTTTAAGAGGTCAAAAAGGGAGAGTGATAGCAACTTACTGCTTACTCCATCATTTTGGCTCCTCTCCAAGATTCTTTTTTTGATTGTAGTTTTCAGGTAGTCTGATTGTTGTTATGTTTTCTCTTCTTGATCTATTCTCCAGATCAGTTATTTTTCTCATGAGCTGTTTTACATTCTGTTCTATTTTTTCATTCTTTATATTTTGTTTTACTATTTCTTGATGTCTTGTAACTTCACTAGCTTCTCCTTACCCAATTCTGATTTTCAAGCAATCATTTTCTTCCTTAAGATTCTGAATCTCTTTTTCTAATTGGTTTTAATAATCTTCTTGTTTTTCTTGATTTTGGTTTTGTTTTTAGTTTTTCCTCAATCTGTCTCATTTGATTTTTAAATTCTTTTTTTTAAAAGTTCTTCTATGAATTCTTTTTGGGCAGGTGACCATTTGACTTTACTCTTTTGGGTAGAAAATGGTTTCTTTACTTCTGAAGATGAACCCTGGTCTTCTTTATTCCCATAGTAATTCTCCATGTTTGGATTATTTCTCCTTTTCTTGTTCATTTGTTTTATTTGTAGCAGCTTAGTTTTTGTAATCACCTCTAGCCCTGGGGTATGGGCTCTGGCCTCAGATCTTCCTTCAGTTCTCCCCTCTGGCCTGGAACTGAAACCAAGATCCTTACCTCCTTTCTTAGCCCACAGCTAGCAGCATCCCCATCCCACTACTTCTGCACTCACCATGTGTGGATTGGTTCCTTCTTGCCCCTGGCAGCATTTTGGCAGCACAGCTGGGTCTGGCTTTCCTTGTCAGCAGAGGTTCCTTTGATCTTCCCTGGCTCAGATACCTAACTCACCTCATTGTCAGGTGTAAATGTTCCTGTGGCTGGAACTGTGGCAGCCTCCCAACCCAGCTAACCCCAGGGCTTGCCACTTATTGTTTAAGTGGACCTAACCTGGAGGTGTTTGCTATTCACAGGCACCAAGCCTTAATCTTCCTAATAATTAGCTCTTCTTCAATTGGATTGTCTCAGGAGGACCACTACTCTTATTTACTTCTCATCACTCTATGTTCACCCTGAGGTGCTATTATTATCTTGTTTGTGGGGGAAATCTGGAGAGCTTGGAATTTGCTGACCTACTCCACCATTTTCCCAGAATCTTCTTGTTTTGTGCTTTCAATGATCCCAAGCTACTTCTCAACACACACACACACACACACACACACACACACACACACACACACAAACATGTTTGTTTTTTTAAAACACAAATGTTCTCCAAGTGGTGTTATATAGTTTCCTGAAAACTATTCCTGCACCACAATTCCTGAAAAATCAATTGCAGTTGACCAAAAGTTTGATGGAGAGATTCATAGTGTGATGAAGCAGGCTAAAACACATTTCCACCAATGACCTATATTCAAGAAGTAGCATTAGATATGTTACCCAGGGAATAAGCTCTTGGAAAATAAGGTGGGTTTGTTATATAGCAAGAACAAGGGATAGCAGACAGACAGCATGAGTGCTGAAGTGGAATGCATATAATTTCAGAAAGCCTAGAGGTAGGTCTACAGCCCATTGGACAAATCAATTGAAAAACATGGACAAGATTCACAAAGCGTAAGAAGAGATGGATGGAATGCAATCTGCATCATTAGAGAAATTTCCTGGGTTTGAGAGGACTTCAGAGACTGGAGAGGTGATCATTCATTCTTGCTCATTCCCTAGTACTAGAGAGCAAATGTTCCATAAATGGCTGATTGGTATTATCATCATGTCACTAAAAATAAGTAAAGAGAAGTTCTAATCATAACTTCAAAAGATATTTAAAGAAGAATAGAACATCATTGGCCAGGTTCTAATATTATAGCAAAAACCCTGGAGCATCACTGACTCCAATCTTCCTGCTAACCTTAGGGCACATTCAACATGTACACATTTAACAACAGCTTGAAATATGAGTGGATGTTCCTCCTAGGCCAGTGATGGTTCTTCACATCTCAGATGATCAAATAAGATAGCATTTGTGAAGCCCTTAGCAAACTACTTGTCACATAGAAGAGGCTTAATGAATGCTATGTTCTTCCTCTTTCCTTCATTAACTCTTATATTTCCTAAGAATAGGCAACAGTGAATCTTCAGCCACCATTATCATGAACAGCAGTGTTCTTTGTCAGCAGTATGGCTTCAGCAAAGTGTGATGATGTTAGAAACTCAATAACTCTTGATTATACAGACCAAAAGCATGATTTCTTATGTCACTTAATAAATTCTGATCTTTCAATGTTCTACTGTTGATTACCCCTCTTCTCCTTACTGATCTTTTCTCTTTAGTTTTTTTTTTTTGGTTTTGTTTTTTTGGGTTTTTTTTGTTTGTTTGTTTTGTAACACTGCTCTCTCCTGCTTCTCCATCTACCCTTCTGACTATTCTGTCTAAGTCTCATTTGCTAGATCTTCATCCAGGAAGCACCTATTAATTGAGGGTATTTCCCCAAGTATCCATTTTATACCATCTTCTCTTCTCCCTCTATGCTATTATGCTTGATGATCCCATCAGCTCGAATGGGATTATTATATATATGAGAAATAGGTTCTCAGATTTACTTTTCCAATACTAAACACTCTCCTGACCTCTGGTTGTGCATGCACAACTGACAATTGGATCTGGATGTCTAGTAGTTATTATAAACTCAACATGTCTGAAACTGAACTCATTAGATTTTTCCCCCAAATCCTATCCTCTTTCTAATTCTCTTTTTTCCCAGTCACCTAAGCTTCTAACATCCTTGATTTCTCACTTTCACAATTCTCATATCTCATATGTTACCAAGACGCATTGATCATACCTTTGAAACATTTGTCATACATGACCCCTTTTCTCCTCTTCTGGTACAGACCATCAGCAGCACATGTCTGAACTATTGTTTTGTAACATTTACTGCATTTACTGCATTTACTGAAGTACAAAATGTCATTCACCAGATCTTAAGATTATAGAAAAAAGTCCTGGAGCAGCATTGCCTCCAGTGTTCCTCCTAGGCCAATGATGATTCTTCATGTCTCAAATGATCATTACATTGAACTATTGTAACTATTGCCAAATGGTCAGTCTCCATACTTCAAGTCTTTCCCCACTCCAGTCTATCCATCTCTCAACTACCAAAATAATCTTCATATAGTGCAGGTCTGACTATGTTATACCTTTTCTCTCATTTAACAAACTATAATGGCTCCCTATTACCTCCAGGATCAAATATAATATCCTCTATTTGGCTTTTAAAGATTTTCATGATCAGACCCTTTTTACCTTCCCAGTCTTCTTACACTTTTATTCTGTGATGGTATGGTACTAGAAACCTTCCTATTACTCATTCAACATTGTTTCTATAGATTGGGTGTATTTTCATTATTTGTCACCCATGCCTGGAATTCTCTTCCTCCTTCATGTCTTCTCTCAGCTTCCTTACCTTTCTTTAACACTTCCTTTTTAAAGTATGAGCTCCTTGAAAGCAAAGATTTAATGTCTTTTCTTTGTATCCTCTGTGCTTAACAGTTCTGAACATACAAGTACTTGATAAATGCTTATTGACTAGATTTGATTTGAGGATTCAGGTCAGTGATTGGCCAGGTTATATCTAGCTGACTTTGTATGGATTCTTTTCTGAACTTAGGATTGGTCCTTTGGGAAAACTAACCTTAGGGCACATGCAACATGTACAAATTTAACAACAGCTTGACATACAAGTGGATCCTATCTGAATGTGAAACCTGTTCTGTACAGTTTCTCATAATTAGATTAAAGATCACATATTCAATAACCTTGGGAAGTAATTAACTATTTTCTAATGTCAGGATGCCTATCCAATGCAAATAATTATGCATTGAATTATTCTGATGAAAGCTACTGTTATCTGCAAGCAGGAAGGCATGGCTTACAAAAGTTACAAAGGAAGAAAAAAACACCTTTTTTTCATCATCCAGTTAAAAGGTTATGAGCAATTATGTTCAACTTCAAAGAAAACCAATAAGTTTAAATTTTCAAGCAGATAGATTCAGAACACACTTTATTTAATTCAATATTTCTTTTACTTGGGAAGAGACTTTCCCTAAATGGAAGTAGCACTGGCAGTTTCAGCATGGAATAAGTAATAAATGTGGTCAATCTAATACAACTACTTGGTCCAACACTTAAACCTACTTCAAAGGGGAAAAAATGTATATAAATGATACATTGAGTATGTAATCAATGACCTGAGGCAAGTCACAACCAGGAGTATTTTGAAGCCATTGAAAATAGCTCAGAAATCCAATTCTTAAATTTTCAGTGTGACCATTTATACGAGGTAAATTAAAAAATGCTAAAAATCAGGCCTTGATTTTTTTCATTAATTATCTAGAATTAAGGAAGTGATTGGGTAGCAGGGTGGCACAGTGGATAGAAGGTCTGAACTAGAGTCAGGAAGACACACTTTTGTGAGTTCAAAAATCACATCAGACAACTACTAGCTGTGTAACCCTGGGCAAGTCACTTAACCCTGTTTGCCTCAGTTTCTCATTTGTAAAATGAACTGAAGAAGGAAATGACAAACCACTCCAATATCTTTGCCAAGAAAACCCCAAATTGGGCTATGAAGAGTCAGACACAACTGAAATGACTCAACAACAAGTAATGGGGAATTTGTTAATATGGATTAAACTTAAAGGTGTATTGTGTATGTGTGTGTGTGTGTGTGTGTGTGTGTGTGTGTACACACATGTATATGCATACACACACATATACATATATACCTACTTTTTTTTTCTAGAGAACTGGCAATTAAACATTTCCTAACATACCACTGGTCACAACATTAACAAAATCCATATAAAACAAATTTTTTAAAAGCTCATCCGGAAGAGCAAAAATAGTGTGCAGGATGTTACAAAAGTCAATAGTGTGGTACTCAGAATTTGGGAATACCCTGAATATCACTGAAATCATGAATGTGCTGAAATATTGAAGCACAAACATATTTCCTAGACTTTGACCAAAGGGCTTTAATCATTTTGAGATTCTGAATATGTGAAATAATATCATTTAAAATATTGTTCTGTGACAGAAATCTTGAGCATAACATAAACCAATGCTTCCCAGGATATTTGGTGTAAAAGAAAAAAAAATCCTTGAAAAGAATCCCAAACCTGAGAATGTACAGGTAGGAGAAGGAAGCATGTTAAGCTTAATTATAGGTGATAGAATTATTCTAAATAATATGTATCCCATTAAATAGAAGAATATTTTGTAAGCAAAAAAATTCTTAGAATTATGGTAAGTATTTAATGACTAGTTCTATGGCAAAAAGAAAAAGATGTATGTGGGACACACTTTAAGCTTAATATGAATTATTAACATTTTCTTCCTCACTTTCTTAAATGTAGACAATCAATGAAAGAAAAATCAAGCCTTTTTTCATAGCAGTTTTTCCTGATTTCCAAGGTGTAAATATCCACACTGAACATTTCATAATCAATCAATAAACATTTATTAAAGACCTACCATTTGCCAGGTTTTGTGCTAAGAGCTAGAAGCATTTTGCTAAGGGCTAGTGAGACATCTCCAGCAATCTCCAATAAACTTCTAGCAGTTACTAAGGCATTTCATAATCTCCTCCTACTACTACTACTTCTACTACTACTACTACTACTACTACTACTACTGCTACTAAGAAGAAGAAGAAGAAGAAAAAGAAGATGAAGCAGGAGAAAAGGAGGAGGAAGCAGAAGAGTTGCCATTCTATAGCACAAGAAAGAAATGTGGTTTTTTTTGTTTGTTTTTTCTGGGGGTTTTTTGGGGGGGTTGGTTTTGCTATTTTTATACTGACACAGACTATGGGGCCAGCATGGCATAGAAGATAGAGAGCTCACTTTAGAGTTAAGCAGACATAGGTTCAAGTCTCACCTCTGATATATATCCCTTTTGTGAAACTGTACAAGTCAATTAAGCATTCAGAACCTCATACAATTTGGAATATAAATTACAGAGCAAATACAAATCAGTATAGGTAGAAGTACTTTCCTCATCAGGAATTTCTTAGTGAAATCATAGGTGAAAAAATCATAAAGAATTGGAAGAGACATTAGAAGTCATCATGACCCAGTATTTGATGCAAAGTAGGAATCAACTCTGTGTTTTCTATGACAAGTAGGCATCAAACATCAACTGAAAAATATTTTGTTAGTCAAATTTTATATCAACATGGAAGGATGGAGCTGAATCAGAGTAGGGTGAAACAAGTTTCAAATCTGAGAAAATACAAATGGATAACCTAGGTCCTTTAAACTTCATGGGGGAGGGAAATGCAAGCCAAGAAAAAAAAAATCCAAATGTTGAGCTACTTTCCAAGGACAGCTGAAGAAGGCTGAAGTAATTGATGGGGAAAAGGGTTACACTGTGGGAGTAAATGATTAAAAGCACTGTGGTGCTTGGGCGGAATCCAGATCAGCAGCCCAGCAGCTGCACATCCTGAACAATCTGTTGCTGATTATGAGAAAGAGAAGGCCAGGTATAATCACTGGCGCCCATTGCTATGAATACATGAATCAGAATTTCAGCATCATTTCCAGAATAGTACCTTGGAAAGAGTAGAGGGGCATTCTGAAAGCAAATCTGACTTGAGATGGCAGTCAAAGAAACCTGGAGCTCTAAAATAAACTCTTAGTTTTTAATCATTCATTCATTCAATTCAATTTATTCTTATAAGCATTTTGTAAAGGCCTACTATGTGCCAGACACTACACAAGGAACAAATATAGAAAAACAAGACAATCCTGTCTTTAAGAAGTGTTCATCCTACCAGAAGGAACATGTCACTTATACAGAAAGTTAGCAAAGTATTTATACAAATTAAATATACCTTCATTCAGTGTGGATAAAGAAACTGCAAAAACAATTTGAGGAATTAGGAAAAGTCATTTGGTGAACTTTAATGAAAGCTGGGGTTCTAAAAGGCAGAAGTGAGGTGGAAGATTATTTCGGGAATGGGAGACAGCATGTGGACATGTATGAAAAGGGGAGATGGGATAGAGTGCAGGGAATAGCAGGTAGGCGAATTCATAGAGTAAAAGTAAGAAGGGCTTTGAGTGTCACACTGAGGAATTAGTGTAAGGATACAGACTCACAATACATACTATTGATAAGAAGCATTTCAAAAGTGTGATGAGAGACAATCTAGAATTTCAGATACATTTCCACTTAGGAATGCTGAGAGTTTATACTTGAATGAGTCAACTGGTGTACCATAGGCAAATATTTTGAAGATATGTCATAGCTCACATTACAATTTATGGTATTTATAGTGCTCATGGTACCTTGAATTATAGGACCCAGACAACCTATAGAGCTAAACTAGAAAAAAAAAAGTCTACACTAAAGATATGATGGTAGAGAAGACTGCATAAGTTTCTCAAGGGCAATTGAGTCTTCATTATGTATTTTGTTGAAATTTTATTACAATAAATATTAGATAATCCTGTCCCCATTGATTGCTCAAAACTTCTTACATGAATGAAAATGTAGCATAACACTTCTATTGTTTCTGTGGGGCGCATATTCTTGGCATGTTGCTTTTGTTTGTTTGATTCACTGTCAAATGACAAACAGCCTAAGATGGCTGTTTAGAGACACTTTAAGTTTAAGTTTAAGAAACTTGTTCAACTAACCCATACTGACCTTGTTTATGACTTAGTATGTAAGTACAAAAGAGTTGTCTGAGACATAGTGTATGTGATGTCTAAGGAGACCTAGTACCTATGATATGAGGGTTTATTGAGCCCTTTTCAGGGCTGCTCATCCAACTTTGTTATTCACCTGTAATCCAACTCTCACCTGTGGCTCTAAGAAGCTGTAGCATGAGTAGTAATAGTCACACCCCAGTAAAACCATCTTGGTAGAAGGAGGGTAACTGATGGGCCTCAAACCCATCAGTGAGTTAGGAGGTTGTCTACCCCAAGCATGTGAAGTCTTCCTCTGGCAGAATGGGTGGATGAGAGCAATATGTTACAATAACCACAAAGGGGGTTGAAGCAGATGCTATGGAGCACTTAGAGCTTGGTCAGACACTGAAGACACCAAGATCATCCACTGCATCCTGGGCCTTCGTCATGCATCTTGATTTTTGTTTTGCCACTGGACTTTGGTGACTCTGGAAGAAAGCATAAAGCTGATGATTTGTGCAAGTGTGACTCACTTAAATCCAATTCACACTCAAGTCAAGACATTACCTCATGATGTCATTGGATGAGCCAGAATAATGAAAATGTTACCTGAGACATACAGAAAAGCAACACGATGTAATAGGTGGAATGTAGAAAGTGGAGTAAGGAATTTTTAGGTTCAGATTCTGCCTGGAACACTTACTAGCTGCATGACTTGAGCAAGTTACTGAAATTTTCTACTCCTCAATTTCCCCATCTGTAAAATGAAGGTTTTGAAGTCCATGACCTCTAAGGTCACTTCTAGTTCTGAATTTATGATCTTATGATTTGCTGAGAAAAACATAGCTGGCAAAATACCTGGTGTAGTATATTTAAATCCACGGTCTCCTGATCCTAAGACCAGGGACATCTATCTACTCTTTCACACCTAAAGATACAAAAATTTAACTTAAAGGTAAAAATATAATATTAATTAATTTTCTAGGTCCTGAAGATGCCTGATAAGGATGTAAACTTATGTGTAAAAATTCCAGATTTACAATAATAGTTGATACTTACATAGGACTTTAAAATTTTCAAAAGCACTTTCTATATGTAATGAGAAACATTTGGGTGATTTTATCCTTCCATCTCATGTTTTGAAGCATACTCAGTACCATTTCTGGTGACCAAGTAGAAGTGTAGAAGGGGCCAGCTTCTGGTCATATATGACTCATCACTGGATTGAGTTTCAACGATTATCTACTTAGTTAGTACTTTGTGGATAATCTAAGGAAGTGATCCACTCCTTGGCTACTCTCTATACTTACCATACTGCATCTGACCAATCATCATTGTTTTTTTCCTTTTTTTTAATAGAAAAAGACATTTGATTAATTCTTAGGTATCTACATTGTTACCCTTTAGAAGATGAATCCACCTGCTATATGATATCTCTTTTAACATTAATTTCCAGAGTCATCGCTGAATTATTGGTGGCAATGGAAAGGAGTGATAGTGTGAATACTAAAAGCTAGAGGAAAATATTTCTGGTTATTCTAGGGCTATGTCCCTAATCTACTACAAAAAGCTGAGAAAACTGCTACTTTCTGTTTGTTTGTGTGTGTGTGTGTATGTATGTGTGCAAGTGTATGCATGCATGTATGCATGTGTTTATTTGTTTTTATATTGCTTTCATTTCCAAATATATTTCTCTCCCTCACCAATGCAGAGAATCATAACTTCAAAAAAAAAATGAAAAACAAAAAAGAAAGAGGAAGAAAAAAACAGTTCAAGAAATGCAAGGAAAATTCTATATAAAAGGTCTCCTTCTTCTGAATAAAAGAAGTATTACTCAATTCCCACAGGGCCAAGTTATCTGGTCATTATGATTACACATTAATCAATTTCTTTTTGGTTGTTCTTTTTCTTTCCGACTATATAATGGAATATAGTGTTGTAGCATTTTGCATATAGTTTGTTTTGCTCTGATAACTGCACCCTGAATCAACTAATATGTCTCCCCATGTTTCTCAGAATTCTTCATATTTATCATTTTTATCAGCACAATATTATTCTATCACACGCATATAATATGATATATTTAGTCTTTCCATAATCAAGGCAAAGCTATGCTTTTTTCCTGTTGTTGTTTTTTTTTTGTCACTGCAAAAGAAGTTACTATAAATATTTTTGTTGCATATGAGTTGTATGTGTATCTTGAAGGACATCTTTAATGGAACATCTAGATAGATAAAGGGCTGAAGCACTTTTAAAAGTTCTGAGGATAGGTTATGAAGATATGTACACATCAAAAGGAAAGAAAAAATAAGACATGAAGGGACTGGGTTAAAAATATTTTCTTCAGTCATCTTATGGGACATAGGTGCCTCCCCTTCTCTCTAAAAGACACACACAGATGCAGAAGCCTGAAACAACGGGAATTCCATCAAAGAATTGGTGGAAAGGAGGTGCCTACTGGCAATATTGGGTTTCACTGATCAAAGAGGTTACACCAATGACTCACAATATGTACTATCTGTATGGGAATAACAGAGACATTACTACATTTCTTTTTATCCAATACCTAAAATTCATACCATTTTTTTTTCTTATCCTTGAATGAGTAATTTGTAGAAACCTGAAATAAAACCTTAAATATACTTTCCTGAAGGAAAGTACCAATATAGTAGATAATGTGTTGTCCTTGGAGTCCAAAAGACTTGGGTTCAAATTCTATCTGTGACATTTATTAGATACATGAGAGGGTAAATCAAAGGATTGTTGTGTTTGTGCAATAAAGCACTGTATGTAAAGTGCTTTGCAAACATCAAAGCACAAGGGTTATTGACATTTTGGCCATCATAGACAGAGATCTTTGGTGATTTAATGAAGCCTATGGACCCCTTTTCAGATTAGTATTTTTAAATGCATAAAATAAAATGCGTAAGATTACAAGGGATAGCAATTATATTGAAATATCATTATCTCACTCATTTATAAATATATCTAGATCTAGATCTAGGTATCTAGATAGATAGATTGATGCATGCAAGTTTATGGATCTGAGCCAGAAAATCTCTGCTTTATATGAATGGCAGCTATTTTTATCTTCCTTGTCTGCTTCTCTTTTTAAAATGCAATTCTATATTGGCAATGCCCTCTTAACCTGATCAATCCAGAAGAGAGGACTGTAAGGCCAGCAGGGGTGGGGAATCTGCAGCCTCGAGGCCACATGTGACCCTCTAGGTCCTTGATTGCAGCCCTTTGACTGAATCCAAACTTCACCAAACAAATTCCTTCAATAAAAGCATTTCTTCTGTGAAGTTTGGATTCAGTCAAAGGGTTGTTCTTGGGGACCTAGAGGGCCACATGTGGCCTCGAGGCCACAAGTTTCCCACCACTAGTCCCTAGACTGATGGTTAGAAAATCTGAATTGTAATTCTGCCTGGGATCCTTCCTAGCTGCTTAAGCTAGGACAAGCCAGGGTTTTAGATTTACTTGTCTTAGCCTCAATTTCATCATCTGTATAATAAGAGAATTAGGCTCCATGACCTCCAGGGTTCCTTCTTGCTGTGGATCTATGATTCTATGACAAAGTAGCCTAAGATAGGCTGGTAAGAATACCTGAAATGTCCTTTTGCTTCACTAAAGGCTTGGGAGAATCTGTTGGGAGAAATAGATTCTGCATAAAAGCATGTGACTTGGAAGCAAAACTTAGCATGTGTCAGATCCCTGAAAGTCAACTTACTTTTCTCTATGCTAGACATTGATAACCTCCTATACTCAGGGTCTCAGTTCAGCCAAAGAATCTGAATTCTCTCAATGAAGTCACTGAATAATTGCATGCATTGCATTCCATCAGGGTAATGCTCCTGTATAGCCCAGGGCAGCCCTTTAAGTGGCAATTATAAAGATTAAAAATGGAATGAAAGAACTCTTAAATTCTGAAAAATACATTTGGTGGGTAATATTACCCAACATTTCAAGCAGTTCAGAATACCCATGCTGCAAGAAACTAATATATCTAACTTCCTTTTTTTTTCCATCTTGCCTAGGAAAACTGTTCTTTTCAATTTAGCTCTCTCAGGGAGACCACCCTTTCAAAGCAGTTTTTAGTGTTATGCTCATAGCTAACAATACTGAAGCCAAAGTGATGGGTGGGAAATTGATTACAAATGCATCTATGTTTCCCCAGTGTTTATGTTTAGCTTTCCCATGTTTCTTATCTGAGTGATGTTGAAGGGCATGGGGTGGAAAGGCAGCAGTATAAGGGAATTGGATAAGGTGTAAGGGCTATTCCTTTCTAAAGCTCAGAGAGTCTGATAGATTGACATTGTTGTTTATCTGGGGGAATGGAAGAAGACCAAAGATATTAAACTTACAAGTGAATGGGATTTAAGTGAGGCAGGGCTGTGTAAAGTCATCAGCCTCACTCCTCCAGAGTCATTCAGAGTCCAGTGGCAAGACATAGGTTTTATGTCCCAACAGATGGGCATGGTAAGTTGTGATAAATTGAGGACACATATACTATTGTTTACAAAGCACTTTACATATATTATCTCCTTTGAGCCTCACAATGACATTTGGAGGTAGTTATTAAAGTAATTATTATCTGCATTTTACAATTGGGAAAATGGAGACTCATAGCCATTAGATAACTTAGACAACTGGTGTCTAAGGCAGGACCTGAACTCAATTCTTCCTGAATGGAACTCCAAGAATCAAGCCACTGTGACATAAATTCTGCATTTTGGGGCAAAAATTCAGTGAGAACTGTGTCTCAGAGTCTTTGGACTAAGCCCATCCCTAGCTGAAGGAAGGAACTTAGTTGTATTGGAAAGTTCCCTGATTCAAGGATCAAAGGATTTGACTTCACATTTTGCCTGCACTTAGAACTGCACAAGTGTTACTATGGCCAAGTCATGTATCCTCTTACAGTCTCATTTTTCTCATCAGTAACTAAGAATAAGAGGCAGTATAGTGGATAGCAAACTGACTTCAGAAGCAGGAAGATGTGGCATTAAACGCCACCTCTGATACAGACTGTCAGTGACTGGGCAAGTCACTTAACCTGACAAGTTGCCTCAAGACAACTCTTCTAAGACTATGAGTTGCACAACAGTTGCTGATCTTCAGTGGTAGGGAGAGTTCCTCACTGTAAATTCCCTATAACCAATGAAATTATAGGTTTATACTAAAATAAAATAGGCAAACAAAAACCCAAATGATCATCCAGTCTTCATCTTGGAATAAGGGGTGATTATTAGGGTCTCTTCTAGCTCTACACTATGAATCTAAATTCTTGGCCTGATATATTCCTCAGGAAAGTGACTGAGCTTGAATATTTTTCCTCCACTATCTACAATAGAGAATAAAGTGCTAAGTACTCTGTGAATAACGTGAGTACTTTATCTGGATATGATCTTTCATTCACAATGCAATTCATATACATTACAGTTTGTCTGCATCTAGATGGAAGTTTGCCTGGGAGCCTGCTACAGAATTTTACTAGGACACTTTTCTTCACAGTGCAGGATTTCAAAAATTGGTAATGTTCCAAAAGAAAAGGAAAAAAAAAAAAACCAGGCACCCCATGTAAATCAGACCATAATTATAAACAGAGGCCTTGGGGAAGCAATCCTATTCACTAGGTGTTGCATCAAATGGCACCCAAGGAGCTTGACATTGTTAGCATACTTCCCAAAGTGCACTATTAGCTAAATCAGGAAGCAACTCAGGCTTTAGAAGAACTGAGCTGAGTCTGTAATTGATTCTGGTGGGAGATCAAAAACTGATGTTTGTCCAGGCATTTGTTAATGAATATATATTGTACTTTCATTTAATAAATACACTGAATTTCAATGACTAGTTTTCAGGAAGTTTTTGGAGTTACAATAACATCATAGGACAAAGGATTTAGAACTAGAAGGTAGAGGTCATCTGGTCCATATTCCAAAGCTATGGGCTTAGATATTGAGCCGAGAGAGAGAGAGAGAGAGAGAGAGAGAGAGAGAGAGAGAGAGAGAGA
>NW_020947122.1:609557-775300 GCF_900497805.2 Vombatus ursinus
AGAGAGAGAGAGAGAGAGAGAGAGAGAGAGAGAGAGAGAGAGAGAGACACTAATCTTTGGAGATGGGAGATAGTTGAGAAGATAAATCAATGATTTAGATAACTATACTGCCAATTAACATGTTATACTTGCTTAGGAAAACTGTAAAGTATTATATGAACTCCAATAAGGAGATCACTTCCTGTTTGGAGCATCAGGAAAAGCTTTATGGCAGGAAATTTGCCTTAGCTGGACCTTGAAAAATGGAAGTGAGCTAGATGGTAGTACATTCCAGGTATAGGGGACACTGAGCAAAGGAATGGACAAAACCAATTTTAGAGAATATTGAACAGTCTGATACAACTTGAATAAAGTATATTTAAAGGGAAACACTGTGGAAAAAATGACTTGAAAACTAATTGTGGAGGTCTTTGGATACAAGACTGAGAAATGCGGATTTCATTCTTTATACAATGGGGAGCCATTGAAGGCTTTTGAACAGAATTGTAATAAGATCAAATCTATATTTCAAGAAGATTAACCCAGTAATAAGACAGAGAAGATTATCAAGAGACTGGAGGCTGAGACTCTTTAGGAAGCTATTGAAAGAGGCTAAATGGAAGGTAAATTTGACCTACAGTAAGGTGTTGATAATGGGATTAGAAAAGAAGACTTAAAAAGCTACTGCTAAGGTAAATTCACATCCTCTCATATCCCATCATTTTATATGTATCATACAATATAGCATTTTAATGAATATTTCCTTTATAATGCATATTTGTCTTTTTCCCCTTTAATTAGTCATAAATTCCTTAAGAATTGTCTTCATAAAAACTAATACAGAGCTAGTCAACTAATAGTTGCAAAATGCATAATGAATAAGCAAAAAAGGCTATTTGAAAGATAATAAATATTTGAATATTTTGTAAATATTTGCTCTCTAATTAAATGTGATATCTTCAAGGACAAGAACTGCTGATTTTTCTTTGTATACATAGTTTAACACATTGCCTGGAACCTCATACTGAGTTGTTGTTGTTGTTGTTGTTGTTTTAAATTGATTGACAAGACCTATTTAATGTATTAATAATTGGAGCTACACTGGGAGAGGGATGATTCTCTCTAAGATTTTCTTCAAGTCAAGTCAACAAGCATTAATTTAGTTATACTATGCACCAGTAACTGAGTCAGGAAGGAAGCCTAAAGAGGAATGAAGAGATGGCTGGCTTGAATGTTGTTTTGTTTTGTTTTGCTTTGTTTTGTTTTGTTTTGTTTTTAATAGAGTTTCCAAGAGGATCTAGACAATTAGAGCGAGAAGTCAAAAGGGGGTAGGGGTGGGGATACTCTCAATGTATGAAATCCAAGGTAGAGTAAGCTTCCAGTGTGAAGAGATTTCTGGGGGTATAGTAGAGAAAATCTGAAAGAGTCAGTTTTAAAGTTATAATACTATGAATTCCAGAAAGTTTGAAAATCACTAGTCTACATAAATATGTATAGGGTGGAACTTTGAACACAGTACAATTCTGTACTTTCAGCCATCTTAGAGACCGAGTAGGACATCAACTCAATCGATACTTTAATCAACCTTTCATGAAACCTCTGGATTCTACAGCTTCCTTCAATTCTCAGTTAAAGTCCCACCTTCTGCAGGAAGCCCTCCCCAGTCCTCCTGAAGTTTAGAGCTTTCCCTTAGAAATTATCTCCAGTTAATAATATAAACAGATTCTTAGATATAGTTGTGGGCATATTGCCTCCCTCATTAGACTGTTTCTTGAGAGCAAGAGCTTGCTATATTTCTAAAGCATTTAGCATTTGTTGTTGTTCAGTCATTTCAATTGTATCCAACTCTTATTTTTTATTTTTTAAAATTTTTATTTATTTATTTATTTTGCAATTGGGGTTAAGTGACTTGCCCAGGGTCACACAGCTGATAAGTGTCAAGTGTTTAGTCTGAAACTGGATTTGAACTCAGGTCCTCCTGACTTCAGGGCCAGTGCTCTATCTACTGCACCACCTAGCTGCCCCTGTGTCCAACTCTTCATCACCCCATTTGGTATTTTCTAGGCAAAGATACTGGAGTGGTTTGCCATTTACTTCTCCAGCTTATTTTAATAGATGAGGAAATTGAGGCCAACAGACTTAAGTAATTTACTTTTGGATTTGTTTTACAATGTCTTGATTTCTCATAAAGTCGCTAGCTTCCAATTGCTCTATTCTAATTTTTAAGGAAGTATTTTCTTCAGTAATCTTTTGGACTTCCTTTTCCATTTGGCCAATTTTGCTCTTTAGGGCATTCTTCTCTTCATTGGCATTTTGGACCTCTTTTGCCATTTGGGTTAGGCTATTTTTTAAGGTGTTATTTTCTTCAGTTTTTTTGGGTCTCCTTTAGCAAGCTGTTGACTTGTTTTTCATGATTTTCTTACAAAACTTTCAGTTTTTCCTCCACTTCTCTTACTTGCTTCTCAAAATCCCTTTTGAGCTCTTCCAAGGCCTGGGACTGATTCATATTTTTCTTGGAGGCTTTGGGTGTAGGAGTTTTGACTTTGTTGTCTTCTTCTGGTTGTATGTTTTGATCCTCTTTGTCACCAAAGCAAGATAATATAGTCTGACTCTTTTTGCTATGCTTACTCATGATCCTGGCCAATTACTTGAGTTTTAAACTCTTTGTTAAGGTAAAAGTCTGCTTCCAATGTGGAGAATGTTCTGTCCCAAGCTTTGGGGGTTTGTACTGCTGTTTTCAGAGATACTTCTAGGGACCTGAAAATTTTCAGTGCTTCCAAGGTGCTATGATAAGGGGCGAGGTGTTTTCTCTCCACCACCACAACAAGCTTCACCACATCAGCATTCCTCCTTGCCCCAGGACTGCCCCTCAGAACCGTGACCCAGATCCTTGCATGGGCAAAGCAAGAGATTCCTGCCTCAGCACTAGCAGAGAGAACCCTGCAATCCCCCTCTGATCAGCCACTTGATTCCCCCTCAGTCTGTGGGCCAGAAGCTCAGGAAACAGCTGTAGCCCCTGGGGTGGCTGAGACCTAGTTCCTTCTCTCACCACAGTCACAGACTTCTCCCACTGACCTTCTAAGTTGTCTTTGGTGTTCCTGGGTTGAGAAGTCTGGAAACCACCACAGCTGCCCGCGATTCAGTCCTCTGAGGCCTGCTCCAGGTTCGCTGCAGCCTGCGTACCCATGCCAAACTGTGCTCCTCTCCCTGCCTGGAGCGATATACCTTTCTGATCAACCATCCAGGCTGTCTTTGGCTGGAAATTTGTTTCACTCTGTCTTTTTGTGGGTTCTGCTGCTTCAGAATTTGTTTAAAGCCATTTTTTATAGGTATTTGGAGGGATTTGGAGGGAGAGCTCAAACAAGTCACTGCTTTCCCTCCACCATCTTGGCTCTGCCCCTGATTAACAGACTTAAGTAACTTACCCAGGATCACATAGCTAGTAAGTGTCTGAGGTTAGATTTGAACTCAAGTCTACCTGACCCCAGGCCTGGTGCTTTATCCACTGTGCCATGTAGCTGTCTACTTAGAATATAGTAAATATTTAATAAATACTTATTCCTTCCCCCTTCCCTTAGTTCTATTTGCATACCCAAATTATGGGTATTAACAATTTCCCTGATTTTCCTTCCATTTTCCCTGGTTTATCCTATACCCTCTCTATTTTCTTTCTTCTGGCTGAATCTCCAAATATAACAAAACACATCTTCTGCCTCAATTCACTATGTTTAAGAATCTTTTTGACATTATGATTCTGAAAGAATATTTTTACCATCTCTCTTCATCTGTTAGAAGGTAACCAGTTCTTTATAAAGTCCATTTGAATTGTTCAGTATTATTTGTCTTTTTATTTTTCTCTTGCCTATAATATCTGTGATTCAAAATTACTTTTAAACTCCATTATATTTATCATGAATATATGAAAGTCCTGTCATTGAAAATTTTATTTTGACCTCATAGCATTGTACAGTTCTGCCAGCAAAGTTATTCTTGATTATAGATCTTTATCTTTTGCTTTTTAGATATCTCATTCTATATCTTCTGATCCTTCATGCTAAAAGTTGCTAAATCTGCTCCAGTTCTAATTGTAATTCCTCAATATATTAATTCATTCTATCTATCTTCTTATAATGTTTTTCCCCTTTTATCTGGAAGCTATAGATTTTGTCAATATTAATGGGAGTTTTCACTAGGTATTTTTCTCAGAAGGCAATGAGTAGATTCTTTCTATTGTCACATTTCCTTCTTGTTCCTATATGTCTGGGCAAATTCTTTAATGGTTTCTTGAAAAAAAATCAGGTTCATTTTGTTTGTTGATTTCAGATAAAAATCTGATTCTTAAGTGATTTTTCTTTGATCTGTTTTTGATATGAAATCCTACATTTAATTTTTTTCATTTTTTGCAATTTGTTTTAAGAATTTTCATCTCTTGGAGTTGTTAAATTCTATTTAATCTATTCTGATTTCTAGGGAGTTGTTACTAGGTTGTACCTATTCCACAAAGCTGTTGATCCTTTCTCCAAGTCTCTTTTCCATAGCTCTTTCTTTTATGATATGATATATATATATATATTCTAAGAGTAGAGAAAGCCTGTGGCTAGACATGGGAGATGGGAAGTGTAACTATTCTTGTGGATAAGCTTTTTTTTTTCATCTTTCATTCGAAGTTTTCATTTTAGGTGCTTTTGAGTTATTCTCTTCTGTGACTTGGTTATCCCTGGCATCATAAAAATACATCATCATCATCATCATCATCATCATTCATTCATTCATTCATTCATTTTTGTTTCTGAGGCCCCAGAAGATGAGTTTTAGGTCTCTCCTACTCTGGGGAACAGATCAAATGGAGGACCTTCATTTTATCTCAGGGCAATCTTTAGGCCAGTCCATCCCTTTCTTCAGTTTAGCATTTTAACAAATGCTTTTTCTTTTCACTACAGGTGATGCGGTCTAGAGGTTAGGGGTCTTAGAATCCCCAAATCACAACATCCGGGTCTTACCTGAAAGAATTACACCCAAGCCTTCCTGCAGCCAAAAACAAAGTTTATTAAAGATTCGCCATATTAGCTAGACTCTTAAGGAATCTGAGCATCTGTGTGCTATTGGCTAGATTGTAAGAATCAGAGCACCTTAATGGAGACAAGATGGACCTTATATACAGAAAGACTGTGGGAGAGATCTAGGAGTGGTCAAGTACTTTGGGGTGATGGGAGGAAGGGCCTAAGGAGATCTGGATGGGAGTGGCTAGTAAGCTGGGGTGAACAGAAACCCTGGGACCTGGACCTTGTGGCCAAGGGAGAATGGAGCCTAGCTAGGATTAAGGATGGGAAATGGCCTGTGGGGGGGGGGAGGGAGGTAAAACAATGGAGGAGAAATTGGGTGTAGCCAGAATGAAAGGACAGTTGATGGGATTATGGCCTCAGGGGAACACCAGAGATTTGACCAAGTGGGAAAGTCCAGGGTTTTTCCTTTCTGGGGCCCCGATTCCAACCCCATCACAGTCACCAAAATTCTATTCTCCCAGATTGACCTTAGTTGAAGCCTTTAGAGAGAGAAAAGGAAAGAGAGAGAGAGAGAGAGAGAGAGAGAGAGAGAGAGAGAGAGAGAGAATGAGAGAGAGAGAGAGAAAGCAGACTTAAATTTTTATTTACAACTCTGTGTAAAGGTCCTTTTCTTATTAAACAGCTAATGTGACCCATCCTCCCTTTCCCCCTCCTTTGTTTCCTTTTTTCCTAAAAACAAAGGACAGCCTTCCCAGAGACTTTTTAAATTTTTCTTCTCACAGAGGTGGCACCAATGTCTTTCATTTTCACCTTAGTCCTTCAGGAATTTCAATTGCACTTCGGTCCCTCTGAGATTTTTTGAGCTGAGAATCCCTACCCCAAGTCCTCCCCCTCTGAGGCTTTTAGAGGTGAATTCCATAGCTTTCACTTGAGCTTTTGTTTCTCTGGGGATTTCTTATCCTTGAAGCTTCTTGCTTCACCTAAACCTTTCATTTTACTCCTTTAGGGGAAATGCATCTCACTAATCTACACTTGTCTAATAATAAGTTGTGGTATATGAATGTGATAGAATACTACTATATTACTGTTGTTCTTCACAAATGATACAACTCTTATCTCCCTCTCTTCCTCTCAGGCTTTCTCTTATGCTTAGAACATTATTCCTCCTTACCTACACATCTTAGAAATCCTGGTTTCTTTCAAGTCTCAGTTCATGAAGCCTTTCTTAAAACCCTAGAAGTTATTGGACAACCTGCCCCCCAAAAATTACAATAAGTTACTTTAGATGCTTATGGGCTTATTTGTTGTGTGTGTAATATATATATATATATATAATATATATTAATATCTATCAATCTATCTATCTATCTATCTATGGTTCCTTACAATAGAATGTAAGCACCTTAAGGGAAGAAACTGTTTTTTTAATATACCTAGAACCTATCGCAGGGCCTGTAATATAATAGACATTTCATATATGTTTGGTTATGGAATGCTCAATCAAAGCTAAGGCTAAAATTTTTAAAATAGCCAATCCATCAATCAAGCAACAAACACTTATGAGGACGCCTCTTATATTCCAGGCACTTTTCTAGGTGAAAGTGATGAGGTCTAAAGGTTTAGGGGTGCTGGAACCCCAAATTCACAACATGGGGGTCCTACCTGAAAAAATTTGACTTAAGCTTTCTTTCAGCCAAAGACAAGGTTTATTAAAGTTCCGCCATATTAGCCAGACTCTTAAGGAATCTGAGCACCTGTGAACTATTGGCTAGATTGTAAAAATCTGAGCAGCTAGATTATAAGAATCTTGGCACTTTAATGGACACAAGATGGACTTTATATACAGAAAGACTGTGGGAGAGATCCAGGAGTGTCTGAGTAATTTGGGATGACTGGAGGAGGAGTCTAAGGTGGATTTGGATGGGAGTGGCCAGTAAGTTGGGGTGAACAGAAGGCCTGGGACCTGGACCACATGGCCAAGGGAGAATGGAGCCTATCTAGGATTAAGGATGTGAAATGGCCTGGGCTATAGGGAGGTAAGACAATGGAGGGCTAGGCTAGGTTAAGGGTGACAGAGAATTGGGAGATTGGGTGTAGCTAATGGGTTGGAATCTGGGCCTCAGAAAGTAAAAACCCTGGAATTTCCCACAAGGCCAAATCTCTGGCTTTCCCCTGAAGCTATAGTCCCATCAACTGGTCTTTCATTGTGGCTACACCCAATCTGCCCTCCATTGTTTTACCTCTCTATGGCCCCTGGCCATTTCCCACCCTTAATGAGGGGAGAATGATGGGGTTGGAATCTGAGCCCCAGAAAGGAAAAACTATGGCCCCAGACCATTTACCACCCTTGGTCCCACCTAGGCTCCATTTCCCACCATGGGGAATTCTATTACCTCATGGACACCCAATCTCCCCTCCATTGTCTTGCCTCCCTATGGCCCCTGGCCATTTCCCACTCTTAATCCTAGCTAGACTCCATTTTCCCTTGGCCACAAGGTCCAGGTCCCAGGAGTTCTGTTCACCCCAGCTTACTGGCCACTCCCATCCAGATCTCCTTAGGCCCTTCCTCCCATCACCCCAAACTACTTGGCCACTCCTAGATCCCTCCCACAGTCTTTCTGTATATAAGGTCCATCTTGTCTCCATTAAGATGCTGAGATTCTTAAAATCTAGCCACTGCTTAGATTCTTATACTCTAACCACTGCTTACCCAAGTTCAGACTCCTTAAGAGTCTGACCAATATGATGGATGTTCTAATAAACCTTGTCTTTGGTTGAAAGAAGGCTTGGGTCAAATTCTTTCAGGCAGGACCCATGTGTTGTGATTTTGGGGTCCCAGCATCCCTGAACCCCTATACTGCATCATAGCCACAATGAAAGGCTAGTTGATGGGATTATAGACTCCTAATATCTGGAGCAGACTGATTAATGAAATACATGCTAAGGATTTTTGCCCCTTCTATAGACTCAGGATCTAAATTCATATATTTTGTAATAGTTTCTACTAGCCTGTCTTGGAAAAGGGCACGGTTTTCCTTTTCTCCTCGAGTAATTTCCTTAATTTTTTTGAAAAATTTACTAGCTTCTTAGGTCTTCTAACAGATCTTCTAACAGGCAAATTACCATATAGTCTCTCTTTCCCCTATCATCACTCTTTTGATAATCCCATCCTGGGTCAGTAGTGGGAATAGCAGCTGTCCCTGGGGGGTATTTTGTAGGGTCATTGCTAGCCAAACAGTCTCCAACTTTTTAGGCTTGTTCCCAGATTTTCCTCTTCTCCTCAGTGGTACAACAGGTGGAGAAGATGATATGCACATCACCCAAAGAAAGCTCAAATAGTGGGAACACATCCCTAAAACCCTCAGTAAACTTAGTGGGATCTTCTGAGTATCACCCCAGTTTCTCTTTGACCTGAATGAGGTCTGAAATGGAGAAAGGAACATGCATCTTAATTGTCCCATTAGGCTAGACAGGAACTTCCCTTAGGGGAAAAATCCCTGAAGGCACTGGGGGAACTGGGTTAGGGAGGAAGGGAGATAAGAAGTCCCACTTCTTGTGGATGTGGGACTGGGGAATGCTGGCTGAACTGGACTGGACTGCAAAGCCAGGGGATCTGGGCGGCAAAGGGGTAAATCAGCTGGCACCAGAGGAGGGGGTGAGGTCAAGGGAAGAGATACCACTGAGACTGAGAGTAGTCCTTGTCTCAAGGTAAAGGGTCTGGGGAGGAGGGGCTGAGGCAAAGCCCTTGTCCAAAGCCTGAGTAGGGGTCGCCTCCTGAGCAGAGACCTGGGGAGGAAATGCAGGGTAGGACACATGGAAGGTAAACAAGGCAGGATACAAAGGGAGGTGGGCTAGAGGAAAAAGGAAGGAAAACCAAGGGAAGGAGGGGGTGGAGCATGGGAAACAGGGAGGGTCAGGGGAGAATCAGGTAGAGATTGGAGCTGAAGAGGTGGTGTTAACAGAGGATGGGAAGAGGGGAGTACTCTAGCACTGGGGGCCATAAGAGGGTCATCCAAAAAGTCTAGTTTGTCCCCATTCCCCATTTGTGGGGCAGCTCTAGCTATGAGCATCCTACAATCTTTTCTGAGAATGAGGTCACAAGAAAGTTAAATAAAAGTAATTATGTAGGGAATTTCCACCCATTTTCCTTCTCTGCTACAATATCTTTCTAACTCTGAGAGAGTATGTTGCTGTAATGTCCCAAAAAAGCAGGCCATGCCTCATAATTTTCCAGGTGATACTGAGGCCCAATAGTGTTGCAAAAGAACACCAGCCTTTTCTTTTTGAATTCTTTATAGAAACTAAATTTTTCCTAATTTTGTAAAAGACAACCCAAAGGCAAATCTTTGGGAATTGAAGAAGACTGACCCTTTGGGGCATGGGGGCTGGAAATGCCTCCCTCCTTAAAGGAGGATTTGGGAATAAGCCTTAGGAAACACACACACACACACAAAAGCCCCCAAAAATACCTGAAGGTTTTCTTATTCCCTAGCTCCAAGAGAGTTGAGAGGATTGGGCCTGTGCTTCCTGATAGGGAGTCCAAAGGTGTGCCCAGGTCCATGGTCAAACAGAACCACTGAGAGCATCAGGATGAGTTCAAGACAGCCTCATAGCTGTCTGACCTAATGGGACCTGAGAGGTCAGGCCTGAAAAGTACTTCCAAGCCAAGCCTTGCTGGGTGATACTTGAACAGAATTGTGAAGGAAGAGATTTTATGATGTGGAAGATAAAAGGGAGTCCATTCTAGGAAAGAGGAGCAACCAATCCTCATGAAATTGGGAGTTTATTCAGTAGAGGTTTGCCATAATCAGATTTCTGTTTAAGAAAGTTGCTTTTGGCCACAGATTGGCGTGCCAAGTGACTCAAGGCAAGGAGATCATTAAGGGATTATATGCTGCAATAATCTAGGTTATATAGAGATGATGAAAGTCTGATATAAGGTGTCAGCTGTGTGAATAGACAGAGTTCATATGTGATAAGTGTTGTAGAAGCAGAAATAACAAATTGTGGCAAATGATTGGTTATGTGGAGGCAGGCAGAGTGAGGAATTGAGAATAATGTTGATGTCTAGAATACTTTAAAGATGGTTCTGTCTTTGACAGAATTAGGGAAGTTTGAGAGAGTTTGGAAATTTTGGGTGCAGTGAATATAAATCCAATTTTTGATATGTTGAGTTTAAAATAACTATAGGATATTGTGATTTGATACTGAAACAAAGAAATGCTGGGACTAGATATGCATTAGCTTTGAGAGGTTAGCTAAACCCATACAAGCTGGTAAGGTGATCAAGATAGACCAACATATATTGAGAGAGAAGGTAAGAGAATCTGATGGGGTTTGGGCAGCAGATCCCTTCCCGTTTGAACTTTCTCATGGATTTCAGGAACCCAGCCCCTGAAAGCAGATCCCTGGTGTTTGCCTGAGGCATTGGCTAATAATCCTTTCAACTGCTCTTTCTTTGCCCCCCCCATTGTCTGCACCTGGCCCCACCCTAAGACCTTCACTCCTTGATTGCATCTAGACCCACTCCTTGATCACTGTAGATGTGTCTTACCCCAATTAGATTGCTCAGATTCTTAAAATCTGGCCAACTGGTGTTTTAATAAACCCTGTCTCTGACTGAAAGAAAAGCTTGAGTTAAATTCTTTCAATGCAATAACCATGTCTTCTGCACTTAAATTTCAGGGTTCACAGCATCCCTAGACCTCAACAATCCTTTGATGGAATCTTGGGAGACACCCAAAGTTTAAGAGCATGATATAGACAAACCAGCAAGGGAAATTGAGAAAGAATAGTCACATAAGTAAGAGGAGAACCAGGAAAGAGTAGTGGCAGGAAAACTCAGAGAGGAGATAATATCCAGGAAGAAATGTAGTTAACAATGTCAAATGCACCAAGGAGGCTGAGAAGAAGAGAACTGAGAAAAGAACTTCAAATTTAAGAGATAAGGGGTAACTTTAGAGAGAGCAGTTTCATTTGAATTATAAGGTTACAAACCAAATTGTAAAGGGTCTAAGAGTGAATGAGAGGAGGATTGGAAGAGGCAGCAAATGCATACAGCTTTTTTTTTCCCCTGGGAATTTGGCCAAGGAAGAAATGAGAAAGGACAGTGGCTGGAGTGTAGTTTTTTTTTTTTTTTTTCAAGGATAGGGGATTCTTGAATACATTTTTAAAAATTTATTTATTTTTAGTTTTCAACATTACTTCCACAAGCTTTCCATTTTTAAATTTTCTCCCCCTCCTTCCCCTCCCCTTCCCCAAGATGGCATGCAATCTGATATAGATTCTACATATACATTTATATTAAACATATTTTCATATTAGTCATGTTGTAAAGATAATTAGAACCAATGGGAGGAACCACAAGAAAGAAGAAACAAAACAAAATAACAACAAAAGAGAGCAAATAGTATGCTTCAATTACATTCAGAATCCATAATTCTTTCCCTGGATGTAGACAGCATTTTCTGTCATAAGTCTTTTGGAGTTGTCTTAGATCCTTGCATTGCCGAGAAGAGCCAGGTCTATGAAAATTAGTCATTGCACAATGTGACTGTTACCATGTACAACTGTACAATGTTCTCCTGGTTCTGCTTACCTCATTTAGCATCAGTTCTTGAATATATCTAAAAGGGAGAGGTTGAAGATGAGAGATAGGGATAGGGATGACTGAGGTGGTAAATTCCCTAAAGGGAAAAATGGGGAGGAGGAGTGAGATCAAGGGGAAATGTAAAGAGGAAAGTCTTGGCTAGGAAAAAGATGACCTGTTTATCAGAGACTTGTAGGAAATATGTAGCTATGCTACAAATTGGTACTCTGGTTATTTATAGATGACTTTTCTTTACTGAGGATTGACAAACAATCTGAAAAAATATTTGTCTAATGAATATAAAATTCACTACCTAAAACAGACCTCCTGATAAGGAAAAAAAGCCATGATTCTTAAGAATCAAACTCTCTCTTACAGGCAAAAATAAAAATCCATTAATGCCATTCTGCCCAGAAATGTGCTTTGGAATTTCTATATTTGGTCTTGAAGCAAACATTAAACTCTGAATGAAAAAGTGTGGGAAAGGGTCAATCTGATCTGACATCGGACATTTAGTATTACTAATTATCTTCAAACACCTGTCTGTGTTCAGTCTGTGAGACTGAACCAAATCTTCTCAAAATGTTATTTATATGTATCCAGTTCTTAATGCTATCTTTGCAAAAGGTTTGGTCTTCAATAAACTAAGTTTATTATCTGCTGTGCTTCTCTATAAAGAAATATAATAAAAGTCTCATAGGGCACATTTTCCCCAAAGTATCCACTCCTTAAAACTCTTTAACAGGAAAAGGAAAAAAAAAACTTCTGAAAAGGAAATTGTAAATTGCATACATATAAAGAAGGATGCAGAATGTGAATATATCATATGGCAGAATTTTATAAGGGGAAAGTTCTTAAGAGATTTTATTATAGTTCCTTTCCCTAAAGGTCCCAGATATGGTAAATGAATAGTCATTTGGCTGGAAGTTGGGATAACTTGTTTTAATTAGCTACCTGCATGAAGTACAGGAGAATTTGATGTCAATCACAGTGAGTTAGAATCATTCTCAGAAGTCTGGGGATAATTTAAGTGATCGATGAGTTATGGGTTATTGTGATATATACCAAATTTATATACCATCCTAGTTGTGATGTTAATTTCTTTAAAAATTACCTTGTTTATAATCTTTAAACCTATTGTTTAGTAATATTAAATATCATATTATACTATTATATTACTAATGATTATTCATCCTGTATCAGGATTGTCCATTTTCTTGAATACTTAAAACTTCCCAAATCTCACTGAAATAGGAATTAAGCACAAGAGTTAAAACAATTTCAGTTATATCTGCAATTTCAGTTATATATTTTAGTTGGTCAAGAACCCAAATACAGTGGAAAAAAAGAAATGAACTATGATTGTCCCTAACTCCTAAGTGGTCAATCAGCACCCTTTCCCCCACTATTCACCTGAGTGCAGTAGCAGGACTTCACAATCTGAGGCACAGTATTGAAATAGAACTTAATTCAACACTCCTACCTCTTCATTCTAGTTCTTCAGCAATCCAAACGGCAGAAATTCAATCAGGCAAGGATAACAACGTGGAGGAATATAGCAATACTCTTCCACAACAGCACTTTGTGCTGCAACAGATCCCATCCAGAGAACTGAGGCACAGAGGATACTGAGGCAGGACATACACACACACACACACACACACACACATACATACACGTGCACACATGCGTGTGTGTATGTGTGTGTGTGTGTGTGTGTGTGGCTATATGACATGTCACTATGCCTGATGGAAATAATTCAGCATCTAGGGCTATGTAAGTCTTCCAGAAGTCACTTGTGGCAGAGACCACGGCTGATGAACTATGTTTTAACCAAAGTGTGAGGAGGCTAGCATACTTTGACATCCAATACTTATGGAAACTGCCATCAAAAGTGAAGGAATCATAAAGTGAGAAATGTGGAGAAAATAATGGGACATGACAAAAATCACCAAAGATATTAGGAGGCAGAAGACTCAACTAAAGAATTTGAGCATAAATAGATAAACTAACGGGGAAGACATTAAGAACAAAAAAAAGAATATAGTCTCCAGATCAGGTAAAAGATTTCAGGCATCTATGAAAAAATTTTATTAGATGGGAAAATGAATAAAGAGGAAGAGGACACTGTGATTTCAGAAGGCATCAAGGAACCGTAGCAGAGCGATCCAACATGTTTAAAAAGAGAAATGAAAATTTGGAAAGTAGAATCATTGCCCCACACTGTGGAAATAATTGCCAGATTGAAAAAAGAAAAAAAAAATGAAATTATAGTTGCAAATCTCACCAAAACAACACTCTTAGAAAGAAAGAAAAAGGACCTAAAGGAATTGTTCATTTCTTTAAAATGACAGACAAAACAAATACAATAAAGGTAAACAAATAAAATAACCAAAGATAAAAACAAAATTACAGACCATTAAAAATTATTTGTAAGAGGGAGTGGAGTCAAGGTGCAGAGAAAATCAGGGACATGCCTGAGCTCTCTCAAATTCCCTCCTAATCAACATTAAAATAATACCTCAGAATGAATTCTGGAACAACAACAACAACAAAAAAACTAACAAAAGGAGAGTGTAGAACAATTTTCCAGCCCTCAGAAGGTAATCAGGAAAGGTTTGTCTCACTAGGGTGACAGTGGAGCTCAGTCCAGTGAAGGCCATACCAGCACAGGATCAGCCCTGCAGGCCAGCAGCAGGCCTTGGGTGCAATTGAATCATCAGTACCAGTAATGGCTTTTAGATCTCTCATCCCACAGATGGTGAAGGGGTCAGACAACTGGTTAGAAGGAAATTACAGGGGACCCTTTGCTGGTACTGGGTGGAGTACTCTGTTTCATTACCTACATGAGGTTCTGCTTCACAGTCCCAGTGTGAGGAGGAGCACTAGGAGAAGTTGGGACATAGGTTACAATTCTAGGGTGGAAAAAAGTGTTCATGGTTATTTATAGTCCAGAGCATAGGCCAGGAGAACAGGGACCATATATCTCCTTAGGTCATACTACCTTGAAAGAACTAAAAACATAAAGACTCCCAGAACTGACTGGTAAAACAGCAGCACGAAAACAACAGCAACAACAACAAAAACCCTGAAGCTTGGGAAAGACCCACCTCTGCCCGACTTGAACATAAAGTGAAAAATCAAGAAATAGCTTGGAAAAAAATTAGCAAACAACAAGAAGAACCTGACCAAAGAAAGTTACTATGATGACAAGGAAAATCAAAATATAGATTGAGAATACTAAACATCAAAGCAACTACATGCAAAGCCTCAAAGAAAAATGTGAATTGGCCTTAGGCACTGGAAAAGCTCAAAAAAAGAATTTTAAAAATGAAATGAGAGAGGTAGAGGAAAAATTGGGTGGATGACAATGATGCAAGAATATCATGAAAAAAGAGTCAATAGCTTGGTAAAGCAGCCCCAAATACTGAAGAAAATAACACCTTAAATAATAGAATAGTCCAAATGATAAAAGAAGCATAAAAATCCACTGAAGAGAAGAAATCCTTTAAAAGGAAAATTAATCAAATGGAAAGGAGGTACAAAATCTCACTGAAGAAAATAATTACTTAAAATTAGAATTGGGCATGTGAAAGCTAATGACAACATGAGAGCAATAAACAATAAAACAAAATCACAAGAATGAAAATAATAGAAGAAAATGTGGGATGTCTCATTGGAAAAACGACTGACTTGGAAAATAAATTGAGGAGAGACAATTTTTAAAAATATTTTATTTAAATATTTTTTTAAAAAATAAAACAAGCATTCTCATAATATAGTAGAATAAAAAAAGATGAATTTGCAAACTTATTATATACAACTTGCTATTCCTTTTAAATGTATAATAAAGTTATCATGTATTTTGTTTTCTTTTTTCTTCCAACCCCCACCCAAGAGATGGCTACCATTAGATATAAATGTGTGTGTGTGTGTGTGTGTGTGTGTGTGTGTGTGTGTGTAAAAACACACACATACCTAAATATTGCTTAATTGTAGCCTTCTTGAGTTGTGGGAGGAAGGGGGAAAAGAGCAAAGTAAAAAGTGCACAGCAGAGAACTGAAGAAATCTTACAGGGAAGCAACGAAAAGATAGATAGCTCTCAACACAACACATAATATTTATTATATAGGCTTTCTTGAAATGGAAATTTATTGCTGTATATTTTGAATCCTCTTACGTTCTGCTATGCCCATGGCAGTTTTTTTTATATTATTTTAGTTTTAGTATTTAAATTTGTTTCTCTTTTCTTTTCTTATTTTATATTTAAGTTTAAAATAAAGCAAAATTTACCCAAAAATAAAAAGAGCAGAGCATTATAATCATATATCCTGGACATGGCAATCAGGGAAAATTACCCAATGTAAATGAAAAGTGGCTTAAGGAAGATGCTCATATGAAATTTATTTGTCCTGGGCTCTCATGGAAAAATAAATAGATCAACACATAAACCTAAATCATAATTTATATACTCTGTTTCTTAACCTGTTTAAGTGTTTAAGGTAAGTGAGAGCCCAGGACAAATAAATTTCATATGACCATTTTCCTTAACTCACTTTTCATTTACATTAAAATAGCATTATTTAATTTTTCCTGATTGCCATGGCTTTCTCCGACTTTACCATAGCTATACACAACACAGTCTCATGGTTGTTTTGGACTAATTCAAGAGAAGGCTTTAGTTTTAGTGCTCACTTTCTTTAGCAATCAATGAAATCTACCGCCAAGTCTCTCTATCCCCTCTGCTCTCTCTTCCACACTACTATACACTGGGAATGTGGTCATCTAAACTCTGCTTGCATACTACAAATGAAGTGGAACCCACCATCTCCCAAAGCTACCTACTTTTAGACAGCTGTAATTGTTAGGAACGGTTTCTCCCACCCCCATCAGAATAATGCATTGTTCTAAGTTCTATAAAGTGCTCCTGTCTTCTTTCTGGGACTAATGAGAATAAGAGTGATTCTTCTAGTTTTAACCCTTCAAATACTTGATGTTACCACTGATTCTTCTGATCTACAGGCTGGACAACCTCACATTTTTCAACCTGTTTTCATCTGACATGAGCATAATGGCCTAATTCCTCTGGTTGCACCCTCCTAGATGGTTTTTAGCTTGTCATTTTTTTCCCTTACAATTTGACATCCAGAACTGACTTTAATACTCTAGAAGTGATCTGACCAGTTCAGAGTGCAGGGTCACTTTCACTTCTTTCTTCTTGGAAACTATGTATTTCTTAATGAAGTCCAAGGTGCCTTAAATGTTTTGGCTACCATATCTACCTGCTGACTAAGATAGAGCTTGCAGTCCACTAAAACCCCCAGCTTATTTGCAGTCAAATTGTTCAGGAACCATAATATTCCCATCCTGTATTTCATGAGTTTCCTTTTTGAACCAAAAGGTAAGACTACATTTATTTTTATTGAATTTCATCTCAGTAGAATCAATTTAATACTCTATGTTGTCAAGATATTTTTGGATCCTAACTTTGTTATCCAATGTGCTAGATATCACTCCTAGTTTTGTGTCACATGAAAGTTGGATAATTATGCCATATATGCCTTACTCAAGTCATTGATTAAAATCTTAAACAGCATGTGCTCAAGGAAAGATCTTCTGTCAAGATGATATAGACCTATTAATAACTATTCTTTGAGACTAGCCATTAAAACAATTCCAAATTTATACAAGTATTACTTTTTATTCTTCATTTTCTACCTTTTCCATATGAATGGTATGAGATCTTTCATCAAATGCTTTGATATGACAAAGCTTTTTTCCAATCAGAAAGGTTTATTGTTAGTTTTCTTTGTTCTAAGTATATCAGCTCCATGCAAATAATTCATTTCTATACAATTTGAAAACTTCTAACAACTACCTAATGATTTGAAACTCTTATGAAAAGTATTCTCTTTCAGAGTTTAGAGTTACAAAAATATTAGTTTTCACTGGAACCACATTTCCTGAATAACATACTTAAATAGGAAAATTGATAAGGTCATAGAGCAGAGTTAAAGTGATTTATTCACAAAGAGTTATAGAGATTGAGAAAAGGAAGAAATCAATGTAGAAAACATACCTTTTTCATCCATCCAAAGGCCTATTTGCCCTTTGAACAAGTAATTGAATTCCTCAACCCCAAATAATCTCCATTTCCATAGATAGTCATAATATCAATCTATTTTCAAAGCACTGGCTGAGAAATCAATAACAGTCTCTAGAGAAGGAAAAAATTGTGCATAAATATGCAATACAAAAGAGAATGCAACTGGAAATTGCAATAATTCTTTAAGAGTGTGTGTTTTACAAAAGATGTAATAATAAGGTACATGTGGAAATTAAATTAAGCTGGATATACTGATTATTCACTTAAATTTTAAGATAAATAAGGTATAACAGTAGCTAACCAATCATAAAACATGCAAGCATTACAAAAGAAACTGTAAGTCATTAATATTTTTTAAATTGTTGTTGGAAACAACACTGATAAGTAGTAAACAGCCCCAACTTCCCCTCCTCTTTTCCAGTGCCTCCTTTTTTGTTTTTCTGGTGGTTTGTGCTCTTAGATTGCTTTGGAGCCAAAATCTGCAAGTGCATTAATATATTAATAACGTGGTATTAGTTGTTTTATATGTCCCTCTTAGTAAGAAATCCAAAAGAAGACTATATAGAAATGATACTATTTAACCCAAAGGAATAAAAATCTAATGGTACATGCATAGGAAAGGCTTTGCAAATATCTTCAAGACAATCTCCTAGTTATACAACTCATGGAAAAATTGTACACACTTCTAACATGTAAGAAAAAAAACTAAATATAAGTGTAAGGTAGTGTTCCCTTGTAACTCTTCCACCCAAAATTAGATTTAAAGGTAGTTTTAAAAGCAATGGCTGATCTCTATAGGGGGAGATTTTAAATTGAACCTCTTATAATGTCTTCTATCCAGGAAACAAGGCATAATGAGATCATGAAATAAGTGCTGAAAGGGGAAGAGAAATAAATGAAGTAATACAAGAAAACAGCTATCTTGATGTCAAGTACTTCACAACAATGAAAACGGAGTCAAAATACTCTTAGGAAGTAAATATATTTTTGAAAGAATTTTGCAAATCCTACTAAATTGAAAATGGAGCAACACCAAAAAACCTAACTGAACAACATAATGTGGTACATGATACAGGAAAATTGCACAACACAAAGCAGATAGAAAGACAATCCACAGATTTTTTCCAGAAACAAACAAAAATATATTTTTTTAATTCAGCAATTTCAGTGGCAAGCTATATATTGCAAGTGACCTAGAGGGGAAAAAAATCCCTTCAAATAGAAATGGAATTCAAATAACACAATATGAGATTGTAACTAAATGAAATCACCAACTATAATAAAATAGATAGTCCAAAAAACAAAGGAGTAGAATTTATAGCCTAAATGACAGATTTTGCAAACTTGAGCCTAATTATCAATGAAAGAGGATGGGCATTAAGCAAAAATGAGATATTTGAAGTGTTCTCTCCCTCAGATACCCTACAATTACAGAAAAATACCCAATGAAACATACGTGAACATAATATTGAACTTACAAGACCTTTAAACAACAGAAACATAAGAAAGACAAATAAGTATAAATGCCAATGAAATAAATTACCTTACAATTAGAAGTTATTTTTAAAAGAAGAGGAATAGCTAGCTAGCTAGATAGGTAGATGATAGATGTAGATATTTCTTAAATAAACTGAAGATGTAAGGTTGGAAGAGCAAAATTAAAATAACTTGGCCCAAATCCTCATATTTAAATAGGATTAATTTCATGTGGCATAAGCAAAATGGGAGAGTTTATAGAAATGTGAAAGGGGAGGCAAGGGACTCAGAAAGTGCTAAGAGGATGAAGAAAGAGATGGTGATTCCAATAGTCTGCCTGGAAAAGAAGGAGCTGCAAGAAAATGGGGACATAGTAGAAATGAAGAATTAAACCAGAGGACTCAAAGTAGTGATCTCACTCAAGTGGGTGCAAGACACATGCTTCGAAGGGTTTACCTATGGAGGAAAATTTATATGTTTGTCATGGCAGATGATAATTTCATTATGGGTTTAATCTGGGGAAAGTTGGTAAATTAAATACCTTACATGAAGAGGGTTATGTTCCCATGAGAAAAATTCTGGCTGAGGAGAGGAAATATGTAAACCCCTAGGGGAAGTTGGCACTTTGAATACTGCGAACAGAGAGATATGGACCAAGAGATATTATGTCATGGCCTTTGGGAAGGAAAATAAACATAGAGATGACAGAGAAGTTGAAAATTTGAGACACAGGGTAATTTTTCCCACATGATGTTCCTTTATTTTTTTATTTTTATTTTATTTATTTCTAGTGAGGCAACTGGGGTTAAGTGACCTGCCCAGAGCCACACAGCTAGTAAGTGTTATGTGTCTGAAGCCAGATTTGAACTCAGGTCCTCCTGAATCCAGGGCCAGTGCTCTAAGCACTGTGCCACTTAGCTGCCCCTAATGACATTCCTTTTACATGACATTACTTGCCCCACAAACATACTTTTAAGAGTAAGATGCAGCAGAAAAAAAATGATAGGGTACAATCTAAAGAAATATAAAATTAGAACTGCTTCCAGAAGCCAAGATGGCAGAGTAAAAAGGTAGTCACTCTTACCCTTCCCTATCAACCTCTGAAAACCCAAAAAATATCACCCCAGAAAAAACCCTGCAAGAGCTGAACCAGATGAAAGATGGGGTGCAGTAGTGCAGTAGCCCAGGTAGCTAGAGGGATTAACGGGAAAGGCCCCTCTTACCCTGGGGGAAGGGGAGCAGTACAGAACTGGGAGTCGCCGAGCCAGCTAGTGGAAAGACCCACTTTAGCACACCAGGAGGAGATTCTGGCCTTGGCATTCTACAACAAATGGGTCTCCCAGTGCCTCAGCAAAAGTAAGGGAAGCAGCACTACAAAGGGCCCCAGGTGGATAAGCACCCTGCAGCATTCATCAGAAAGGAGCTGAAGAAAGCAACCTAGAATTGCCTGAAAGTTCCAGCCTTACTGATTCCAGCCCAACACCAGTGAAGCTGTCAGAACTCTAGCCTCCAACTACCAACCAGGAGGAGATCCTGAAGCCAGGTGATTGAGCAGGCAAACACCAACAGCTGGACCTCTGAGTGCCTCAGTGAGGGCCAGGGAACTGGTGGAAACCAGCTAAGAAAACCACCAGGTTCTTCAGCATTTTACAGCAAAGGAGTCTCCCAGTGCCTCAACAGAACTGAGGGAGGCAGCATTACAAGGTGCCCCAGGCAGATAAACACTCTGCAGCACCCATCTAAAAGGAGCTGAACAAAGCTAAAGGAAAGGAAAAGCAGGCAACCTAGATTTGCCTGAAAGTCCCAGCCTTGCTGATTCCAGCCCAACAACAAGTAAGCTTCCAGAATGCTACAGCCTCCAATTGCCAACATAAGAGGCCCCAGCACACAAAGTCAGTGACCAAGACCTAGGTTCCCAACACAAGAAGCTTGGGTCAGTGCCCTCTGCTCCCCAGTAGGAGAGCACAATCTCTTTAAAGGCCAGGGAATAAAGAAACACCATGAGTAAAAAGAAACGTACAATAGATTCATATTATGAGAAGAGTGAAGATCAAGACAGAAATTCTGAAGAGGACAACATTGTCATCAGACCCACATCTGCAACATCAAAAGGGAATATGAACTGGTCTGAAAACCAAAAAGCCTTCTTAGAAGAGCTCAAGAAGGATTTTAAAAGTCAAATGAGAGAGGCAGAGGAGTCCTTAAAAAGTACAATTGGCCAATTGCAAAAAAAGTACACTGAAGAAAACAAATCCCTTAAAAATAAAATTGGCCAACTGGAAAAAAAGTACACTGAAGAAAAGAAATCCCTTAAAAATACAATTGACCAATTGGAGAAGAAAGTACAAAATCTAACAGAAGAAAACAGTATGTTAAAAATTAAGATTGAACAAATGGAAACTAATGACTCTATGAGAGAGCAAGAATCAGTCATACAGAAACAAAAAAATGAAAAAAATAGATGAAAACGTAAAATACCTCATGGGTAAAACAATTGACCTGGAAAATTGATCCAGGAGAAACAATTTAAAAATGATTGGCCTACATGAAAATCATGATGAAAAAAAGAGCCTGGACAATGTCCTTCAGGAAATAATAAAGGAAAATTGCCCTGAAGTCCTAGAACCTGAAGGTAAAATAACTATAGAAAGGATCCACCACTCCCTGCCTGAAAGAGATCCCAAACTGAAAACTCCAAGGAATATAATAGTTAAATTCCAAAATTACCAGATTAAAGAGAAAATACTACAAGCAGCCAGAAAGAAACAATTTAAATATCATGGAATCATAGTCAGGATTACACAGGACCTTGCAGCCTCTACATTAAAAGACCGTAGGGTGTGGAACATGGTATTCCATAAGGCAAAGGAGCTTGGAATGCAGCCAAGGATTAACTACCCAAACAAGATGAGCATGATTTTTCAGGGAAGAAGATGGATATTCAATGAAATAGGAGACTTCAAAGCCTTCCTGATAAAAAGACCAGAGCTCAACAAAAAATTTGATCTTCAAGTACAAGATTCGAGAGAGACATAAAAAGGTAAATGGGACAGAAAGATACAACATGTTTTAATAAGGGCAAAATGTTTACATCCCTGCAAGGGATGATGACACTTGCAACTTTTGAGAACTGTACTGTTATTATACCATATTAAAGGAGTATACATAAAGGATATGGATATAAGTTGACTTTGACGTAAGGATAAAAGAAATCTAATCAAGTGGGTTAAATGGATCCAAGTAATTGGATAAGTCTGAGCTAAGAAAATGTACTGAGAAAGGAGGAGGCAGACAAGTGTAAATGACATTACAGGAAAAGACACAAAAACCTATTACAGCACAGGGAAAGAAGGGAGGGGGATGAGCATTGTTTGAACCTTACTCTCATCAGATTTGGCTCAAGAAGGGAATAACATAATCAGTTAAGTATAGAAATCTAACTTGACCTATAGGCAGTAAGAGGGAAAAGGGCAAAGAAAAGGGAGGGGGAATAGAAGGGAGGGAAGAAGCAGTTAGGGTAAAGGGGAAGAAAAGGAAAAGGGATAACAGAAGGGAGGTGGGACTGAAGGAGGTGGTGGTCAAAAGTAAAACACTAGTGAAGGGAGGAAAGGAGAAAGAAAAGCATAAACAGGGGGAAAAAAGATGGAGAAAAAGACACAGATAGAAATCAAAACTGTGAATGTGAATAGAATGAACTCTCCCATAAAACGAAAGTGTATAGCAGAATGGATTAAAAACTATAGTCCTACAATATGTTGTTTACAGCAAACACATTTGAAGAAGAGTGACATATACAGGGTAAAGGTAAAAGGCTGGAGTAAAATATATTATGCTTCAGTTGAAGTAAAATAAGCAGAGGTAGCAATCTTGATCTCAGACAAAGCGAAAGCAAAAATAGATCTTGTCAAAAGAGATAAGGAAGGAAACTACATCCTGCTAAAAGGCACCATAGACAATGAAGTAATATAATTACTCAACATATATGCACCAAATGGTATAGCATCCAAATTCTTAGAGAAATTCAGGGAATTACAGGAAGAAATAGCAAAACTATACTAGTGGGGGACCTCAACCTCCCCCTCTCTGAACTAGATAAATCTAACTACAAAATAAACAAGAAAGAAGTTAAGGAGGTGAATAGAACATTAGAAAAGTTAGGTATGATAGACCTCTGGAGAAAACTGAATGGGGATAGAAAGGAATATACTTTTTTCTTGGCAGTACATGACACATACACAAAAATTGACCATGTACTAGGGCATAAAAACCTCACAATCCAATGCAGAAAGGCAGAAATATTAAATACATCCTTTTCAGATCATGATGCAATAAAAATTATATGTAATAAAGGGCCATGGAAAGATAGACTAAAAAATAATTGGAAACTTAAATAATCTAATCCTAAAAAATGATCGGGTCAAACAACAAATCATAGGAACAATCAATAATTTCATTCAAGAGAATGACAATAATGAGACAACATACCAAAACTTATGGGATGCAGCAAAAGCAGTTCTTAGGGGAAGTTTTATATTTGTAAGTGCTTACAAAAATAAAATAAAAACAGAGAAGATCAATGAATTGGGCATACAACTAAAAAAAAACTAGAAAAAAAACAAGTTAAAAACCCTCAATTAAACACCAAATTAGAAATACTGAAACCCAAAGGAAAAATTAAGAAAATTGAAATTAAGAAAACTATTGAACTAATAAATAAAAGTAAGAGCTGGTTTTATGAATAAAACAATAAAATAGATAAACCTTTGGTTAATCTAACTAAAAAAAAGAAAGAAGAAAACCAAATTACTAGTATAGAGAATGAAAAGGGTGAAGCTACCACCAAGGAAGAGGAAATTAAAACAACAGTTAAGAATTATTTTGCCTGACTACATACCAACAAATTTGACAGTCTTAGTGCAATGGATACATATTTACAAAAATATAAATTGTCTAGATTAACAGAAGAGGAAGTAAAATACTTAAATAACCCCATCTCAGAAAAAGAAATTGAACAAGCCATTGATGAACACCCTAGGAAAAAATCTCCAGGGCCAGATGGATTTACATGAGAATTCTATCAAACATGTAAAGAACAATTAATTCCAATACTATATAGATTATTTGGTAAAATAGGTGAAGAAGGAATCTTACCAAATTCTCTTTATGATACAAATATTGTGCTGATACCTTAACCAGGAAGAGTCAAAACAGAGAAAGAAAATTATAGACCAATTTCTCTAATGAATACAGATGCAAAAATTTTAAACAAAATGTTACCAAATAGATTACAGCAACTTATCAAAAGAATAATACATTATGATCAGGTAGGATTTACACCAGGAATGCAGGGATGGTTCAATATAAGGAAAACCATCAGCATAATTTATCATATCAACACCAAAACTAACAGAAACCACATGATCATCTCAATAGATGCAGAAAAAGCTTTTGACAAAATACAACACCCATTCCTATTAAAAACACTAGAGAGCATAGGTATCAATGGAATCTTCCTTAAAATAATAAATAGCATCTATCTCAAACCTTCAGCAAGCATAATAGGTAATGGGGACAAGCTAGAAGCATTTCCAATAAGATCGGGGGTGAAACAAGGATGTCCATTTTCACCACTGTTATTCAACATCATACTGGAAACATTAGCTTTAGCAATAAGAGAAGAAAAAGACATTGAAGGCATTAGAATAGGCAAAGAAGAAACAAAGCTATCATTCTTTGCAGATGACATGATGTTATATTTAGAGAGTCCAGAGAATCAAGTAAAAACTACTTGAAATAATAAACAACTTCAGCAAAGTTGCAGGCTATAAAATAAACCCACATAAATCATTGGCATTTCTATATATTATCAATAAAGCCCAACAGCAAGAGATAGAAAGAGAAATTCTATTTAAACTTACTGTAGACATTATACAATATTTAGAAGCCTACCTCCCGAAAGAAACCCAGGAACTCTATGAACACAATTACAAAACACTTTTCATGCAAATAAAGTCAGAACTAAATAATTGGAAAAACATCAGTTGCTCATGGATAGGCCGAACTAATATAATAAAAATGGCAATTCTACCTAAGCTAATTTACTTATTCAGTGCCAGGCCAATCAAACTACCAAAAAATTATTTTACAGTTAGAAAATATAATAACAAGATTCATTTGGAAGAACAAAAGTTCCAGAATATTAAGAGAACTAATGAAAAGAAATGCAGGGGAAGGTGGCCTAACCATTCCTGATCTTAAATTGTATTATAAAGCAGCAATCATCAAAACTACTTGGTACTGGTGAAGAAATAGAGTGGTGGATCAGTGGAACAAGTTAAATATTCAAGACACAGTAGTCAATGACTATAGTAATCTATTATTTGATAAACCCAAAAACCCCAGCTTCTGGGATAAGAACCCACTCTTCAAAAAAAAAAAAAAACTGCTGGGAAAACTGGAAAAGAGAATGGTAGAAAATAGGCATAGACCAAAATCTCACACCATATACCAAAATAAAGTCAAAATGGGTTCATGATTTAGATATAATGGCTGATACTATAAGCAAACTTGGAGAGCAAGGAATAGTTTACCTGTCAGATCTATGGAGAATAGAAGGATTCATGACCAAACAGTAGATAGAGAACGTTACAAAAAGCAAAACTGATAACTGATTACATTAAATTGAAAAGTTTTTGCACAAACAAAGCCAATGCAACTAAGATTAGAAGGAAGGTAGAAAATTGGGAAACAATTTTTACAACCAGTCTCTCTGATAAGAGCCTCATTTCTAAAATGTATAGAGAACTAAGTCAAATTTATAAGAATACAAGCCATTCTTCAATTGATAAATGGTCAAAGGATATGAGCAGACAGTTCTCATATGAAGAAATTAAAGCCATCTATAGTCATATGAAAAAGTGTTCTAAATCACTATTGATTAGAGAAATGCAAATCAAAACAGCTCTGAGGTACCACATCACACCAATCAGACTGGCTAACATGACAAAACAGGAAAATGATAAATGTTGGAGAAGATGTGGGAAAATTGGAACACTAATACATTGTTGGTGGAGTTGTGAAATGATCCAACCATTTTGAAGAGCAATCTGGAACTATGCCCAAAGGGCTATAAAAATGTGCATACCCTTTGACCCAGCAATAGCACATCCAGGGCTATATCCCAAAGAGATCACACAAATGGGAAAAGGACCTACATGTACAAAAATATTCATAGCACCTCTTTTTGTGGTGGCAAAGAATTGGAAATTGAGAGGATACCCATCAATTGGGGAATGGCTGAGCAAGTTGTGGTATATAAAAGTGATGGAATACTATTGTGCTATAAGAAATGATGAACAGGCTGACTTCAGAACAACCTGGAAAAATTTGTATGGTCTGATGCTGAGCAGAATCAACAGAACATTGCACACAATAATAGCCACATTGTGTGATGACTAATATTGATAAACTTAACCCTTCCTGGCAAGACAAGGATCAAAGACACCTCCAGAGGTCTTGTGATGGAAAATACTATCCACATCCAAAGAAAGAATTATGTAAGTTGAATTGCCATTTTTTTCTCTCTTCTGTTGAGTTTCATTTCCTCTTTCTGATGGTTCCTCCTATTGGTTTTAATTTTTACTTACAACATCACTAATGTGAAAATATGTTTAATTTTAATGTAAATGTATAGCCTATATCAGATTGTGTGACATCTTGGGGAGGGTGGTGCAGAGGAAAGGGGAAAAAAATTTTAAACTCAAAAGCATATGGAAGTGATTATTGATAAATCAAAATAAATTAATTTAAAAAAATAAAAATTCCTTAAAAAAGAAATATAAAATTAGAAGAGGGAGCTCAAACATAATAATACAAAATGTTTCACCACTTGAGAAACACATATAAGTTAGAGAAAGGAATAGAGATGCAGTTCATAAACCAGAGAATAAAATTTCAAAATAAACTGAAAAGAATAAATATTAGTTAAGAGAACAAAGTAAATATCTTTTTAAGGAAAAGTTTCACTGAGAAGAAAATGAATAAAGATACGAACTTGGAGGGTAGAGAAGAAGGATACATGTTAGAATAACCATTTAACTGAAAGGAAAAAGAATAGGAAAAATGAGAGAAAGAAACACAAATAAATAAAGAAAAAAAATCAGTTAAAATCCCCAAATTAGGTAAAGGATAAGTGGGAGAGGGAGAAAGTTTATGGCAGTAGAGTTCAATAACAATAATTTAAGAAAAATTAATTTCAGAGACATATAATGACAAAATAGAAAAATATTTTTTAAATTCTAAAAAGTATATATACTTAAAATGAGGATAAAATAAGTCAAACTCTTGTAACTTCATATGTGACAAAAAGAAATATTCTTGTAACAAACAAAAGAGATGTAAAATGAATAAGAAAATAAAATCCTATCATTTATTGCTTTAAAAAAAAGACATCTAAAAAACAAGAGATAGAGAATACAAATAAGAGGCTTTAACAAAATTAACACTGCCTTAGGTAAATTGAAACTCAGGAGCTGTAGTAATGCAATACAAATAGAGATAAAGAAGGAAATTTTATTATTCTTTTTTTTTTTACTTTTTGGTGAGTCACTCAGGGTTAAATGACTTGCCAAGGGTCACACAGCTAGTAAGTGTCCAGTGTTTGAGGCTGGATTTGAACTCAGGTCCTCCTGACTACAAGGCCAGAGCTCTATCCACTGCACCATCTAGCTGCCTTGAAATTTTATCATTCTTAAAATAACTTTGGGCAATCAACAAATTTTAGTACTTAATATTTATGTACCAAATAGGACAACACTAAATCAATCGGGGGAAGGTAGTCAAATTACAAAAAGATATAAATAATAACACAATAATATTAGAAAACTTTAATAGTCCTCTTGCAGAACTGGACAAATTTAATAGAAAGCTAATAAGAAGAGAACAAAGATTGACTGGAAAAATGGAATCCAGTGGAGGAGAGGAATTATATGGACTACTGACAAGTTACTCTGAGTATTTTATATTTTTCTCACTGTTCTTGTTAGGAGAAATACAGTTTAGTTAGAGAAATAGGTTTAGTTAGTAGCTCACAGGTAAAATAAGTCTGCTACAATTTATTTCCTAATCTTCATAAAACAGCTTCTTCATAATTAGTTTCCAGCCTTGTTGCCCTGTCACCAAGTCACTGGCTGATATTTTACTTGACCCAACTACTAATTTTCCAGGCTTTGAAGCCTAGTCACTCCTATACCTGATACCAGACATCCCCAATGCCAACTACTTGATCACTCAATTTCTATTCATTATCCACCAGTTGGACTACCTTTTACCTTACAGCCTGTGCCTGCTTGCAGGGAACCTCAGTTCTAAGATAATTATCAGACCATTGACTAATAACAGATACACCCTACTTTTCCTTCTCTGTGTGGATTCATCTCTAGTTCATCTCTTATCCATTGATAGATGTGTTACCTGCCTTCTTTTGAAATACTCCTTTCCTCAATGTTATTCTTTATGGCAATTCTTGGGGACAAGTCACTATTAAAAATACACTGCATCCTGGGGGACATATCATGAATCTCTTAACTGGTCTTTGTGTGACCACAACTTTGGTTATCTAGTATCACCATGAGAACAATTCAGGTAAAAAGATGGTTCATACCAGGAAGCTTCTTGGGTTTAATAAAAGCCCTATGAATTTTCTAAATGCAATCCAATCTACTCCTTTTTTTTTCTATTCAACCCTAGGGCCAATTTGTGGTACTTATACAATGCCTATTTCATTTATGTATTAAAGTACAAAATCAATAAACTGAACATCAGGCTATCTGTCAATGTTGATGTGTCCACATAATAGATGTTTAAATTGTCTTGATTCAAATACATTTGTATAGAAATTTATGATTTACAAGCCATTCTCCTCATAATAAACCCGTGAGGTAGATGCTATAACTATTATTACTTCCATTTTACAAATGAGTAAACAAGTTGAGAGGTAAAGTGGTTTGCCCAACATCAAATAGCCTGCAAGTATGTGAAACTCTAACTGAGATTTTCTAACATCAATTCCAGGTCTTTTTTTTCTGTGTATCACCTTGTCTACATAATAAATAAAAGATAAAAAAATAACTTGAAGCATAACCCAGAATTGGGTGGGACTAATTAGGAAAAGTTTTTGAAAAACATCTATATTACAAATATTAAAATAAAATAAAATAAAAACATGGAAAGGTTTCAACCTTTTCTAAGTTATCTCAGAGTTCACCATCATATCCTAGGAATGGATATGACTCCCAAGCTTTTCATCTAATTACTAGTTCATTCATATTCTTTCTTTGTAGGAGAGAACTGATCAATCCCAAACCATTTTTGCTGTCTTTGCTCTTTTTCTCACAGCCCTCATTTGGAATTTTCCTGTAGTGACTTTTATCTTTGACAGATGGAAGGAGAGTGTAGGCTCAACATTATCCACTGACCCAGATTCTCATTCTAAGTAATGGAAAGTTTCCCAAAGGGATGCATGTGATGGAAATCTAGTGCATTTAAGATGCCTCTTTCATGTTTACTAATTGGCCGTAGTCTGTACAGTATCACACAGAGTAACATGCATGTTGCTTGAGTTGTCAAAAGAAATCTGCTTTCTCTCAGTGCGGTCTAAATCTCTCTGTGTGTATGTCAAAAGTCTAATAAAATCCAGGGGAGGGGGTGGGAATAAAAAATGTAGGTATTATCATAATGTTTGTGACCTTTTCAGGGGTATATTGAAATTAAATAATTATAAATCAGTAATTCTTCTTATCATTAACCATATTTACATAATCCTTTTTTCTTAAAGTGCTTTTAGTATTTGTTAAGCAAATATTACTTAGAAGTTTCTGTTTTATAAATCCTTTCATTTCACTTGAGCTCTACATTATCCATACACCACCACCCCCCCTTTTCTGATTTGTTCTTGAATATACAATTGCTGCCTTCTTAAGCAGCATTATTTAAAGCTGAGATTCACTCTAGGGACTTATCTTCAGTTTATATACTAGAGTCTTGAGTATTATGCAAATTAATTTGCTATCAGTATTAAATAACCATAAAAGACATCAGCAGCAGTTTATAGAACTACTACAGTTTCTAGGAACAGACCCAATTTCTGTTAGAGAAGAGACACAACAAAATGAAAGAGTTCCCTCACCCCAACTCTGTTGATTAAAAAAAAAAATCTATACCCAGTAAAACCAGAAAGAAAATAGAAAATAGTCTTAAGTTTTCATTTTTTAATAAGTGGTACAAATTTTCTTTTCCCAAAGAGTTTGATGATTATATGTATAAGGGGAGAAAAAATATGTATATGTGTATGTATATATGTATGTTTATGTGTATGTATATATGCATGTGTATGTGTATGTATATATGTATATACACATATATTTATATATGCAAGTATGTATGAATGAATGTGTATATAAATATATATGCATACATATGTGTGTATATATACATACACACACACACACACACACACACACATATATATATATACACATAGACACATACATACACTGGACAAAAAAATTTTCAATTCGGTTCAACAAATATTTATTAGTATTTATTTAGCATGTTTTATGTGTTAGATGAGAAGTAGTCTTGCATAATAGCTAGAGGGTTCAGATTTAGAGGCATTCAATTAAGAAGCCTTGGGTCCAAATTCAAAGTCCCAACTCTAACTGTGTGACTGAATAAAACAATTGACCACTCTGTGCCTCTAACAACTATCCAAGACTATATAGACAATTACTCATTGAACTAGGTAAAAGAATTTCCTCACCTAGAAAATTCTGAACTGAGTAAATCTCAGATTGGGTTAAATTTGGATTTTAATGGGTGGGACAACATGTAAATAAATTAGTATATACACAATATACACAAAGTAGATTAAAGGTAACCTTAGAGGGTAAAGCAGAAGACCATGAAAATTCTTCTACAAAAGTTCATACTTGAGCTAAGATTTGAAGGAATCCAGGGATTCTAGGAGGAGGAGGAGGTGAGGAAGACAGAGTTTTAGATAGAGAGAAGAGCTAAAGCAAAGTTACAGTGGTGGAAGATGGAGTGTTATTTATGAGAATAACAACACTTGAAAAGTTGGAAAGGATTCGGTTGTGTTGTGAAGGCCTTTAAATAGCAAATTGTTATAATTGATCCTAGAGGTAATAGTCATTGGAGTTTATTGAGTAAAAGAGGAGCATGTAATACACAACTGCACGCACGCACACACACACACATACACATACACATACACACAAACATTTGTGTGTATATTGAATATATATGTATATAAAACATTTTATCATTTATACACATATACACATATGTGTATGAGATAGATAATACAAATGCATATACTCTGTGTATGTTTTTACACTTATGCATATATTTGTGTGTCTATATGTACTTATATACCTGCTTATATACACATATGCATGTGCATAAATACTTACTTGTGCATATGGAAAGAGAAAGACAGAGAGACAGAAAGTAAGAGTAAGAGAGAGTAAGAGAGTGAGAGAGAGAGGAGAGAGATGCTCTTGGGCAAAATACTTCACTTTTCAAGACTCCAGATAAGTTTCTAAGTCTTTGAATTGTAGAATAATGGCAAATGACTTGCCAAAATTCATGCAGCTAATTAATGAAAGAGCCAGTATTGCAGCTCATATCTCTCCAGTGCAAGCCCAGTGTCCTGACTACTAAACCACCTGTTTTGTGAATTACTAACTTTAAATTCTTTTCCCTACCAAAGTTCATGATTTGGAATTTATTTCTATAAACTAATTCAAGAGTAATAGATTTCACCTTCTCTCTTTCAAGAGGATTTAGAATTTATTTGTGTTGTGATCAGAAATGTCTAGTGGCACACCCACCACAAGCCCATGTTTTTATTTTATGTCTGAGACTCTGGATCAGATTATTTCCCTTTCCTATGTCTTCTGGAATTCCTCATTAAATCACCAGAGTTATAACTGGGTCTCCTGTACTCTTCTAGAGGGGATTACAATCAAATTAAACCTGATTAGGATCAATGCATGTTTCCTTCCCTCTCTCAAGATAAAACATGCACCTTCACCATGAAGATGAACTTTGAACACTGCTTGACATAGCTTAAAGCTGAAATACATAAATATGTCTTTCCCTGACAGAGTAATATGTGTTTAAACCAGAGTGGAGAATGGCTGTGAAATAGCTCTTTCCATGTTTCATAAACAGTAGACAGTTACAATTTACAAAAGAGTCAAATACATCCCCAGGGGCAGTCTCTTGCTCCTAAAAATCATATGTTTTTTAAACTTCCTTAAAAGTTTTCTTATTTTTGTCTTGTACCTAAAGAACTATTTACATTGAAACCATGCTGATGCTTCAAGACAGGCTATAGAGCTTCCAGAGATTTTAATTTTCAGTCACCTGTCTGATTTAAACTCTAAGTGCTAAGGTGAGAGCACCAGATATGACCCAGTGGATTTTTTCTTCTTCTCAGACTGCCTAAGGTTCTGTTATCTCATTTCTTTTCTCTCTCCCTTTTATTCTATTTACGGGGGTAAAAAGTTATTTTATCTTATTTTCCTTTATTTAGAGGAAGACAATATCACAAAAAAAAACTGTAAATACCTGTTTAACCATGAGATTTTTTTCACCTAACCATTAAATGTATGATTGGATGGGGAGGGGAAATGGAGATATCTCTATAATAAGAATGAGGAAAATAATAGAAAACCCATTTTTTTTTTTTGGTTTGTGTCTATATCACATTAAGAGACTTTGAGAAAGAACTCCATTATATCTGGTGAGTTCCTGCTGGCAAATTTATTGGAGGACATTGACAAGAATAGGAGAGGATGGACATGGATGAGTTGTGAAATATTTCAGTGGAGGCAATATCCACATTGACAAGATTCCAAATGAAGAGTGAAGGATTAGAACAATATTTCTATTAAAAAATTCACTGCTTTCCATATTATTGAACTCTATTATAATTCAGATGTTATAATTTGGATTTGGAAGTACTTCAAGTAAAATAGTGGTTCTTTATTATTGTAATCACTATTACTATTTCAATGAATCTTTGAGCTAAGCCATGTGGGTAGGCCTTCCTACTAGTTCATACAATAACCCACCCATGTCTGTTCATCTTCTATGACTCTTCTCCATTTGTCTCTGTAAATCAGACCTGCACAACCTGCAGCCCCTGGACCACTTACAATTTGTGGTCTGCTTACTGCATACCAAAGGATTTCCTCTAAATAGAAAGGATGTTTTCCACTACATTTTTTGTGGACCTTCTGAAAATGTTTGGCGTACAGCAAATGGCCCAAGGGCCATTAGTGGCCTGCAGGCCATAAGTTATGCAGGCCTGCTGTAAATCTTCCATAGAGATCTCTCTAAAGTATGGTAGGCCTTAACTCTACTATTTTTATTATCTTATAGATATCAACGTAGTGGCACTCAGCTACACACCTGGTTTTCCTATTCTAATATGTTATCCCTTATCGATATAGATATTTTATTTACTTAAAGGGCCATAAAAAGGCAAATTGTGTTTACATGGAAAAGTAGTTTGAATACACAGATACAGAGAATTAGGAGAAGGCAGGGTAATGGATGTAAAAGAACTAAAGGATCACAAAGATGGCTGCATGTTTCCCAGCAGTTTTTTTTAAATTAATTTATTTTGATTCATCAACAATCATTTCCATAATCTTTTGAGTTTTAAATTTTTCTCCCCCTCCCTCCCAACCTTCTTCCCCAAGATGGTGCACAGTGTGATATAGGCTATACATATACATTCCTATTAAACATATTTTCACATTAGTCATGTCGTAAGGAAGAGTTAGAACCAATAGGAGGAACCACAAGAAAGAGGAAACAAAACACAACAGAAGAAAATAAATAGCAAATAGTATGCTTCAATCTGCATTCAAACTCCACAGTTCTTTCTTTGGATGTGGATAGCATTTTCTATCACAAGGCCTCTGGAGATGTTTTAGATCCTTGTATCGCTGCGAAGGGTTAAGTCTATCAATATTAGTCATCCCACACCGAGGTTGTTACTGTGTACAACGTTCTCCTGGTTCTGCTCACTTCACTCAGCATCAGACCATACAAGTCTTTCCAGGTTTTTCTGAAGTCCGCCTGTTCATAGTTTCTTATAGCACAATAATATTCTATTACATTCATATACCACAACTATTTCAGCCATTCCCCAATTGATGGGCATCCTCTCAATTTCCAATTCTTTGCCACCACAAAAAAGTACTATAAATATTTTTGTACATGCGGGTCCTTTTCCCATTTGTATGATGTCTTTTGGATATAGCCTTAGAAGTACTGTTGCTGGGTCAAAGGGTATGCACATTTTTATAGCCTTTTGGGAAAATTTCCAAATTGCTATCCAAAATGGTTGAATCATTTCACTACTCCACCAACAATGCATTAGTGTTCCAATTTTCCCACATCTTCTCCAACATTTATCATTTTCCTATTTTGTCATGTTGGCCAATCTCATAGGTGTAATGTGGTACTTCAGAGTTGTTTTGATCTGCATTTCTCTAATCAATAGTGATTTAGACCCAACAGCTTTTTATAGAAACTTTGAAGTTCATAGCTGGGAAACACTGAATCAAAGAATCATTTGGCTACTCTGGAGCAATTATACTATGACAATTTGTTTTATATCCAACAGAAAGAGGTAGGAGACCCTGAGGAAACCCTGATTTGAGGTAAGAATGAGATTAGAAACCAAAATATAGGCTGCTTGATTAAAAGCAAAGACATCAAATTCCAGAACTCATAGGTCAACAGAGCTGAGATGCTAATGGAAACAAATGAACACAGTCCAAAAAGAAGCTAATGGTAGCTGCTTTGTGCTATGTCAAACTAAGACCAGCTGACTAGAGGCAGACTTTGCACTGGGAAGCCAACTTGATTGGAGGAAAAGTGAATTAGCTTCTAGCTCTGATTTCTTCTCCATGTATTTGCTCAAGTTCAGCAACAGTCCCTAACATTATCCTAATAAATACCATGATCCTTTCTTCACATTCCCATTATACTTGGATTGAAAGATCATCCTCGAAAGGAGTGGAGGTAGAATCAGGATGGTGAAGAAAAGGCAGGAAGTTCACTGAGCTCTCCCCAATTTCCCTCAAAAAACTTCAAGTCATCCCTAAAAATGAAACTTGGAGCTACAGAACCCACAAAAGGATGAGGTGAAACAATTTCCCAGCCCAAGATAATTTAATTGAATTGAATGAAAGGTCTGTCTCAATTGGGTAAAAGGAGAGTACAGCCTAGCACAGGTGGTGTCCAAGTAAGCCAGCATGAGGTGCCTAACCCCAGCACAGGTCAGTAACCAAGGCCCTGCAGTCCTGGCTTAGCAGACCAATGATATAGGAGGCCAGCTATGAGGCTTCCAGTTCTGATGCAGCAGACTAGTGGGTAGGCCTGGAAGGCGCTGAGGACCTTGGAACAGCTGGCTAGACTAGACCTGGTGACCCCAGTGAAGAATGCAATCCTCCCACTCAAAGGCCCCAGTGAAGGAAGCCAGTGACCTTGGCACCTGGCACAAGAAGCTTGGGACAATGGCCCCTTAGCCTAGGAGCAGAGGATCAGAAATCAACTTTAAAAGTCACAAAATATGCTGGAAAATGAGCAAAAAAAAAAGTCCTGACCATAGAAAACTACTAGGGTGATAGGGAAAAAAAAACTCAGAAGAGGACAACAATGTCAAAATAGATACATGATAAGGCTCAAAGAGAAATATGAATTGGTCTTAGCCACAAAAGTTCTCATGGAAGAGCTCAAAAAGGATTTTCAAAATCAAATAAAAGAGGTAGAAGAGAAATTGGGAAAAGAAATGACTTATGCAAGAGAATCATGAGAAAAAGTCAACAGCTTGTTAAAGTGAGCACAAAAAAATGAAAAAAAGAAAACAACTCTTTAAAAAGTAGAATTAGTTAAATGGAAAATAAGGTACAAAAATCCATTGAAGAAAACAACTCCTACAAAAAAAATTGGCAAAATAGAAAAGGAGCTACAAAAGCTAACTGAAGAAAATAATTCCTTCAAAATTAGAATTGGGCAAGTGGAAGCTGATGGTTCTGTGAGACATCAAGAATAAATCAAACAAAATCCAAAGACCAAAAAAAAAAAAGAAAAGAAAATGTAAAATAACTCATTGGAAAAACAACTCACCTGGAAAAGAGATCCAGGAGAAATAATTTAAGAATTTTTGGGCTACCTTAAAGTCATGATCAAAAAAAAAAAAGCCTAGACAGAATCTTTTAAGAAATTATCAAGAAAAATTGCCCTGATTTAGTAGAACTAGAGGGTACAATAATAATTGAAAGAATCCACCAATCACCTCCTGAAAGAGATTCCAAAATGAAAACTCCTCGGAATATTATAGCCAAATTCTAAAACTCTCAGGTCAAGGAGAAAATACCACAAGCAGTCAGAAAGAAACAATTCAAATATTGAGGACAAAAGGCCAAGAATATCAAGGGAATTAATGAAAAAAATGCCAAGGAAGGTGGCATACTTGTCCCAGATCTCAAACTACATTATAAAGTGGCAATTATCAAAACTATCTATTATTCACTAAGAAACAGAGTGATGGATCAGTGGAATAGCTTAGGTACACAAGACACAGTAGTAAATGACCATAGTAATCTAGTGTTTGATAAACCCAAAGACTCAATCTCCTGGAATAAGAACTCAGTCTTTGACAAAAAGTCCTAGGAAAACTGGAAGAATATGGCAAGAAACTAGGTACAGAGCAGCAGCTTACACTATACCAAAATAAGGTCAAAATGGGTAAGTGATTTAGACATAAAGGGTGATAGTATAAGCAAATTAGGAGAGCAAGGATCAGTTAATCTATCAGATCTATGCAGAAGGGAAGAGTTTTTGACCAAACAAGAGAAAGGGAGCATTATGAGATGGAAAAAGCAATAATTTTGCTCATATTAAATTAAAAAGATTTTCCACAAACAAAACCAATGCAACCAAGATTGGAGGGGAAGCAGAAAGCTGGGAAACAATTTTATAACAAGTATCTCAGATAAAACTCTCATTTTTCAAATATATAGAGAACTGAGTCAAATATATGAGAATACAATTTATCCCCAATTGAAAAATGATCAAAGGATATGAATAGGCATTTTGCAGGTGAAGAAATCAAAGCTATCTATAGTCATGTGAAAAAAATGCTCTAAATCACTATTTATTAGAGAAATGCAAATTAAAACAACTCTGAGGTACCAACTACCAGAGTATCTAATATGACAGAAAAGGAAAATGATAAATGTTGAAGAGGCTATGAGAAAACTGGGACACTAATGTACTTTTGGTGAAGTTCTAAACTGATCCAACCATTGTGAGAACAATTTGGAAATATGCTCAAAGGGAAGTCAAACTGTGCATACCTCTTGATCTAGTAATACCATTACTAGATCTACATCTGAAAGAGATCATGAAAAAAGAGAAAAGAACCTACATGTAAAAAAATGTTTATAGCAGCTCTTTTTGTGCTTGTAAAAAATTGGAAATTGAGGGAATGTCCATCAGTTAGGGAATGGCTGAACAAGCTGTGGTCGATGAGTGTAATGAGATACTATTGTGCTATAAGAAATGTCAATCAGTGAGAGGACACCCATCATTTGGAGAATGGCTAAAGCTGTGGTGTATGATTGTGATGGAATATTATTGTGCTATAAGAAATGACAAGCAGAATGATTTCAGAAAAAAAAAAACCTGGAAAGACTTACATGAATTTATGCAAAGTGAAGTGAGCAGAACCAGGAGAATGTTATACAATGTAACAGTAATATTGTACAGTGAAGAACTGTGAATAACTTAAGCTATTCTCAGCAATACAATGATCCAAGATAATCTCAAAGGACTCATGATGAAGCATGCCATCTACCTCCAGAGATAGAAATGATCTTGTCTGAATACACACTGAATCATGCTATTTTTCACTTTTTTCCTTCTTTCTTTTTCTTTCTTTCTTTCTTCCTTCCTAATCTTCATGCACAAAATGACTAATATGGAAATGTTTTATATGATTGCACATGTATATCAGATTGCTTATCATCTTAAGGAGTGGGAGGGAAGGGAGGAAGGGATACAATTTGGAACTCAAAATATTTTTTAAAATGTTAAAATTGTTTAACATGTAATTAGGGAAAATAAATATTATTAAAAAAAGAAATCTGGATCAGACAGATTTTAGAAAAATCTAGAAAGACTTACAGGTACTGATGCAACATAAAATGACCAGAAACAGGACATCATTGTAAACAGTAACAGCAACATTGTGCAATGATAAGGAAGAACTTAGTTGTTCTCACAAACACAACAATCCAAGACAATTCTAAAGGATTCATGATGAAAATGTTATCCACATCCAGAGAAAGAACTGATACAGTCTAAATTTAGATTGAAGCATACCATTTTGACTTTCCTTTTTAATGGATTCAGTCTGTTATTTCACAACAAATGAATACAGAATTATGTTTTACATGATTGCACATATATGACATATAAAATTGCTTACCATTTTAGGGAGGGTGGAGGGAGGCAGAACATTTGGAACTCTGATTTTTTTAATCAATGTTAAAAATTGTCTTTACATGCAATTGGAAAAAATATTATTAAAAAAAAAGATCATTCTCATCTCTGTTCCACCAGAAGCTTGAACTCTGCCTTTGGAATCACTCTGGACTCTGATAGAAAGGTTTTGCTTTATGTTTCCTTACAAGGTCTCCATTTTGCTTTCAATCCACCATTGTAAATCACATTTCCACAACCCCTTGCCCCTTTCCAGCTCCTCTTTTTGTCTTTTCACCCACTAGAATATAAATTTTTTGAGTTCTAGGGGTTTTCTTATTTTCTTGCTTTTATTTTGCAAGGACTTTGGACAATGCCTTACACTTAATAAACACTTGGTATATGCTTTATTTTTATCTATGTATTGATATATCTATTTCTATCTGTTTATAGCTAAATGGGACTTGAGAATCCATTAAGGCAAACACCTTTGTTTTACATATGAGGAAAATGAGTCTCAGTGAAATTAAGTGAATTGTTCAGAATCACATAGCTAGTAATCGAGTAGACTGGTTTTGAACCTAGGTCTTCCTTTCTCTAATTTCAGTGGCCTATTCACTATACATATGGCCTCTGTTGGGTAGTAAGGTTATAAGAGTTCAATGGTACCAATTTATTCCCTGGTGATAATAAATGTACTAAAACATCAGATCTCTTCCATCTCAGATCTTTTTTGTCATCCATTCATTAATTTGTTATCTTTCTTCTAGTTCCATCCATCTTGATTGCTCTTTGAATGATTTGACAGCTGTATTTCAACAAAAACAACCTCTTTAAAGGTTTATTTTCTCTTCAACTCTTTCTCCTTATGTTGTAAAGCCATATTGCTTGTAATCTTCAATTGTTTTCTTTAATAATGTGCATGTAAATTTACTAGGATTTTTTTTTCACTTGACCTGTGAATAAAGTATTTGATGACAGGGTTTATATCTAGACTCCTTAAATCACTGTGGCAATTATCTTCAATTCATTTAAATTCAAAGACAGATTTTTCCCTCACCTGTTATATGTAAGGCACTTCCTAGGAACTGGTGAGAGAGGACAAGCAAAAATGTCCTTGTCCTCAAGGAGTTTACATTCTAATTAGGGAGGGGGAATATAATATAAGTATGTAAATAAAAAGCATATGCAAAGTAGTATAAAAAGATTTAAAAGGTAGAGAAGTTCAAGTAAAGCTTCATATAGGAGATGGCAGTTGAGTTTCCTATTTTGCTATTCCTTATTGATATGAATATTTTATTTACTGAAAGGGCCAGAAGGAAACAAGAAATTCAGAGTAGACATGAGAGGGAAGTGCATGCCATGCACAGAAGATCATTTGCACATTTTTTGAACTTTTCTAAGAAATAACCATAATTAAGACCGTCTACATTTTTTCCTTTTCTATTTTTTTCTTTAACATCTGGTTACATTTCATTAACATCCTGTTTAGGGATGTTATAGGTGAATACAATGTCTTTTACTTATCTTTATTCTTTTTTTCTAATTTGGTCTTAATTTGGACTTTTGCTCTAACCAATCAATGGCCTGCAACTCACAGACAGCTGATTCTGAAATAACTCACAAATCAATGGCTAGATGTTTTTTTTTTGTCTATTACATATAGTCAATTTTTTATGATGTTGTTTGCTGATCATTATACCCAATGCTTTCTTACTCTTTTCTTGAAGAAGGTATTCATGAAACATGCCTGAAGCTTTTGATAAACTTACATGCCTTTTGACTTGTTTATTTTTAATAATTTAATAAATTTTTAATTTTAAACTATTTTCCAAGAGAATTTTAGAATTTTCCCTTGTAACCACTTTCTCAATTAAGACACTGTGCATCAATGTATATGTTGAAGAATCTTATCAAATTCTTCAAAGAATTTCTCTAATTCATCCTCTGCCACAGACATGGGTATATAAGCTTTAGTTCATGATAGACTGTTTTTATTTGGTTATTGGTGACATTGACAGACAAAATAATTTATGATACCTTGGTGTGTTTTTTATTGCCTCTGAACACACACACACATATATGAATTTAAATGAATTCAAGGTAATTGCCACAATGATTTAAGGAGCCTAGGTATAAATCTTGTCATCTTAATATTTGAATTATATATATATATATATGTATATGTATATGTATACAATACAACTCTTCCTGTATGCTCAATCCTCTTTTTAATGATGTGACCTTCCTCTTTTGTAGGTCTTCTTTGTGATGTGACCACGTTTCTTAAGTGTTTTTAGTGGATCTTTGATATGCCATCCCTTAAGAATTGATATCTAACATGTTTCCATGCTTGAACCTTTTCTCACTTAATAATCTGTAAGTTATCTCATCATAGCCTATGGATTAAAATATCATCTTTATGCAGATGACTGCAAAAATCATCTAGCCATAATCTCCCTTGAATTCCTGTTTAACACTGATTGTCAAGTGTGTGCTGGACATCTCCAACTGTATAACCCTATGACATTTAAAACTCAGCACCTTCTCAAACTTCTCGAAAGAGGTAATTTCTATTTCCAAACCTATGTCTCCTGTAAATTTTTCTGTTTCTGTTGTGAATATCATCATCCTTGTAGTCACACAGGCTTGCAACTTCAATCATCTTTGACTCTTCCTTCTATTTAACCAACAAATATAACCAGTTGCCAACTCTTATTTCTGCTTCCAGCAGCCTTTTCAATCAGACTGCCTGTCTCTAGTGTCTCCCTTAAATAATTCATACTCATAACAAGGTATTAAGGGTGTTCTGATACCCTCAATAGGGAAAGGGGTGACCAACTAAAGGTACATCACCTACAAGTAAACTTGTCACATTGATCATAGAAGTGCCTTACTTTCACACACAGGTATTACTCCTAAATCAGCATTCTTAAGGATACTTCCTGAAATGTATATCATAATTTTTTCCTCAGGGAGTTCAAAATACTTACCATACACCAACCCATTTCACTATCTGAAACAAATTGAGGTGAGGATGGTGTTGTGTTTGTCTTCCATTAAAACTATGGTAACAGAGGCACTATGTGCTTCTTTGCCTCCAAAACATATCTGCTTACTTGCCCTATCAAAGTATAATCATATTTACTATAGCCAGCAAAATCTGTGCATTTGTCAAAAATTGGCCTAGAATGGAGTATGCTGTTTTTCATATTGCCTTTTTTGGTTATTCTCTGAATAATTAAAAGTAACTGAAGCCTCTCTCCTGAAACAGAACCTATTGTTTGTTTGTTTGTTTTTCTCCTTGAGGTTTGACCGATTCCTTTTTCAGTTCCCAAATATAGGTTGACTATGTCCGACCCCTCACTTCCCATATAACTTGTCCTAAATCTCAGGTGTCCAGTTGCCCATGACATTATCCATTGATTCAGTTAATCCTCTCTGCCTATGGGTTTCTACTTGGAGGATAAACAGAGCTGATTATAGGTCTAACAGGGGCATCTGGAGGCTTAAATAACTTCATGATGAATTGAGGTGGAAAAGAAATCTCAGAAGAAAAAGGTTGATACCAGCATGGAATCATGCCTTCTATTTTTCTAAGAAGAATGAGGATTTCTAGGAGAAATAGAATAAAAGAAAATAGGGAATTTAGAGAGAAATGGGAGGAAAAGATTGAAGAAAAATCACCTAAATTGCCTCCTTAGCAATTACGCAGCAAAATTACTCAATTTTTGTAATTACTAAATAGAACTACTCAAAAAAAGGTCATAGTATAATAGTATTTCAGAGACACTCCCAAATGCTCCAGGAGCAAGACTTTTGATAAAATGGAAACTAGAAAAAGAAACTGACAAAATGAATTTGAACATGTATAAATGTAAGGACACCACTAAAATCCTACTCTGTTGTGTCATAGTACTTAAAAATGACCTAGAAGTTTCAAGACATGAATTTCAAAGTTTTTTTTTTTATTTTTTGTAAATGACACAAGTTTTGGTATTTGTTACCTGACTAGAAGTAAAAAAAAATGTCCCATTTAGAATGATGGATTTAGAATGATGGACATCTGCTTGATGATGATGATGATGATGATGATGATGATGATGATGATGATGCAATCAACTTATTATGTCATACAAGAAAACATCTGCTTTAGTGGTAGTAGAACCTAAACTGATTCCAGGAAACTGAATCACCTCCATTTGAACTGTCTTAAGAAAGATCCTGAAGATCACATGTCAAGATAAAGTATGGAACACTGAGGTCTTTTCTCAAACTGAACTGCAAGCACTCATACTCAATTGCAGAGAGTGCGGTCATGTTGTTTTAATACCAAATGTATATTTGCCTAAAAGACTATGTTGTATAGTACTCACAAAAGGCAAGTGTTAACATGGAGTTCAGAAGTGATACAAGGATGTTCCCAAGGTCTTTCTGAAGAACTTTGGAATCAATTGTGGGACATGGGAGACACTGGCATAGGAGTGCCTACTGTGTGCCCACATCAGAGAAGACTCTGCGCTCTATGAGCAAAGCAGAATTGCAATAGCTCAAAAGAATCATGGGATGTATAAATATAAAGACATCTCCACTCCAAATATTCATATGGACTATTTGTACTCAACCTGTGGTAGAACTTTCTGAGTTTGTATTAGCCTGAACAGCCACACTCAGACACACTGTACCTTGACCCTGAGGCAATGATGTCATTTTGCTCCTCTTCAGGCACAAAGTACAACAACCAACCAACCAATTACACAGATGAAATCATGACTCTTTGAATTACTGAAATATAGATATAGAGCTCAAAAGAACTTTAGAGATTATTCATTCCACTCTCTCATCTTACAGATGATAAAACTGAAATGATTCAGTCAAGGTCTTTTAGCTAGTAGGTGGCAGAGATACCATTCAACTCAGGTCCTCTAAATCCAAGTCCAGTATTTTTCTACTATACCAGGAGAAGCACCTGGATTATTATACCAACTCTATCACCAAGCATGAGAAGTTGAGAAGATAGTTAACTACTATGGGCCCTCCACATGTAAAATGAAGGCATTTAAACAAAAAAAATATGAAAGTTCATTCTTAGCTTAATAATATCCATTTTTCTAAATATCAGATGGGTGATGCCACCTTCAAAAGAAATTTATGTGAAAAAGATTTGGAAGGTATTTGTAGTTGACCATTGGCTGAAATTTATTCTACAACATGAAATGGGCACTTAAAAATACAACTAATATAATTTTAGGCTCAATTGAGTTATATAGAAGAAAGAAAGGGAAATATACTTTACATAACAAAACTATTGCTTGCAATTTTAGAAATAACATTTAAAGAGGAAGACTGACAAACTAGACTTCCCTCTAAAGGTGGGTTATTAGTATACTGAAAGGAATGAAGCCATATTATAAAAAGAACACTTGAAAGAAATGTTTGTGATTAACACAGAGAAGAGAAGATTATGGAGTCATGATAGTACTTCTAAATTTTTTGATAATCTGTCTATCATGTGGATGAAGAAGCAGGCATATACTCTAATGCCCCAGTGTGGAAAAATATGGGAAATGAATATAATAAAGTTAAACAGGGAATAAGAACCTTGCTTTAATGAATAACTTTTTTTTTTTTAGTTAGAACTGTCCAACAAGGGAATGAACTTTCAGAAAAAGTGAACTCCCTATTTCTTTAAGTGTTCATGCAGAAGATTGTTGGTTATTTGTCATGGATGTTGTAGATTTGATCCATTCAATGAATTGGAGGCATTTATTAAGCACCTACTCTGTTCAAGACACTAGTTTAAGCACTGAGGATGTAAAGATAAAAATAAATTTCTGCTTTCAAAGAGCTTAGATGATTGCTAAGAACCTTCCCAATGTTAAGACTTTATTGTTTTTTTTTTTTATTGCTATCAGCAATAAAGGAGGAGAACAGTTCTGGTTGATGTGATTAGAGAAGACTTTTATGGAGAAAGTAAGATTTCACTTGGGCCATGATATATGACTACAGTTTGAGAAGGACACCCTAAGTTATGCACAGGGAAGGGACCAAAGGGCAAAGGTCATATTAAGAGAGAGTGAGTACACTAATTTGGTCCGAATTATTTCTCTATGTGTTTTTATCTTTAGCTGATAGAGAAAGGGAAAAGTTGTGCAATGGAATTTAAATAAATGCGGTACTGTGGGAAGAGTACTGTCAGAAGACTTAGGTTCAAATCACTTATCTTTTAGTCCTCAGTTTCCTCATCTGTATAATAAGGGTACTAAACTATATGATATCTGAGATTTCTTCTAGGTCTAAACCTATAATATTAACTCAATGGAAGGAAACATGCATTGTACAGAAAATTATAATCTTGAGTATTGTCAGATAAATTCCATTCTCTTTTCTTTCTTCTTTGAACAATCCACTAAGCATTGTTCCATAAAATAGGGCTTACAACTGTAACCTGTCTTTCATAGGAGTTGTAAGAATTCAGCTAATACTCACTCAGTTTGGGACCCACAAGCAAAAGACCTTTTAATATATGAAGGATGATAAGAAACTCGATTGTTATTTTATAACTATTGATAAGTGGCTCAGCAGAGAGCAGCTGACATGGGAGTCAGGAAAATCTGTGTTCAAGCTCAGCTTTAGATATATAATAGACACATGGGCCAATCCTTTTGCTATGCTATGCTTTCTAGGACAATGATTTCCTTCACAGTCTCTTCCTCAAATTCTCTAGGTCATGGGTTCTTAACTTTTTTGTGTGTGTCAAGAATCCCTTTGACAATCTGGCAAATCTATTGCATAATTAGTTTCAGGATTGTGATGTGTGTGTGTGTGTGTGAATGTGTGTGTGTAAATGTGTGTGTGTAAATAAGTTACTGATCTGCATCAGGGGTGTACGGTTGATCATAAGGAGTTCCTCTCATGTGCAGTCACCCATCACTCTCCATAAGCACCTCTGAAAAAAGTAAATAAACCAAAAACCCATCATTGACATGTTAAACTGGAGAATACTAACATGTGGTAGATGAGAGTATTATCATTTACCTTTCTTCTGGCTACTATACCACAAATAAAATTCAACACCGAACTAAAATGTAGGTAGCAAGTGTTTTATAAACCTCAACGACATTCCAAGAGAGTTCCCCATTTCTCCCCATTACAGATGAAATGTGGACTTAATGAGATTGCCCTTCAGAATACTCATGGACAGGAGCTGTAGAAACTTCATGACTGCAATATTCAGACTCCTTAAACAGAAACTAGTGACTTTATGATCAGAAATTGATATATGTTCTATAGCACCAAATATCATAAAATTAAAGATTAATCAACAGGCTCTGTAATGAAAACAGCAGCCTCTGAATACAAATGGTTGAATTAGATAGTATTCAATCAGAGGAAAGGAGCAAACTATGCAGACACCCACCATAGGTCCACAGAGAAAGGAGCTGACCTGAGATGTCCTAATGCAAGAGAAAGTGTGCAGACTGCCAGGCCTAGAGTTCAGAAGACCTGAGTTCTAATTAGAACTACTAGCAGTATGACCCTGGAAAAGTCACTTAAGCTTTGCATTGCCTTAGTTTCTTCAATGGTAAAATGGGAATAATAATAGCACTTACCTCCCAGGGTTGTTATAAGGATCAAATGAGATAATAATTGTAGAGTACTTACCACAGTGCTTGGCACACACTGTACAAATGTTTGTTAATATTGTTTATTTTTATTGTAATTATTTTAAAATAGCAACATTCACAAAATGATGGAGCTTGAGGGACCCTAGACATTATCTAATATGAATCATAAGTCTTACAAATAAATGAATAAAGTCACACAGAAATTAAATACATACTCAAGGTTATTAAGTTAGTTAATGAGGGAGCTTAGAGTCAAACCCAGTTTTGATAATCATTTACTCCTTCTGTTACATGATGAGTTTCTTTACAGCTTATCTTAACTTGTTATGGGGAAATAAATCATTGGGTAAGGACTCGCTGATGTCCTGCCGGAAATCCAAAAATTGTCATTATTATCTATTTAAATGCTGATAACTGTATTTCATTATAATCATTTTATTTGTAATCCTATGTGTGTTATATTATGCATTTGAAAATATGATGTAAAGGGGTTCATGGTTTCAACAGTTTGCTAAAGGGGTCCTTGGACTTGAGGGAAAATGAGGGTAACCCTTGTCCCAGAAAGTATATCATAAATAATTTTGGGTTGGTAATTAAATCCAATTCAATTCAGTTATAATCAAATCAAATAAACATTTATTGAGTGCCTACCACATGTAAGACACTATTCAAGACACTAGGGGTACTAACAAAAGAATGAAATATTTCCCTTCAAGAAACCCTCATCTTACAGAGAGTAAAAAATGTCATGTACAAAGATAATTAAATACAGCATATGCATAGGAAACATAAAAATGACACATGGTAGGTGAGCACTACTATTCAGAACAGCATTTCAGACTAGAGAGCAACCTAGGAAAAGAAGTTACAGAAGAAGGAGATGAAAAATTGCATACATAGAATTGCAAGTAGGCTAATTTGGCAGAAATGTAGACTGCGTGAGAAAGAGAAGCTAAAAAGTGGCAGGGTGGAGAACTTGCCCAAAGTGGGGGCATGATGGAGAGCTCAAAAAAGTTCAAAAGTAGTGTACTTGGGGAAAATTGGGGGGGGCAACTGTGCTGAGCCTCCTCCTTAAACAGAGCCCATGATTTTGGTTCCCTGGTGTGGAGGTCGAATCAGAGAAGAAGGAGGTACTGATAAAATGTTAATCCTAAGCAGCTTTAATCTTGCAGTACAATGAGATTTTCCAATGATAAATTTCCTGGGTAAGAAAGGCATAGTGGAGAGCTCCAAAGAAGTCAAAAAACATTGTGACTGGTGGAATATGAGAAAATAACTGTGTTGAGCCTGTTTCTTAAATAGAGTCCCTGCAACCCATGGCCCATTACAGGCAAAAAGTCTGGGCTCCTTTCTTATCCCATACAGTACTTATAATGCTAACAAAGAAAGAAGAAATTCTCAATAAATTTGTGCTGCAAAGATAAATGAGTAATTGAAAACTTTCTAATCAATCAAAAGAAATAATTGAGCATCTACCATGTGCCAGGTATTATGGTAAGAATTGGGGGTACATAAACAATAAACAATAATGATATCATCCCTTCCCTAAAAGACATTACATTTTATGGGAGGAGCCACCATGGATTTTATGAGTAAGTAAATACCAAATAAATACAAGGTATTTTGGGGAAAAGAAGGCATTAGTGACTGGGTGGTTCAGTAAAGGCCACATGTAGTGGCCTTGCTGAGGTTCAAAAGAAACTAAGGAATCTAAGAGGTAGAGGCATTCCAGGCATGGGGACAGCCAGCTCAAAAGCATGGAGAAGAAAGATAGCATTATGCATGAGCAACAGCAAGAAGGCCACTTTGGCTGGATCTAAGAGTATGTGAAGGGGAGAAATGCATAACAAAGTTTTAAGGTGGGTTGCAGCAAGTTTAGGAAGAAAATTACATGCCAAATAGAGCTGTATGTACTTGACCCTTGAGCTAATCAAGAGCAGAGTTGGAATGACATAGTCAAACCTGTGTTTTAAGAAAATCATTTTGGCAGCTATATGGAAGATGGATTGTGGATAGGAGAGATTTAAGGTATTCAAATCTTTTCTTCATGTATATGAGAACAAAGACTCCCTCATTCAATGTCCTTCCAGTGGAAGATTCACTGATGTACAATCAGTCTTTGCTGAGGTTTTACACACACATACACACACACACAAACACACACCTGTACACACATGCACACAAGCACATATATGTATATATGTATGTGTATATATTTACATATGTGTCCTTGTTTCTGAATAGATGAGTCACCAATATTAGCATACTAGGTCTCTCTCAGGTCTCCCACCACTTAAGGTAACTCAAGATCTTTATTTATTCCAAGACTGGTGAAACACAAATCATTTGCCAGGTACAGATATTGTTTGACAGCCTGAGGACTCAATTGGGATCAGTCACCGTATTTGAAGGCAGCATGACTATTCCTGTATAAGCCTTTTAAGATCAAAGTGTCACAAATCCCAGTTTCAGGCTCAACACCTAAAGACCCTCTTTTACAATTAAAGGATTCTGGTTCCATCCCCATAAGAGCATCACATTGTGCCTCAGAAGCAGACATCTAAATAGTTTCTTAAGACTTTAAGACTCTATTATTCCCAAATACCTTCTCTTTCACACAGACATTTTTCCCTTGCTCTCTGCCTCTCCAAGCAAATGCAAGAAAAAATTCTTCTGTGCTTCAAAATAATGAGAAACCTAAGAAAAGAACCAACTTCTCTCCAGTGGATATTAATGTCCTACAATCATTGTCCCTGTTATTATCCTCCCAAGTACTTGACCATAGTATTCAAGGTCTCCTTAGACCACCCTCCTTGTAGGTGAAGCTTTTCTAAAAATAACTGCCTCTCTCACATACAGCATGGTATTGTGTTGGTTACCAGGAATGATTTTCAAATGTACTTTAGGATGAATAAAACATAAAGGATTAGGCAGATACACACCTATAAGTACATGTATATATGTGTCCATCTATTTATATATACTCATACATATTTTGTGTGTATCAGAACATTCTTTGTGGGTACATGGATATATTTATATACACACTGGTATGTTGCAGTAGGGATAGAGGAAAAAAGCACTTATTAAGCACTTACAATATTCCAGGTACAGTGCTAAGTGTTTTCCAAAGGTAGACAGAAATGTACATCCCAGCCCGCATTATGACAACAGCTGTGGTTGCTGACAAATGGCACCAGCTTTGGGTACCATTGTGCTTTCTTTCCTAGGACATCCAATATGCTTGAAAATCAAACAGTGTTAATAATGCTGGAGGCAGTCAGTAATTACAGGCAGCAGCAGCATCTGTAATAAAATAAAAAAGCAGTTTCTGTCATTAGCCACCATAAAATGCCTGAGCTCCCCTGCCACAATCTTTAAACTATCTTGCCTCACCTTGACAAATTAAGCCAGGGCCCAATAGGCACCACTGTGATCAATGGGATAGGAAGGAATGGCATTCAATCACACCCTGAATTATTCTATGCACATTTTAATAAGATGAATGATGGCCTTGTAGCACTGGCAAGAACAAGAAATCATCTATTTGCTCCAAATCATCAGTTTTTCATGAGAAGAGAGGCTCAAACCTCACCTCCCTCCTCTGCTACAGTTAAATCAATCTGCCATTCACTTAATCTGAGAATCCTGGAAATGCTTTCATCTTGATATACCTAAAGACCAAGAGAGAAGATTTTGATTCATAGATGAGAACTTTCTTTGCACTATGGGGCATGCAAAAATATGATACAATATAGGGGTTATCCTAATCCAAATTTAATGGAAACCCTGATCACTAATAGAAGTAGTTTTGAATCAGTTCACCTACATGTATATACTGTGTGACTATTACATTCCAGGAAACCTCAGGCAAGTACTTTACCTCTCTGACCTTTGAGTTTCCTAATCTGTGAAATGGCTTAATAAATGGATGTCCTAGCTTTTAGGGAAGCTGTAAGTATCATACAACATAGTAAATGTGGAATACTTTGTAAATAAAAGATATATATGTATATGTATATATACATATGTGTACATACATACATTCATGCATACATACATATATGGTGTATCTGAGGCCAGATCTGAACTGACAAAGATGAGTCTTCTGACTCCAGGACTAGACACTCCAGATTCTAGACAGGCCATTCACTACATACTCTGTCTACCTCAACGGTAGGTATGTTCAAATCCCAGCTGTGCCAGTTTATGACCTCTGTAAACTTGGCCAAGATGTTTCACTTATTTAGGTTTCAGTTTCCTCCTAAGTCATTTTAGGTGTTTGGATTAGGTGCCACCTCAGTTCCTTTACAGTTTTAAATCCAATTTTAAAGTCTTTTCTGGATGTGCTGGCCAGACTTAGAAATGAGACTAAATGAAGGAAGAGTTGCTTAGAAACAAAGCACTATTTCAATCATCTTTCGAACTGAGGAGATACATATCAGGTGCACTGTCTCGTAACTCAAATTATCCTTGTTTTCTTCGTTCTTCAGAGTCAGACAAGATATTTGTACTTTTTTGTCTTCCTCATTATTATATTTATAAAAATTTACTTTATTTTCTCAGATAAAAAGAATCAGTTGAGAAAAATAAAATTAAACTTGGGAACTATTTGATTGCTTTCACATCTTTTTTGTTGTTGTTGTTGGCGGGGTAAGTTGGGGGAGTGTTTTCTTCCTGAATCTAGTTACTCAGAAGCTCCACCTTTTTCTTTGCCTGGTTTAAAATTCTGATAATGTCCCTATACAGATTTTGTTTGTGGGCACTTAGTTACTTCCAAGAGTCTTTCCAACAAGATTTAGGGAACACAGCTTGCAATAAATGAAGATGCAAATCAAATAAAACTCTATTAATTAGGGTAATACAGTCATGATGAAGTTCAGAGTTTATAGTGGGGCAAGATGTCTGATTGAATTTTGCCGGCTCTGCAGATTGGCTGCAGATGGTGAGTAAAGTGGTCCAGAATTGGGAGCTCAAATCATGTTTAAATGCTATTAACTACAAATAAGAATATTCTCTCAGTTCATAGTTTGCAGTGTGAAAACCTGTCATATGGACCAGCCATCAGAACTTTGTAAGTCCTCCAATTACATAGACTACAGCAGTCATAGCAGCAGGAGAAATGCACAATATCATTATCACCTGATGATGAGAGATGTTGATGATTCCCAAGACAAATGAATTTAACCAGAAGGCATCCCTTGCTTGTGAAAACAATAGTTTTTTAGGACCACAGTACTACTTGTGGTGTCACAGCAAGCAAATTAAGAGTAAAAGAAGAACAAGCTATCTTGAACAAAATCAATATCATTAAGAAAACTAGAGACAAATCAACCTGTTCACTTCACTCTGAAGGTTTCAGAAAATTCTTAGCATTATTCAGTAATTTTGAAAAGTTTCTTGGATCAAACATTGATCTAATATCAAGCACAATTCCATTTGCTCCCACCTCTATTACTGATGTTATGAAGAACTTAGTGTATCTTTATTTATGTATGGTACTGCCTGGGTATGATGAATTCCACCCAAGTTTGCATTTATAGATAACTTCCAATAACAAAAAATGGCTGAGGTACAGTTCAGCATGCTGCATATTAAGGAACAACTCAGACCAAAGCAATCTCCAACGCTATGTCATTTTGTATGAAATTTACAAAAGCCCTTCTGGGGTTCACCCCCAACCCTAGCACCACACCCTAGTCCCATCCCAGGAGTGATTTTTTTTAGTACACATCGAGACATTTGGTCTAACAATGCACCAAAGCTAACGATACAGGCAGTGGAATTTCAGCCACATGAGGCTAAATAACAGTTATACTGTGAAGATGAAGATTACCTTCAGACAAAGATGGTTTCTCTTTCTCTATCTGCGTGTGTGGGAAGGGAGGTAAGGGGAGAATAGTCCTCATAATTCTCCCAGGGTGCAATCTATTCTCTAGCTAATCCCCTTTGATGGAAGAAAAACTCTCAGATTGTGGCTTCTCCAAATTAATTCTTGCACACACCTACCAAAGTGCCCCGAGTGTTCTGCAAATTTTTGGATCCAGTATAAGACAATATCCAGACAATGATAACAATGATGACAAGAAAACAGCAAAGTATTTAAATCATGTGTAATTATAACAACCAAGCTTGGTCCCAAAGAAAAGAAGTGAAAATGTACTGCCCATTCTTTGCAGAGGTGAGAGACTAGATGTGCAACATTGCATCTGCTGTCAGACTAACCAATATGCTGGTTAGTCTTGTTGAACTGCTTTTTTTTTCAATGTATATTACAAAGGATGACACTAAGAATGGCGGATAAATATTGACAAGAAGACAATGTGAAGAACATGAACTACCAAGAATTAAACAAATAAGTTACCACCTCTGTGTCCTAATCTAAACTGAACTAATTCTTTAGATTGGAGTTGGACTTTATGACCTTTGAGGTGCTGTCTACTCTAAGATTGTATGATTCCATGACTTGTGAAAGTAGATGGTATTTGACATAACAGTTTTAATATGAATAGCTCAGGGTCCTTCATTGAAAACATCTCAGTAACAACCACAATGGCACAAGGTGTTAATTGACTAATATGAGGATTTCTTTTTTTTTTCAGGTCAAAAATCATAACAGAGAGGTGAATTGGTAACAGACTGACAGGGTGACACTCTTAAGACCTCTCTTGGCATCTGCCAAGTTATTTTAATGGATTAATGATAATACATTGATATTTATATCATTCTTTAAAGTTCAAGAAGACTTTTTCATACATTAACTCATTTGGCCTTTAAACAATACTGTAAAATATGTACTATAGACTTCAGCATCCTTATCTCATAGGTGAAGAAAGTGAGGTACAAAATATCCAATAGGTTTTCCATAGTCAGATAGGAAATGAACATCAGAAGCAGGATTCAACCCCTGATCTTCTTGACTCTGAATGAGTTCAGCCCCATATCTATTGTACTAAGCTTCTTGAGGTGAGAAATCTTAAAGGGAAAAATGTGCATTGTGTGAGTGTATCTGTATGTATGCATATAATGTCTGGGTATCTCTATGCACACATGTGTATATATGCATGTATATAAATATGCACACCTATATATCTGTGTTATATAAACATATATGTACATGTACACATATGCATATACATACATGCATGCATATATAATCAAATGACTTCAATAAGGATAAACATGGTGTCAAGGTCAGGTACCACACCAATGGTAAATTCTTCAACTTGAAAAGGCCAAGACCAAAGTGGAGGGAATGTTGGTGCATGATTTCCTGTTTGCAGATGATTATGAATTCAATGCAGCCTCTGAGGCTGAGATGCAACAAAGTATGGATAGATTCTCTACTTCTTGTGCTAATTTGGGACTAAAAATTAACACCAAGAAAACACAGTTACTCCACCAGCCAGCACTACACCATCCATGTGGAACTATTGGTTACAGCAAATGGAGAAGTTCTGAATGCTGTGGATAAGTTTACTTACCTTGGTAATGTACTTTTCAGTGATGTACACATTGATAATGAAGTTAATGCAGGAATTGCCACAGCTAGCTCAGTGTTTGGGAGGCTCTGAAGGAAAGTGTAGAGAGAAGAAGTATTAGACTGACTACCAAACTGAAGGTCTACATTGCTGTTGTGCTGACCTCATTGTTGTATGCCTGTGAAACCCAGACAGTATACCAGTGCCATGCCAGGAAACTGAATCACTTCCATTTGAATTGTCTTAGGAAGATTCTGAAGATCTCCTGGTAGAAGAAGAAACCAGACACTGAGGTCCTCTCTCCATCTAAACTGTCAAGCATTCCAGCTCTGCTACCGAGAGCACAACTCCGAGGGACTCAATGGGTTCGAATGCAAAATGTACGCTTGCCAAAACGACTTTCGAGGAGAACTCACACAGGGCAAGTGCTCACATGATGGTCAGAAGAAGCAATACAAGAACACATTCAAGATCTCTCTTAAGAACTTTGAAATTGATTGTGTGATATGAAAGACATTGGCACAGGACCACTCAACATGGCATGCCCACATTAGAGAAGGTGCTGTGCTCTATGATCAAAGCAGAATTGAAGTAACTCAAAAGAAACATGAAATGCATGAATTTAGAGAATCCACCCCATATGTTCTCATGAACTATTTGTACCCAACCTGTGGTAGAACATTCCAAGTTCATATTGATTTGATCAGCCACAGTCAGGTACACTGTAACTTTACTCTAGAATACTGATGTCATTTTGGCCCTCCTCAAGATCAAAGGACAACCACCAACCTACTCCTCTCCTATAAGCTCCAAATCCAGTCACTAGTATTTCTAGTTTTCACCAATAAGCCTATATACAATTTTCATTCATGATTCACTTTCACTAAAATAAGAAAAGAAAGCAAGTGGTAAATAGAAAGTAAACTTCTTAATAGCAGGATTTATTTCCTTGTGGTTTGTGCTGTGCATAACATGCTTTACCCATCCTACCCCAAATCCTGACAACTTCAGTTCCTGTGGAGCTCCTGGTAGCTGTTTCTTTCACTACCAAATATTGTTCTGCCCTTTTAATACCTATAAATCATGGGGTCATATCATAGACATAGATTTTGAGACAGAAGTAACTTTAGTAGTCTTCAAGTCCAACTATCTTTCTCCTTTTTGTCTACTTGTATTGTACTGCAATATCTTTGACGTTTTGATTTTGATTTGTTCAGCTGACCTCTTTCCCACTGGTGCCATGACCCTTTGTGTTATGCTTTTGTGGGCACTGGGAAAACATTTCATTTGTTCCCCTTGACTTGAAGCTGTTCATGACCTGGCTAAACAAAATTTACTTATTCCACTTTCAAAGCCACTCAAGGAAGAGGGGCCTAACTCTAGAATATAGGCAACTATTTACTTACAATCATAGAATTTAAGGTCACAAGGGACCTTACCAGTCATCTGGTGAAAGATTATAGCATAACTTTCTCATTTTATTGTACTCATAAGCCATGTTTACCTGAGTTTATTGCTAGCCTGTTTTATGTATACGCATATAGATTAACAGAGAGAAAGTACTGGGTTCACATTCAGTCAAGAAACTCTGGATTCAAATTCTACCCTTAATACTTACAGAATGATGCTCAGTCATATGACCTCTAAATGTTCCATGTAACTCTCTGAGGGGATACATTGGAGAAAGTTATCAGTATACACCAGCCAAATAGGTGTCCCATAGAGAGGAAATCAGAGGTCAAGATCAAAATTTGAATAATTTTTAAGAGGCCAGGAATGGTGCTCACTAACCTTCCTATTTTTTAATTTTATTTTTATTTTCCATTCTAAATTGTCTCCCTCTACTTCCAATTCCAACCAATGAGGAGGCAAGAAATATGACATCAAGTGTGTATGTGTGTGTATGTGTGTGTGTGTGTGTGTGTGTAATGCAAAGCTTTTTTGACATTAGTCATGTTGTTTAAAAAAGCAAGAAAACATATACTTCAATCTGCACTCTGAGTCCATCAATTATCTGTTTAGAGATAGATAGTATTTTTCATCATAAGTCCTTTGAAATTGTTGTGGATCATTGTATTGATCAGAGTTACTAGTCTTCATCATTTCTTATAATACTATTCCATCATATTCATAGACTATAATTTTATCAGCATCTTCTTAGTTTTCAATTCTTTGCCACCACAAAAAGAACAACTATGAATATTTTGAACATATACCTCCTCTTCCTTTTTCTTTTATCTCTTTGGGGCACAGACCTAGTAGCAGGATTTCTGGATCAAAGGGTATGCATAGTTTTATAGACCTTCAGGCATAGTTCCAAAATATTCTCCAGAATTGTTGGATCACATCACTGCTACAGTGATGGTGCATTAGTGTACTTATTTTCCAATATCTCTTCCAGAAATTCTCATTTTCCTTTTCTGTTATCTTTGTCCATCTGATGGGCATGAAGGAGCATCTCAGAGTTGTTTTAATTTACATTTCTCTAATTATTAGTGATTTAGAGCAATTTGTCATATGTTTATTGATGGCTCTGATTTCTTCCTCTAAAAACTGTCTATTCATATCCTTTGAACATTCATTAATTAGGGAATGAATCTTATCTTTATAAATTTGGCCCAGTTCCCTATATATTGTAAGAGAAATTGTAAGAGAATTTTTGTGTAATTTTTTCCTTCGGTTTCCCACTTTCCTTCTAATTTGAAATACATTGGTATTGTTTATGCAAAAGGTTTTTTTATATTTTATATACCCCAAATTATCAATTTTACCTCTAGTAAAAGTATCTATCTCTTGTTTGCTCATGAACTCTTATGTTACCCAGAGATCTGGCAGGTAATGTCTTCCATGCTCCCCTCATTAGCTTGTTATATCACCCTCACACATTTTGAACTTATTGTTATAGGTGACACAAGTTGTTGGCCTGTATCAAATTTCTGGCAGATTACTTTTCATTTTTCTTAGTAGGTTTTGCCAGATATTGAAGTCTTACCCCAATAGCTGGGATATTTGAGTTTATCAAAGACTAGATTAATATGATTATTTGCTTTTGTGTATCATGTACCTAATCTATTTCTTATTCGTTGTCAAATTGTTGTGAAAATTATCACCCTGCAGTATACTTTGAGATTTAGTTGTGTTCAGCCCCCTTTTCTTTGTATTTTTTTTCATAGATTTCCTTAATCATCTTCACCTTTGTTTCTCAAGATGAATTTTCTTGTATTTTTTTCTAGTTCTATAAAGCAACTCTTTGGTAGTTTAATGTATACATTAATTTAGGTAGAATCATCATTTTTACTGTATTGGCTTGGCATAGTCATGAACAATTAATATTTCTAAAATCATTTAGAACCATATTTGTGAGATATTTTTAAAATGTGTTCATGTCATTCCTATGTGTGTTTTGAAAGGGCTAGATTTCTTTCCCCATTGGACATGCATATTCTTTCAATTTCTTTTTTTTAATTGATATTGCTATCATTTCTTGTACATATTGAATAATAATGGTTATAATGGACATCCTTACTTCACCTCTGACCTTATTAGAAAAGCTTCTAGTTTACTCCAATTACAGATGCTTGTTCTTAGATTTAAATAGATACTCCTTATCATTTTTAGAAGAACTCCAGAGGATTCCAGGAAGATGGAAGAGTAGGTCATAAAATTCTAAGCTCTCAAGTTTCTCCTTCATAAAAGAGCTAAGGGGGCAGCTATGTGGTGCAGTGGATACAGCACCAGCCCTGAAATCAGGAGGACCTGAGTTCAAATCTGGCCTCAGACCAAACACTTGACACTTACTAGCTGTGTGACCCTGGGCAAGTCACTTAACCCCAATTGCCTAAACAAACAAACAAATAAAAAAGATGAAACAGTACCTCAGGGCAAACATAGAACAGTAAAAATAAATAAGGGAAGGAGCAGAACATTGGTCCTCTTGGGACAATCAGAAGAAGATCTGAAGAAAAATCCTCCATGAGGTTTGGTCCCAGTGAAGAGTAAACACGTCCAGACTAGGGATCACTTAAAAAACAAGTGGCAAGTGCTGGGATTAGCTGGGTTGGGAGGCTGCCTTGGCCCCAGCCATAGGAACTTTTTTCCCTGAGACAGTGAGGGGAGTTGGGCATCTGAGGTGGGGAATATCATGGGAACCTCTGCTGATAAGGAAAGCCAGACTCAGATGTGCTGGGGAAACACTGTCAGGGGCAAGAAGGAACCAGCACATACCTGATGAGTGCAGAAGCAGTAGGATGGAGATACTGCTGGCTATGAGCACTTACAGGAAACTGGAGGTCTTGATTTAGGTTCAAGTCCATAGGGGAGGATTAAACAAAGATCTAAAGCCAGAGGCACCATCCTCCATATCCCAAGACTAGTGGTAATTTCAAAAATTAAGCTACTACAAAAAAAATGCACCGACAAAAGAGAAAGAATCCAACCCTTGAGAGTTATTATGGGATAGAGAAGACAGGGATTTGTCTTCAGAGGAGAATACTGAAGCAAAGAAACTCTCATCTACCTCAAAGAGTAATGTCAAATTGTCACCTGCCCAAAAAGAATCTGTAGAAGAAATCTAAAAATCAAACAAGAGAGATTGAGGAAAAACTAAAAAAAAAAATAAGAACAAACCAAGAAAAATAAGAAGATTATGAAAAGAAAGTCAACCAATTAGAAAAGGAGATACAGAATCTTAAGGAAGAAAATAACTCCTTGGAAATCAGAATTGGCAAAGGGAAGCCAGTAAAGTTATAAGATATCAAGAAATAATAAAATAAAATATAAAGAATGAAAAAGTAGAAAAATAAGTGAAACATCTCATAAGAAAAACAACTGATCTGGAGAACAGATCAAGAAGAGAAAACATAAGAATAATTGGACTCCCTGAAAGCTATGATAAAAAAAATCGTGATACAATAATATAAGAAATAATTAAAGAAAATTATCCTAAAGCATTGGGACAAGTTGGGAAAGTAGAAGTATAAAAAATCCACTGATTACCACCTGAAAAAGATCCTATGAGGAAAACCCACAGGAATATTAAAGTCAAATTCCAAAACCTCCAGTTCAAGGATAAACTATTCTGAGGAACAAGAAAAAAAAAGCAGTTTACATATGGTGGTGCCACAGTTAGAATCACACAAGACCTAGCAGTCGTGACACTAAAAGACCACAGGTTTTGGAACACTATATATTGAAGAGCAAAAGAACTGGGGTTCCAACCAAAAATATCATACTCAGCAAAGCTAAGCATAATTCTGAATAAAAAAATGGATATTTAATGACTTGTCAGACTTTCTTAAAAAATTGAACTTAATAGAAAATTTGATAAACTAGAAACAAGAGAAGCATAAGGTATATACAAAGGACCAATTACAAGGGATTCAATAAGGACAAACTGTTTGCCTTTTATGTATGTAAAATGTAAGTCTAAGATTGTTATTGGTAATTGGGTAATTCACAAGAAAGATTGGGATAGTCCTGAGCATAAAATGACTTGAAAAAGTAAAACCATTCAAGAATAGCTAAAAAGAGCAATTATCTTATACAAATGAACTGACTACTTTAGTGGCCATAGAATTCTCCTTCTGTCCTCCTAAGCCACCTTGGGCTAGAAAAATGATGCAATATGACATTTTCTTGGCTTTACAATTCAGTTTTCAGCATGACACAATTTCTGTGGTTGTTTTAGAAGTGGTTTAAGGTGAGCTTTGCAGTTGTGACTTTTAAATTTGCCATCTCAACTTTATCTCTTGTCACTGGCCTTACAATGGAAAGATCATTGAATGCACAATTTTGGAAGTAGAAGATAACTTAGAAATCCTCTAAGAAGGGGTCAGGGCAAAAATGGACAAGTAGAAGCACCCAGCCAACAGCTCTTAACATTTCCGTCCAAAAAACTTCAAAATAATGCTTCAAATAGAATTCTGGAATGTCAAAGCCAACAAAAGGTCAGCATGACATGTTCTTCCAGCCTAAGACAACTAAGGTGCTTGGAAAGAGAGATATGTGACATGAGAGTGGAGGCTTACCTGGAGCCCACATGAATACAGTACCAGTTACAGGACCAGGAGGTGGTGGTGGAAGTAGCAGATTTAGAAGCTCTCAATCCAGATATGATAAGGGGACCTCACAACTGATTTAGAAAGACTATAGAAGAGCTCTATGCTAGTATTAGACTCATAATCAGATACTGTTTGGCAACTTCATTACTTGCACTTACTTCTAGGTCATAGTTTAAGGGAAGAGAGATGTACATTTGATCAAAAGGGAACAGGAGCCCTAAGGATCAGTATCACTTTTAGTCATAAGGGAACAGGTGCCTTGAGCAGTATTACTTCTGGGCTTAAGGGAGCGGGGACCCTGAGGATCAGGGATCCTTCCTGGGTAAGGACCAAAGTGCATGCCGGGAGAACAGTGATCACACCTCTGCCCAAATCACACTATTTCAGAAGCACCAAAAACTTTGAAATCCCCAGAATTAGCTCTGAAAAGAGCAGTATGAAGACACCTCAAGCTGGGCACAGTACCCAACTCCCCCACCCAACGTGCCAGAAACAGAGCACAAATAACCAACCTGATCATACAAAGCAGCTATGGTGACAAAAAAGATCAAGAAACAAATTAAGTAGTCAATGATGTTAAAACAACTACAAGCAATGCCTATAAAGGAAAACAAAAGTGAATTGGACACAAGCCTAAAAAGAATTTCTTGAAGAAAAATAAAATAGAAGGACTTAGAATATGATATTCCAGAAGGCAAAAGAGCTAGGATTACAAACAAGAATAACCTACTGGCAAAACTGAGTATAATACTCCAAGGGTAAAAAAGGATATTTAATGAAAGATAATTTTCAAATCTCCCAATTGATAAATAATCAAAAGATATGAACAGACAATTTTTAGACAAAGAAATCAAAGCTACCTATAGTCATACAAAAAAATGCCCTAAATTTCTATTTATTAGGGAAAGGCAAGTTAAAATAACTCTGAACTACCACCACACCACTATCAGATTGGCTAATGTGTCAGAAAAAGAAAATGACAAATGTTGGAGAGGGTGTGAGAAAATGGAGAGACTATTCCACTGTTTGTGTAGTGGTGAACTGATTCAACCATTCTGGAGAGCAATTTGGAATTGTGCCCAGAGGTCTATAAAACCATGTATACCCTTTGTCCCAGCAATATCACTACTGGTTCTATCTTCCAAAGAGATAAAAACAAAATGAAAAAGAACCTACATGTACAAAATATCTATAGCATCTCTTTTAGTGGTGGCAAAGAATAGCAAATTGAAGGGATGCCCATCAGTTGGGGAATGGCTAAACAAGTTGTGGTAGATGATTGTATTGGAATACTATTGTGCTACTAAGAAATGATGAGCAGGATACTTTCAGAAAAACTTGGAAAGACATACAGAAACTGATGCAAAATTAACAGAACCAGAGGCAAAGTCAAGATGTCTGAGTAAAAGCAGGAGCTCTCCTGAGCTCTTCCCCAAACGCCTTCCTATACCTTTGAATAATAACTCTAAAGAAATTCTAGAATGGCAGAAATCACAAAAAGACAGAGAACCATTTTCTTACTTAAGACAATCTATAAGGTTGGCAGGAAAAGTCTGTTGCAACAGAGTGAGAGAACAGCACAGGTCCAGTGCAGGCCATGCCAGTACAGACCACTCCCCAGTAAACCAGGAGCAGGCCTCAGGGTGACTAAATCAGTGGCAGCAGTGGTAGTTTCCAGACCTCTCAGCTCACAGATATTAGGCAATTGAACAACAGGTCAGAAGGAGATTTACAGAGTTCCTTTTGCTGGCACCAGGGCCAGGACTTTGTTGCATTGCCTGTACATGGATCTGGGTCACAGACCTGGGTTGTTTTAGTCTCAGTGGGAGGCAGAGCACTAGAACAGCAGAGCTTGTGGCCAGAGAGGATCAGGGACCCTGGTCACAGTGCCAGTGTTGAAAAGAGTGCTGTGTGGTCACTCACAAACTAATGCGCAGTACAGGAGAATAGTAATCATACCTCTCCCTAGATCATACCACCTTAGAAGAGCCAAAAACTTACAGGTCCCCAGAATTACCTCTAAAAACAGCTGCACACAAACAAGCACACACACACACACACACACACACACACACAAAACCTAAAATCTGGGACAGTGTTCCGTACACTTGGGAAACAGAGCCCCATTTTAGCATAGAGTTAGAAGCTCTCAATCCAGAAATGATAAGGGGACCTCATAACTGATTAGAAATAGCCTGGAAAATGAGCAAACAACAGAAAAAAAATTCTGACCATAGAGTTACTATAGTGACAACGAAGATCAAAATACACACTCAGAAGAAAACAACAAAATCAAAATTCGTGTATCCAAAGTCTTAGAGAAAAATAGGAATTGGTCTCAGGCCATAGAAGAGCTCAAAAATATTTTTAAAATCAAGTAAGAGAGGTAGAGGAAAAAATTAGCAAGAGAAATGAGAGTGATACAAGAAAATCATGAAAAAAATGGTCAACAGCTTGGTAAAGGAAGCACAAAAAATACTGAAGAAAATAACACATTAAAAAAAAACAGAATAGGACAAATGGTAAAGGAGGCACAAAAATCCAATGAAGAGAAGAATGCCTCAAAAAACAGAACTGGCCAAATGTAGAAAAGAGATAAAAAAAATTCACTGAAGAAAAGAACTCCTTAAAAAGTAGAATTGACAAAATGGAAAAGGAGGTACAAAAGCTCACTGAAGAAAATAATTCTTTAAAAAATAGAATTGGGCAATCAAACAAAATAAAAACAATGAAAAAATGAGGAAAATGTGAAATATCTCGTTGGAAAAATATGACCTAGAAAATAGAGCCAGGAGAAATAATTTAAGAATTATTAAACTACCTGAAAGTCATGATCAAAAAAAGAGACTAGACATCATCTTTCAAGAAATTATCAAAGAAAACTGCCCTGATAGTCTAGAACCAAAGGGTAAAATAGAAATGGAAAGAATCTACTTATCACCTCCTGAAAGAGATTCCAAAATGAAGACTCCCAGGAATATTATAGCCAAATTCTAGAACTCCCAGATAAAGGAGAAAATACCACAAGTAGCCAAAAAGAAACAATTCAAATATTATGGAGTTGCAGTCAGGATAACACAAATCTTTTTTGTTGTTCAGGTAGGTCTAAATCTTCATGACCTTGTGAACCATACTGTCCATGGGGTTTTTTTTGGCAAAGATACTACAGGGCTTTGCCATTACCTTCTCTAATGGATTAAAGGGAGCAGAGATTAAGTGACTTGCCTAGGGTCACACACCTAGTAAAGGTCTGAGGCCAGATTTAAACTTAAGTCTTCCTGGTTCCAGTGCCAGTAATCTGCTAAGCCACCTAGCTACCTCCTAGGCAAATAGAAGTTAAGTGACTTGCCCAAGGCAAAAAAAAAATTGTGAGTATATGGGGCCAGATTTAAACCCAGGCATTCCTGACTTCAGGCCCAGTACTTTATCCACTGAGCCATCTAGCTACCCAAAATTCTTGAAGAAAAAAATTAGATGAATTACAGGAGGAAATAGACAGTAAACCTATACGATTGGGTAACATTTTACCCCACAGAGTGAGATCAATCTAACCGTGAAATAAATAAGAAAGACAATAAGGAGATGCACAGAATCTTAGAAAAGTTAGGTGTGTTAGAACTCTGGAGAAAATTTAATTGGAAAACAAAGGAGTATACCTTTTCCTCAGCTGCATTTCTTTTTTTCTGAAATAAGATTATTTAAATATTTTTTCCTCTTCTCTTAATCTGGGCAATTTATATTTTTGTAAACATTCATCCAATTCACTTAGATTGTACCTTCCCTTTTATTCACTCCCTCCTTTGTTTTCCTTTCCCCTCCTACTTCCTACAGGCTAAGGTACATTTCTATACCTATCTGAGCAGTACATTATTCCCTCTTTGAGGCAAATCTAATGAGAGAAAGGTTCAAACAATGCTTGCCTCCTTCCCTTCTTTCCCTCTACTGTAATAGGTCTTTTTGCTTCTTCATGTGATGTAATTTACCCTTTTCTGCTTCCTCCTTTCCTCTTCTCCCAGTCCAATCTTCTTTTCTCACTCCTTAATTAAACTTTTTATCATCACATCAAAGTCAACTTATACCCACATCTTCTGTTTATGTATATCCCTTCTAAATGTTGTAATAAAGATAAGGTTCTCAAGAGTTACATGTATCATCCCCCCATAAAGGGATGTAAACAGTTTACCCTTATTAAATAATATTTTTTTCTTTCCTGTTTACCTTTTTTTTTTCCTCTCTTGAGTCTTATATTTCTATTCAGCTCTGGTTTCTTTCATCAGGAAAGCTTGGAAGTCCCTTATTTATTGAATTTCCATCACCTCCCCTGAAAGATTATGCTCAATTTTGCTGGGTAGATAATTCTTGGTTGTAATCCATGCTCCTTTGCCTCCTCAGATATCATATCCCAAGCCTTCTGATCCTTTAAGGTAGAAGCTGCTAGGTCTTGCAAAATACTGACTGTGGTTCGACAACATGGAAATTTCTTCTTTCTGGCTGCTTGCAGTATTTTCTCATTGACCTGATAATTCTGGAATCTGGCTACAATATCCCTTGGAGTTTTCATTTTGGGATCTCTTTCAGGAGGTGATTCTTTTCATGATTATTTTATGCACTGGTTCTAGGACCTCAAGGCAGTTTTCCTTGAAAATATCTTCAAAGATGCTGTCCAGGCTCTTTTTTTGATCGTGGATTTCAGTGAAAGCAATAATTCTTAAATTATCTCTTCTTGATCTATTTTGCAGATCAGTTGTTTTTACAATGTCATATTTTACATTTTCTTCTCTTTTTTTCATTCTTTTGATTTTGTTTGACTGATTCTTGATATCTCATAGTCTTCCACTTGCCTAATTCTAATTTTTAAGGAATTATTTTCTTCAGTTAGCTTTTGTACCTCCTTTTCCATTTCACCAATAGTATTTTTTAAGGAATTGTTTTCTTCAGTCAATTTTTGTCCTTCCTTTTCCTCTTGCCTCCTTGTCCTTCCCACTCTCTCTTGCATCACTCTCATTTCTTTTCCCAATTTTCTTCTACCTCTCTTATTTGACTTTTAAAATCCTTCTTGAGCTCTTCTAAGAAGGCTTTTTGGACTTGAGACTAATTCATATTCCTCTTTGAGGTTTTGAATGTAGGTATATTGACAATGTTGCCTTTTCTGAGTTTATTTTTTGGTCCTCCCTGTCCTCATAGAAACTGTCTCTTTTCAGTGTTCATTTTGCTTTTTGTTCATGATGTTTGCCTATTTCCTGACTTTTAAAATCAAGCTCTGCTTCTGAGACATGGGGCACTGTCTCAAGCTTCTTGTGCTGGGATCCAGGGTCCTGGTCTCTGGTTTTGTGTGCTGGGGCCTCAGGACTGACAGCTTACTTAGTGCTGATCTAGAGTCCTAGTGGTGGTGTCTGGTGTGTGGTGAGGCCAGATGGGGTTATTCTGAATTTCCCTGGGTCTACACTAAAGAATGTGAGGTTTGGCTGCTGGAGGAAGCCTGCCCACTTGGGGCTGCACTGGAGCACACAGAGGTGCTGTTGCTGATGGATGCCTGCCCACCTGGAGCTGCAGCAGCACACAAGGTAGTTCTCCAAAACGGAGTCTTCCGGTTCCCATGGTTTTGCTAAAGCACGTGGTGGGTCCTGGTGTTGGTGTTTGCCTGCTTCACCACCCTGGGGATCAGGATCTCCAGCTGATTTGCTAAGTTGGGGCTTGCTGCTGGCTTGCTGGGATGCTTCTAGTTTTGGAATACGCTCTCCCTTTGCCCAAGTGAGACATATCTTTCTTGCCAAAACTCTAAGTTTCCCAGGGTAAAAGACTGATCCACACCATCTTTCCACAAACTCTGCTATTCCAGTATTTTTTCTGGGTGCTGTTTTCTGTTTTCTTTCTTTCCTTTCCTTCCTTCTTTCTTTCTTTCTTCCTTTCTTTCTTTCTTTCTTTCTTTCTTTCTTTCTTTCTTTCTTTCTTCCTTCCTTCCTTCCTTCCTTCCTTCTTTCCTTCCTTCCTTCCTTCCTTTCTTTCTTTCTTTCTTTCTTTCTTTTGTTTCAGTTGTCAACATGAGAGAGTTACAGCAATTCATTGCTTACTCCACCATCTTGGCTCCTGGGAGTCTGTTTACTTTTTATATGGGAAAATACTATCTGTACTCTTAATAGTGTTATCATTATTTGGGCATTTCAAAAGAGCATACATAGATACAAGGCTTTGAGTTGAGGTGAGTATGATGGCTTTATTCTGAAAAATAAAATTGCACAGGGAGAGGTAAAATGGGGCAATTATCTCATACAAAAGAGATATGGATGGAAGAACTGTTATTGTGGAAGCAGGTGGGGTAGAGGGCTGGTAGTTCTGGAACTGTATTCTCATTGGAACTGAATTAAAGATAGAATAATGTACATTTAGTACATTTAGAAGGGTTCAAAAATCTTCAAAATTTATAAAGAAATAGTAGAGTGAGGGGACAGGATAAGGGATAAACTTTTAGAAATTTGTGCAGACCAAGAAGTAGGAGGGTGGGGGATATAAGGATAAGGGGTAGATTCTGAGAGGGGTGGGTGGATTTAGGAATAGGAGTAAGAGATGAGTATAAGCGAATGATTCTCTAAAAGGGTGTAGATTGGAGACATAGTGATTGTACGTAAATCAGATTGAGAGGAAGGATAGGGTAAAAAGAGAGAGTGAGAAGGATAATAGGGAGGGAAAATAGGATGGAGGGGAAAATGGAACTAGTCATTATAACTTTGAATGTGAATGAAATAAACTCATCCATAAAACTGAAATGGATATCAGATAAGATTAAAAATCAGAATCTGCCCATGTGTTGCTTACAAGAAATATATTTTAAAATGAGAGATATATACAGAGGTAACATAAAGGGCTAGAGTAGAATTAATTGTGCTCCAGCTGAGGTTAAAAAAAAAGGGTAGTAATCATGATTTTAGACAAAGTTAAAGGTAAAAGAGATAAATAAGGAATCTACACTGCGATAAAAGATGCCATAGAAAATGAACTAATATAAAGCAATATCAATACTATACCTGGATGCACCAAATGATATAGCATCTAAGTTTTTAAAGGAAAAGTTAAGTGAATTACAGGTAGAAATGTATCATAATACTACAATAGTGGGGTCTTTAACCTTTCTTTCTTAGAACAAGATAAATCTAACAAAAAATAAGAAAAAAAGCTAAGGAGGTGAATAGAATCTTAGATAAGCTAGATATGATAAATATATGGAGAGAACTGAATGGAAATGAAAAGAATACTCCCTTTTCTCAGAGGTACATGATACCTTAACAAAAATTTTTGATATATTAGGACAGAAAACCTTAAAAATTAGGAGAAAAGTTTTATAAATTGTTTCTCACATCTCAAATATATAAAGAAGTTTGTCAAATTTATAAGAATATAAGTGATTACCCATTTGAAAAATGGCAGTTTTTTGATGAAGAAATCGAAACTATATATAATCAGGGCAGCTAGGTGACAAAGTGGATGGAATAGTGGGCATGGAGTCAGGAGCTTACATCTCTCTGAGTTCAAATCAAATCTCAGACACTTATTAGCTGTGTGACCCTGGGCAAGTCACCTAAGACGGTTTGCCTGAATTTCCTCATCTGTTAAATGAGCTGGAGAAGGAAATATCAAGCCATTCCAGTATCTTTGCCAAGAGAACCCCAAATGAGGTCACAAAGAGTTGGACACAGCTAAAAATGACACCACAGAAATGAAGGGGTAAGGGATATATTCTCAAAGGAAAGTGATGAAGAAACAAAGGGTATTTATAAAAATGAGATTTAAAAGCTATATATAACTATATGAAAAAGCTCTAAATCACTATTTATTAGAGAAATGCAAATTAATACAACTTTGAGATATGATCTTGCATCTTTATGATTGGCTAAAATGGTAGAAGGGGAAAATAGCAAATCTTGGAGGGGATGTGGGAAAATTGGGACACATTCACTGTTGGTGGAACTGTGAACTGTTCTAACCATTTTGGAGTGCAATCTGGGATTATCCTCCAAAAATTATGAAACTTTTGACCCAGCAATACAATTATTGGATCTGTTTCCCAAGGTGCTTAGGGAAAAATAAAAAGAATTTATTTATTCTAAAATATTTATAGCATCTTTCTTTGTGGTGACAAAGAACTAGAAATTGAGGGCATGCCTCTCAATTGGGGAATGACTAAACATGTTGTGGCGTATGATTATGATGGAATACTACTAGGCTATAACAAATGATAAGTTGGTTGATTTTATAAAAACATGGACTTACATGAAATAATCGTGAGTAAAATGAGGAGAACCAAGAGAACATGTTACACAGTAAAAGCAATATTGTTATAAGAACATATTTTAATGACTAAGTCATTTTAAGTATTATAAATACTCAAAATCAAATCAACTACAAAGGACTTATAAAGGAAGATACTATCCATATCCACATTCAGAGAAATAACTGACAAATAGAACTATGTATAATATGGTTACATATACATACAAACACACATTATACATATACATACATACATATGTACGTATACACACATTTTTGTGTCTAACTTGGAAGCACAGAAAAGTAGAGTAGCTTTGAAAATTATGTAGAGCATTTATTACATAGTTTTCAAAAAAAAGTAAACAGTGGAAAATGGAAATTCATGGGTTTATATTAAATCTTTTTTTTTATGTTGTGCTGTGTACATAGGAAAGTTCCTTTTTGTGTCTTTCTGTATTTCAGTTCAAAATGAATATTTTCAAAGAACAAAAGGTCAAGAATATGAATGAAATCAATGAAAAAAAATGTGAAGGAATGCAGCCTAACAGTACTAAATTTCAAAATTTATTTAAAATGGCAATCATGAAAACAATGTTGTATTAGCTAAAAAATATAGTGATGGATCAATGGAATAGATTAGGTGCACAATACACAGTGTTAAAAAGCCCAAAGGTCCAAGTTTTGGGAACAAGACATTACTGTTTGACAAAAATTGCTTGGAAAACTGGGAAGCAGTTTGGAAACAACTAGACATATATCAATGTCTCACCATGTATACCAAGATAAAGTAAAAATGGATATATGATTTAGACACAAAAAGTGATATCATAAGTAAATAAGGGCAGTATGGAAAAAAAAGTGAGATTTAACAGTAAAGGAAGAGTTTGTGAACAAACAGATAGGATCATGAGTATAGTGGGATAATTTTAATTACAGGAAACTAAAAAGTATTTGCACAAACAAAATTAATGCAGCCAAAATAAGAAGGAAAACAGGATACCGGGAAAAATGTAAAAACAAGTCTCTGAAAAAGGACTAATTTGAAAATATATAGGGTACTAATAGTAATTTTAAAAAATATGAGTCACTCCTCAATTGATAAATAGTCAAAGCATATAAACAGGAAGTTTTCACTAGAATAACTCACAGCTACAAATAGTTACGTGTAAAAATGCTTTAAATCACTATTTATTAGAGAAATTCACATTAAAACAACTCTGATCCACCATCTCATGCCTATCAGTTTTGTTAACTTAACACAAAAGGAAAATTAAAAATACTGGAGGAGAGATGGAAAAATTGAGACACTAATGCACAATTGGTGGAGTTATGAATCCATCCAACTATTTGAAGTACAATTTGCACCCAAATGACTATAAAACTATGTGTATTTTGTTACCTAGTACTATCACTACCAGGTCTATATCCCAAAAAGATCAAAGGAAAAGGAAAAGGACCTATTTGTATGAAAATATTTATAACAACTTTCTTTTTTGGTGGCAAAGAATTAAAAATGCAGATAATACCCATCAATTGAGGAAGGGCTAAATAAATTGTGGCATATGATTGTGAAGGAATACTACTGTGCTATAAGAAATGATTAACAGGACAGTTTCAGAAAAACCTGGGAAGACTTATATAAACTGATGCAAAGGAAAATGAACAGAACCAGAACATTGTACATAGTAATACAATATTGTAAGAATGATCAACTGTGAAAGAATCAACTAATCTGATCAAGACAATCATCCAAGACGATTCCAAGGGAGCCATAATAAAAAATGCCACTTGCCTCCAGAGAGAGAACTGATGAACTCCCAGTGCAGATTGAAGCATCCTTTTTAAAAATTAATTTTTCTTGTTTGTGTTTATGTATGTTTTCTTTTACTCATGGCTAATATGGAAATATATTTTGTATGACTTCCCATGTATAATCTATCATATTGCTTGCCTTCTCAAATGTTTGCAGAGGGGTGGAATAGTGAGAGAGAATTTGTAACCCAAAATTTTTAAAGATGAATGTGATCTTTTAGAAGTAATTGGGAAATATTTAAAGTAAATAAACTATATGTAAAGAAACAAAAATAAAATCCCCCAAGAACAAGAAATGTCATTCAGAGAAAAGGAAATTAAATTTAATGTCAAACAACCAGAGTGAACTTAGGCAAGTCTCTTAACTTCTCAGGGCCTAAATTTCTTCCTAATATAATCCCATCAAGTTTCCATCCCATAGGTAAAAGTAACCAAGGCCTCCAAAGCATCTGTTTGCTTGTACCAATTCATGTGTCTACTTAGTAACCAAAGTCAGATTAAAACACAAGTTACTTGATTCTCAACACAGTTCTCCTACTAATCCTTTACAAGAAAACAAAAACAAATGTGTTAAAGACTTTTAAAATCCATTTGTGAGCACCAGGTTGTGTATGGACAGGGAATTTGTTTTGCATCCATCAGGAAAAAATCAAGCAAGACTGTATTGTTGCTGTCAGTCACTGTCATCACTTATCCAGAGTCTTGAACAATTCAAAAGTAGAAATAAATGACATCACAGGCATCATTCCTCTAATTACAAGAATCACCAGCACACTAGTGAGATGCTAGAAAAAGTTTCCCCCAAGGAGTATAAATACAAGGTAAGTACCCAGATGTGACCCTTTTTATAGGGTTGCTTCAAACTGCTTTATAATGATTAATTTATTCTTGAAGAAGATAGAGTATTAACTGAAAATCAATTTGTTTACTTCTCCAGCTTTCCTGTCCTCAAATTCTCAGAGATAATCTCTACCTCACAGTCAAAAAGAAAACATTTTTTTTGTAATTTTTTTTTTTTATTTTTCCCAGTCACATAGGCTGTATGAACTACTCCCTTGGTATCCCCTTCCATCCTCACGTACTTCTCAGAAAATGCATTCAGTTCCAGCACACCAGAGGATATCCTTTGGGGAGGAAAAAAGGACTCTGGCAGTATACAGAAGAGATGTCTGCTAAGAGGCAGAGTGGTCACAAGGGAAGGAGGGGAAACCCAGGGAAGAAGTAGGTGCTAGGTGATCATAGCTTTCAACATCTCCATTTCAACCTGATTGGGAGAAAAGAGGGGATAGGATTTCTCAATACTTGAGGCACCAGAAAGACGTCCATAGTAAATGGAACATCATATTTCTAGTCTTCTTTTATTTTTCTGAAAACCATTTTAGTGACAATTATAATTACCAAAAGTTAAAGTCTTTCCAATATATGACATCCCATGACAATTTTTGATATGAATGATACAGATAGGACCCATTAATTTCTATAGTATGTCAGCTCCTGAAATTTAAAACTATTTGATTTTCTTTGAAGAGTGGTTTCAAACAAACATCATCCCCAACAAAGTGTGCTTAGGACTTCTGTGAGGTGATACTGGTTTTTTTTTTTAAGTATAGAAACTTATAATACTCTATTACATAGATATGTTTCGCAAAAGAAGTTTCTTCTAAATTTCAGATACAAAAAAGACTGATAGAAAAATATTTTTCCAATATACATATTCAAAAGAAAACACAACAAAGGATAACCACAGCCCAAAGCAGCAATTAAAATATGCTAATACTGGTCAAACCTTGATTTTAATTTCCTGGCAAATTAAAGGGCCTGCCCACGCATGCAGTAGTGTATTCTCATGAAGCTTCATTCACAGCTGTAGAATCTCTCATTTACCTATGGGTAATGCATAGTTTATCCTCCTTTTTTATTAAGGTATCATATATGCTTTCTGATTTCTCTTGAGCCTCCGCAAAAGGTCTCACAATTCTAAACATCTTTCTGCATAGTTGTCAAGAAAATGCATTTTACCAAAAATGAGTGTATCATAAAAACTATCTACATTTCCTACATTTTTTGAATGACTGCTTTCTACAGAATTTGGTATTTTTACTGTTTGAGCTCCCTAGAACCCTTATTTAAAAAAAAAAGGAAATCACCTACAAGGGTCCTAGAGAGCTCAAACAGTGAAAATAACATTACTGGAAAAAATTGTAATTTCCTATTCCAATGGAAAAAAAATCCATAATTGGAAAAGACTTGAGCTTGAGGTCTGGGCCAGATATTTAAGCATGTGAGTTTTATCAAATTATCTAAAATCTCTCAATGTAAATGTGATAATCTTTCAGAGCCCAGATTTCTTTGAAAGTAAAATAGATGTAGTAATACCTCTTATACCTCCCAGGTTTTTTGGGTTTTTTTTTGTTTTTTTGGTGAGAATATATTCATTCATTCAGTAATTCAGCAAGTATTTATTAATAGTCCTAACAACTGTTCTAGACATTGCATATAAAATGACAAAACTGAAACCAGCCCTGCCTTCAGGAAGCACACATTCTATTGTGGCAAATATCATATGCACAGATAATTAAATCCAAAACATATACAAAATAATTTTGTAGAGTCCTCTAGCAATATCTGAAATAACTGATGAGAAAGTACTTTGTAAACAATGAAGTGGTAAAGATGTGTTTTTTATTATAACTTGTTTTCCAGGGTCTGTCACCTGGGGAGGAGAGGGGAGAATGTCTGGCCTGAGCGAGGTCTATTATGACCTTCTGCTTTCACAGCTCATTCTGAGAACCTATACACTTTTGCTTCCTCCAAAGTGGTGTGATCTAAGGAGAGATCTGGTCACTGCCCTCCTTGTCTGTACTCTGCTCTTTATTTAAGAAGGGCCCCTGATCCCATGAGATCAGGACCACTCTTCTTTTTCTGGAACCACTGGCCTGGCACTGGATTATGAGACCCCAAAGTGTTAAATGGCACACAATCCTATGCCTCGCTCTACAACAGGGGTCCCCTAGGTTCCTTTTCTGAAGAGGTGTTCATGGGGTGGAGCCAAGATGGCAGAGGGAAAGCAGTGACTGTCTTGAGCTCTCCCCCAAACCTCTCCAAATACCTGTAAAAAATGGCTCTAAACAAATTCTAAAGCAGCAGAACCCACAAAAAGACAGAGTGAAACAAATTTCCAGCCCAAAACAACTTGGATGGTTGAACAGAAAGGTAAATCGTGGCTGAGCAGGGAGAGGAGTGCAGTTTGGCTTGGGCACACAGGCCTCAGCGACCCTGGAGCAAGCCTCAAAGGGCTGAATTGCAGGCAGCTATGGCAGTTTCCAGACTTCTCAACCCATAAACACCAAAGACAACTTAGAAAGTCAGTGGGAAAAGTCTGTGACTACAATAAGAGAGGAGCTAGATCTCAGCTGCAAGTCCTGAGTGCGGCCTCTGAGGCAGCTGCTGCCTCCTGAGCTCCCAGCCCACAGACTGAGGAGGAATTGAGTGGCTGATCAGAGGGGGATTGCTGAGATCTCTCAGCCAGTGCTGAGGCAGGAATCTCTTGCTTTGCCCATGCTTGGATCTGGGTCACAGTTCTGAGGGGTGGTCCTGGGATGAGGAGGAGTGCTGGCCTGGAGGAGCTGGTTGTGGCTATGGAGAGGAAACACCCTGCCCCTTATCATACTACCTTGGAAGAACTGAAAATTTACAGGTCCCTAGAAGTACCTCTGAAAACAGCTGTACAAACCCCCGAAGCTTGGGACAGTACATTCTCCACATTTGAAGCAGACTCTTACCTTAACAAAGAGTTAAAACTCAAGTAATTGGCCAGGATCATGAGTAAGCAGTGCAAAAAGAATCAGACTATATTATCTTACTTTGGTGACAAAGAATATCAAAACATACAATTAGAAGAAGACAACAAAGTCAAAGCTCCTACATCCAAAGCCTCCAAGAAAAATATGAATTTGTCCTAAGCCTTGGAAGAGCTCAAAAGAGATTTTGAGAAGTAAGTAAGAGAAGTAGAGGGAAAACTGGGAAGAGAAATGATAGTGATGCAAGAAAATCATGAAAAACAAGTCAACAGCTTGCTAAAGGAGACCCAAAAAAATACTGAAGAAAATAACACCTTAAAAAATAGCCTAACCCAAATGGCCAAACAGGTCCAAAAAGCCGATGAGAACAATGCTCTAAAAAGCAAAATTGGCCAAATGGAAAAGGAAATCCAAAAGCTTACTGAAGAAAATACTTCCTTAAAAATTAGAATAGAGCAATTGGAAGCTAGTGACTTTATGAGAAATCAAGACACTGTAAAACAAATCCAAAAGAATGAAAAATTAGAAAACAATGTGAAATATCTCATTGGAAAAACAACTGACCTGGAAAATAGATCCAGGAGAGAGAATTTAAAAATTATTGGACTATCTGAATGCCACGATCAAAAAAAGAGCCTAGACATCATCTTTCAAAAAATTATCAAGGAAAACTGCCCTAATATTTTAGAACCAGAGAGCAAAATAGAAGTTGAAAGAATCCACTGATCACTTCCTGAAAGAGATCCCCAAAGTAAAACTCCTAGGAATATTGTAGCCAAATTCCAGAGTTCCCAGGTCAAGGAAAAAATATTACAAGCAGCCAGAAAGAAACAATTCAAGTATTGTGGAAACACAATCAGGATAACACAAGATTTAGCAGCTTCTACATTAAGGGCCTGCAGGGCATGGAATATGATATTCCAGAGGGCAAAGGAGATAGGATTATAACCAAGAATTACCTACCCAGAAAAACTGAGTGTAATCCTTCAGGGGAAAAAGAGGTCATTCAGTGAAATAGAGGACTTTCAAGCATTCTTGATGAAAATACCAGAGCTGAATCAAAAATTTGACTTTCTAATACAAGACTCAAGTGGAACATGAAGAGGTAAACAGGAAAGATAAATCATAAGAGACTTATTAAGGTTGAGCTGTTTGCATTCCTGCATGGAAAGATGATATTTGTAACTCATGAGACCTTTGTCAGTATTAGGGTAGTTGGAAGGAGAAAATATATGTATAGGTAGATAGATAGAGAGATAGATAGATAGATGAATAGATAGATAGAGGGCACAGGGTGAGCTAAAAAATGAAGGGGTCATATCTGGAGAATAAAATTAAGGGGTGAGAGATGATTATACTAGGAGAAGGAGAAAGGGAGAGGTAGAAGGGGATAAATTATCTCACAAAAAGAAAACAGAAAAGAAAAGGCTCTTACAGTGGAGGGGAAACAGGGGAATGTGAGAGGGAATGTGTGAATCTTATTCTCATAGAATTTGACTTAAGGAGGGAATAAAATACACACTCAATTGGGTGTGGAAATCTGTCTTACCCTACAGGAAAATAGCGGGGAGAAAGGGACAAGAGAGTAGGGGGATGATAGAGAGGAGGGCAGATTGGGAAAGGGGGTAATCAGAAGCAAATACTTCTGAGGAGGGACAGGGTCAAAAGAAAGAATAGAATAAATAGGGGGGCAAGATAGGATTAAGGGAAATAGAGTTAGTTTTTCACAGCATGTCTACTATGGAAGTGTTTTGCATAACTGCACTTGTATAACCTATATTGAGTTGCTTGCCTTTTCAATTAGGATGAGTGGGGTGGGAGGAAGGGACAAAATTTGGAACCCAAAGTTTTAAAATCACATGTTTAAAAAAATGTTTTCACATGCAACTGGGAAATAAGAAATATGGGAAATGGGGTACAGAAATCTATCCTGCCCTACAGGAAAATAGAAGGGGAAGGGGATAAGAGAAGAGGGGGAGAGATAGTAGGGAAAGCAGACTAGGGGAAGGGGTATTCAGAATGCATGCCAACTTGGGGTGGGGGGAGGGGCAAGATGGGGTGAAAATTTGGAATTCAAAATCTTGTGGAAGTAAATGTTGAAAACTAAAATTAAATAAATTTATTAATGAAGAGGTGTTCTGTCTCCTTGCAGTGCCTAGCTGCTGCTTCCTCTGCTGTCATAGATGATATTGCTGCCTACCATGCCACACCAGTGTCCCCCACAGTCCTACTCAGGCCAGCCCTCTCCCCAGTGTCCACAGACTTCTTTTTCTGCCTTCCTGAGCTGCCCTGTGTTAGAAAAATTATTCATGATTTTTTCTTAGTTTGCCACTGAGAATTCTGTTCACTGTTCTGACGACATTTTGTAAGACAGGTTTTGGCAAGGTTTGCCAATTGTGACCTTTAATTCTGACATTTTGACTCTGCCACCAACATGTTGAGTTTGACATGGTGGCGAGACATCTTCCTGTAGACATTTATCAAATATTTGCTGATCGGGGCCTGGAACTAAGGGCCATCTATGAGAAATGACCTTTACTAGATACATTGAGGGACATAAAAAAATCTCCTCCCAGACAGTTGGCAATTTCCCTCTTGTTCGCAACATTGTAAAACTCTAGTCTTTTTTCAAAGTAGAAAAGTTGAGGAAAGAAAACTGTGTAAATTATCAGTTATTCTAGAGGAACAAGGGAAGATAGGTAGGGGTACATTAAAAAAATAAAAAACTTAACAGTGGCCAATAGAGCTAGGACATGAATACAGGGAATTAAGTTTAAAAATCATAAACAATAATGTACAAAGTTGTTTGCTCCATTATCTATACTGTTCTATCTATGGCCATTGAAACCTTATCCTTGAGGTCCTTGCTCCCACTTTATCAGGTTAGAATTTTAGTAGAATCCTGGGAAGTTTTTCAACCCATCTTCGTGGTAGATTTATTCTTATTCAGGAGTTTATGGGGTTTTTGGGAGGATTAGCACCTCTAGTGTAAGGGATTGCCAAGCCCTTTTCAGAGTTGTTCATCTATACTTTGTGCCCACCTGATTCATCCAACTCTCAGCTGGGGCTACAAGAGGCTGAAGCATTAACAGCAGCTACACCCTAGTAAACCTTCTTGGCAGATATCAGGTTTGAGGGTAACCAACAGGCCTCAAACCTGTTTCTGAGTTAGAAGCATGGAAGCTCTAAGCATGGAAGACTTCCGCTGGCAGAATGGCTGAGAACAATTTGTTGCAACAATCATGAAGGTGGCTGAAGCAGTAGGTGTGGAGCTCTTAGAGCTCGGTCAGTCATTGAAGATGCCAAGGTCATCTATTGCATCCTGGGCCACCATCAGTTGTTCTGACTTTCGTCTTGCCACTGGACTTCAGTGACTCAGGGAGAGTGAGGCTGAAGACTTTGTGCAATTCTGCCTCACTGAAATCCAATTCATATGCAAGTCATCACCCATGATATCAGTGGTCCTCTTCATAAACAAAGGACAAACAATAACAACAACTCTCTGCCACTGTAACTATTCCAGGGCATAGAAATTATTAGCTCAGTCATTAGCTCTGACAAGATTTAGAAGAATTTTACTGTGATTTTACTAATTTGTCAATAGGTTCATGTCTTTTCTTATTTTGTTTTATGTATTTGGAAAATCATAGTTGTCCCTATCTCCCAAGCATATACCCCTGCCACTTACTGAATACTAAGTCCTACAGTGACTGGATAGCTTAGGTTAGAAAGAACTTTCTGGCAGGAGTTTTCAAAAATCCAGTTTACTTCTGGATTCTCTGGAAATAGAATGATACAATGTCTTCTTTTTTGACAGTGTGATCAAATTATTTTTCCCGTAAGTTTGTGAAAGTATGGTTGGAAGCTATTACAGTGCCAAGCAGCTTCACACATAACATGTGACTGAAAAATCAAGTGGAACCCATGGTGTGGTTCTCATTTGCAAGAAGGTATCTCCCAAGAACTAACTTGAACATAAATAACCTTTTCCTCTTAAGGTACAATTCACACATGAATAAAAAGTGAGGAAGAGAGCCCACTGTTTTTCCTAGTGGACACATAGATACCTTTAAACATGCTGAAGGTCCTTTGCCAAAAGACAATTTCTATCCAACTTCATGTCGAAAGAGTAATTTATTTTTGATTATTCATTGATTCAAGGAGGAGGGGACAGAGAGTGAAATGTCCTTATTTGTAATATATGAGCTGTAGTACAGTAAGATGAGTTTTTGTCAGACTTGTTAGTTTAAAAAAACTCATAAAAACAATATCAACAAAGTTCACACATCTTTATATGGAGAATAAGAATGGGATACCATTGTCATTTTGTTATTATTGTTATTCCTAAAATCTGAAAATATTGGCATGGATTAGAAACTAGGAGAATAACTTTTCAATTTTTCCTGTTACCCATAAAGTTGAAAACATTATTTGTCTTTAAGAACATTTTGCATATATCTCAGTCTTTACTTTCTGCCAGTTAATAGCTAGGTAATGTGGTTTCTGAAAATACACTTTGAGATTCAGTTTTTGTAATTGCCACCCACTCTTTCAAATAAGTCTCGTATCCCTAGGCATAACGCTGATTGAGGTTTGGACCCACAATTCTGACTCACCAACTTTGTCAGTAGGCAGACAAACTGCTGAGAATGCTCTCATTCTAGTTTCTAATTTAATTGGACATATAAACTACCTTTTATTCTCCCCTTACAAATATCTTGGTTATTTACCAGTAATTCAGAGTCCTAGAAAAATTCTTACATCATTTCTACAATATCCATAAAATGGGAAGAGAAATTGACTCTGGCTTGCCTTAGTGGAAACAATAGGCTCCCAACTAATACTTTTGAAGGTCTTGGCTGGCATAGTAGAAAGGGTCCTAGATTTAAATTATTGCATTCACATAATCAGAGCTGCAAGGGACAATAGGGGTTATTTAATCCAAGTCCTTCATACAAACTCCCTGCAATTCCACTAGTTCATCTATTCCTGCTACTCTATCCTTACTTCTGAAATACCCTCCCTCAAATGAAGTATCTGTAAAGTACTAAGCACAGTACCTGGCACGTAGTAGACAATAAATGCTCATTCCCTTCTCCTACTCTCTTGCTCATACTCTTATGTCCTACTAATTGGGGAGATTTCACTGCAACTACCCAGCCCCAGTGGCTTGATCATGCCACCTGTCTATCATGCCAGCATGTGTGCACACAGACCCCTTCCCTTCCAACTCCAATTCTTTGTGTGGGAACAACAATCAAATCAATACTGCAATTGCTTCTGGAAAGGAACCATCATTTGTTTGTCTTGTGGTTCTGCTCACCATCCTAGAAACATTTCTTGCTTAGCCACCACTTCCGATATATTTTGTCTCCCTCTCTTAGAATGTAAATTACTTGAAGATCTTTCTCATTTTCATATTTGTATCCTTAGCATCTAGCCCACTGCTTAGCACATAGTGAATGCTTAATAAATGATTTTTAATGTATTCAGTCATTCTTTTTACAGATTCATAAACTGAGGCAGAAAGAGTGAAATAACTTGTCTAAATTTACATAGGAAGTAAGTGGCAGAGCTAGAATTTGAATCCATGGTTCGAAGTCCAGGATGCTGCCCAATCATCATCAAAGAACCAGTATTCAAATCCTGGCTCAACCACTTGCTAACTATTTGACTTTGGGCATATCACTTAAATTTTATGGGCCTCAATTTCTTCACTGATAAACTGAAGGGTCTGAACTAAATGACCTCTAAGGTCTCTTCCAGCTCTAAAACTATGAAACTAAGGCATGTAGATCAGAACCCATAGTTGATCTTATCTCCCAGTAAGCCATATAACAGTGCATAAGGGGGAAGCAATAAGTGGCACTTCAGAGAGGGTATGTGGATTATAAATTCATGAGACTTAAGATCCAATTCTGAAGTGTTCATTTTGGCTGGATTTAGGAGGTGACAGACATGAGTTTTTGATTCTGGCAAGTGCTTTGAGCTGAGTCAAACATATAAGCACATCTCAAGAGAAAATTTCAGCAATCATACTTGAGCCGTGAAAAAAAATAGAAAAGCCCCACAAGTTCAGGAATACAAGTGACCTACATAAACAAGTTCAACTTCAGTGCTCTGCATTTTGAAAATTCAGCCTTTGTTTCTCCTCTATGTTCCCCAGTTAAAAATGAGCATGCAGCTGATATAATAGCATAGATCCTCTAAACACTGTAGGGAAAAAAATGGAAGGCATACAAAGTTTTATTATAAGCCTTCTGGTTACAAATTCACTTTGCCAAACATCTTTACTGGCGACCAACCAGCAGGATTCCTTTGCATTCTGTTGGATGTCACATGCCCAATGTGCTGGCAATTGTAGTCTGAAAAAATAGACAATTGAAAAAGAGATAGAGGGGATATTTTTTTTTTTTTTGTGAAAAGATCTCATTTGATAAAAGATTTAGAGTCATTCTGATTGGCTCCAAAAAAAGAATGAGGGCCAATAAGTGGAAGTTATAGGGAGGCAAAGTAAGGCAACATGCAGTTAAGTATTGACTATGTACCAGGCACTAGGCTAAGCCTTGGGGATATAAATACAAGCAAAAGACAGACAGTCCTTCTGCTCAAGGAGTTTACATTCTAATGAGAGAAGGCAATATAAAAAAAAGGTAACTATAAAAAGGAGAGTATTCATATAATGTCGCTTCCCACTGTAATCTAACATCTGCTCAGCCACCAAAGTGATTTGCCTAAGGTGCAAGTCTAACTATGTCACTTTCCCCCTACACACACACACACACACACACACACACACACACACACACACTAAACTCCAGTGACTCCCTATTGCCTCCAGGATCAAATATAAAATCCTTTCTTTGGTTGTAAAAGCCCCTCATAACCTAATGCCCTCCTACTTTTATAATACTATGATATCTTACTCTCTACCATGTAATCTTCAATCCACTGACACTGGCCCCCTTGATTTCCCCTGAACAAGACACTTTATTCGTGCCTGGAATAATTTCCTTCTTCATCTCTACTTATTGCCTTCCATGACTTCCTTTAAGAGTTAATTGAGGGGCAGCTAGGTGGTGCAGTGGATAGAGCACTGGCCCTGAAGTCAGGAGGACCTGAGTTCAAGTCTGGCCTCAGACCAAACACTTGACACTTACTAGCCGTGTGACCCTGGGCGAGTCACTTAACTCCTATTGCCTAAAAAAAAGAGTTAATGGAATTACCATCTTCTATAAGAAGTCTTTTCCAGCTTATCTTAATTCTAGTGCCTTTCCTCTGTTTGTTATTTCCTATTTATCATGCATTTTTACTTGTACATGCTTGTTTACTTGTCCTTCTCAGTAGATTGTGAGCTCCTTGAGGGTAGGAACCATTTTTTTGCTAATTTTTGTATCCCCAGTGCTTAGCACAGTGTCAGGTAAATAGTAGGTGTTTAATAAAAGTTTAATGACTAACTGACGAGTGGCAAAGTCCAAAGTCAGATGCAAAACCTGGAGGTGAATGAAAGGTGGTTGGCTTAGACCCCTCTCTAAAATTGGGGCCCTGGAACGAGCTCATCCACAAGTAGGGTAAGAAGGGTAAAGGAACGTTCTAAGATAAGAATGCCTTAGGCTCTTGGGGAAATTCCTAGGTAAGAAGGTAGTTGAGGAGTGTTGCTAAAATCAAGAGTCAGAAGCCGAGCCAGGAGGGAAAGGGAGGCTTCAATTCAGTATAAAGAGGTAAAATATTTATAACAACTAGAGTTGTCCAAAAATAGAATGATTTTCCTCCTGAATTCATGAACTTTTCACCACGGGAAGTATTGAAACAAGTCTGGTTAATCACTTGGCACTGATTCAAGGGTTTGAGCTTCCTATTGAATTTGGAATCAATGACCTCAAAGGATTCTTCTAACATTAAGATTCTATGATTTCTGAAAACTGGGGTATAAGAACTATTACATGATAACAGGAGACTAGATGTTGAACTTGCTACAGCCAATATTAATGTATGACCTTGACTAACTTTATACATTATTTCCACATTTGAATAATAGTATATAAAGACAACTTAAGCATATTAAGTGAAAAGTATCATTAAAAGTTATATCATATTTATCTAACAGTATGATAATATTAAAGGTATATTTAAACCACTGTCCTTCCTCCCTGAAACAAAAGCCCCATCTCTTACTTTTAAAATGTCCAAATGTTTTATATCAGGAATCATTCATAATATAAAAATATCCAGAGCTAAAAGTTAACAAGCTACAAGGTAAATTGTACAGAATATAGATCAAAAGTGACTGTTCAAAATTATATGCTACCTTGCTATGAGGTTCAAAAAGAGAAATCACCTTCAATTTCCTTATTTGAAAGGAATTGGGCATCTAATTGGTAGAGGAAAGCTTTGATATGTGCATGTATGTCATGTGTGTACAGATATGTGTGTATGTGTATGTGTGTGTGTGTGTGTGTGTGTGTGTGTGTGTGTGTGTGTGTGTTTGACTCCAACTAATATCATTCAAACTTTGGGAAATCTTTTCAATCCTATGAAATATGCATAATAATACTTTGAAGACATATCATTTAAGCTTTGGAAAATCAACTAAGTTTTCTGTTTTATTTATTAAGTAAGCATGCATTGAACTCTTGTGTGCAAAGCACTGAATTGGAGATAAGTGTTAAGTAGGGTGAAACAGAAGTATAAGATTCATTAATCACAGAACTTGCAATTTAAGAGTTTACAATCTGCTTAAGAAAATTAAACCAATCCGTTTGACTTTAATTCTTCTAGTTTTTAGAAAGTTATTTCTTTAATATAACTAATCTGCTTATTATGCATTCTATACATTGATCCTATTAGGTCCTTTGGGGTAAAACAAAAGAAAATTATATTCCTGTTTGTGCCTAGTAACCAGCATTCAACTACTTGGTCATAGCTTTCCTGCTTCTCAAAAGTCATCTTTTTCCAGCTAAAATTCCCAATTCTTTCAAAAGATCTTCATATGAACTTGAGGTAATTGACCATTCTGATCCCTCTTTACTAAATGATCTCTGCCTTTATCAGTCATTACTAAATTGTGTGAACAACAACTCAACAGAATAATCAAAATTTACTCTGACTAACAAAGCATATAGTTGGCCTTCTATCTGCTTATTCCTGGTCCCTATAACTCTAACCACATTATATTATATAGTTACTATATCACAATGTTTACTCATATTGTGTTAACAGTACATTACAACTCTCAGATCTTTTCTGAAACAAGCCAATATCTAGTTACAACATTTTGTGCTTGTGAAGGGTATTTTGGAACCAAGAATCTACTTGGGTTAAATAATGTATTCTTACTAAATTTCGTCATATTAAAATTGGCCCAAAGCTGTAGCCTGTCAAGAATTTGTTGGAACTTGACTATCATCTGGTATGATAGCCACCCCCATGCTGCTTTGTGTTATTGGCAAACTTGATCAAGATAACCTCTCTTTACTTATTCAACCCATAGACAAAATTGTTAAACAACACAATGCTAAACATTGATCCCCTGGGCAATTCCATGGTGGAGCTCATTAGATAATTGTCAATCCATGCTCAGAAATTCCAGAAGTTCTAGTCCCTTCCCACCTTGCTCACTCTCTGCCCTGGCCCAGATCACTTCCTACCCATCTCATTCTCAGGGAAAACCCACCTAAACATGAGCTGCCCTTCCCCAACCTACAGAGAAACTACCCCTTTATGCATGGCTTTCCCTCATTAGAATGTAAGCTCTTAAGGGCAGAGACAGTTTTACTTTCTTCCTGTTATAGTTATATCCCAGTGCCTGGCACATACTGAATATTTAAATTATTCTCTCTCTCTCTCTCTCTCTGTCTCTCTCTCTCTCTCTCTCCTCTCTCAATATTTTCGAATAACTATTGCATGTTGTCAAAGGCTTTTCCTATATATTTCGAGTTAATCTTGTAGTATGAGATGTTTTTATTTTTAATATGGTTATGTTGATTGTTTTTCTAATGTTTGAACTACCCTGGCATGCCTGGTATTAATCCAACTTGTTCACAATGGATGACTTTTTGAATGAATTGCTATAGCCTATTTGATAGAAGATGAGCAAGAAGCAAAAGGAATATTGACCATAAAAAATGATTATGTGGACAGGGAAGATAAAAACACAAACTCAGAAGATATACCTATATCTGAAACCTCAAAGGGGAATATATTAGCCAAATGAAAAAGGAGGTACAAAAGCTAAATGAAGAAAACAATTCCTTAAATATAGACTTGGGCAAGTGGAAGCTAATGACTCTATGAGACATCAAGATGAAGAAATTAAAGCTATCTACAGGCATATGAAAAAATGCTCTAAATCACAATTGATTAGATAAATGCAAACTAAAACAATTCTGAGGTTCCACTTCAAACCTATCAAATTATCAGATTGGCTAACATGACAAAACAAGAAAATGATAAATGTAGAAGATGTGGGAAAATTGGAATACTAAGGCATTGTAGATGGAGTTGTGAATTGATCCAAATAATCTGGAGAGTAATTTGTAACTATGCCCAGAGGGCTATAAAACATTGCATACCTTTTGATCCAGCAATACCACTACTAGGTCTATATCTCAAACAGTTCATAAAAAAAGGAAGAGTATCCACATGTACAAAAATATTTATAGCCGCTCTTTTTGTGGTGGCAAATATTTGAAATTGAGGGGGTGCAGAGCCAAGATGGTGGAATAAAAGCAGTGACTTGCTTGAGGTCTCCCTCAAACCCCTCCAAATACCTGGAAAAAATGGCTTGAAACAAATTCTAAAGCAGCAGAACCCAGAAAAAGACGGTGTGAAACAAATTTCCAGCCCAAGACAACCTGAATGTTTGTCCAAGCTGGGAGAGGAATGCAGTTCAGTGTGGACATGCAGGCCTCAGCAAACCTGCAGCAGGCCTCAGAGGACTGAATCACAGGCATCTGTGGCAGTTTCCAGACCTCTCAACCCACAAACACCAAAGACAACTTAGAAGGTCAGTAGGAAAGGTCTGTGTCTAAAGTGAGAGAGAAGTATGGTCCCAGCCGCAGTTCCGAGCATGGCCCCAGGGCATTGACTTCTTCCAGAGCTTCAGGTCCACAGACTGAGGGAGAATTGAGTGGCTGACCAGAGGAAGATTGCAGAGATCTCTTTGCTGGTGCAGGATTCTCTTACTTTGGCCATGCTTGGACCTGGTTCACAGTTTTGGGTGGCGGTGCTGGGGCGAGGAAGAGATCTGGCATGGTGGAGCTTGTAGTGGCAGTGGAAAGGAATCCTTCTCACAATTCCAAGACAGAAAAGAGTGCTTATGGTCACTCATAGACCAGAGCTCAGGCCAGGATTGGAGTAAACACCTTACCCTCGATAATAGCAGCTTGGAAGAACTGAAAATTTACAGGTCCCTAAAAGTATCTCTGAAAACAGTTACTCAAAACCCCCAAAGCTTGGGACAGTACATTCTCCACACTAGAAGCAGGCCTTTGCCTTGACAAAGAGTTTATAACTCAAGTAATTGGCTGGGGTCATGAGTGAGCAGCACAAAAAGAGTCAGACCATAGAATCTTACTTTGGTGACAAAGAAGATCAAAACATACAACCAGAAGAAAAGCACAAAGTCAAAGCTTCTACATGCAAAGCCTCCAAGAAAAGTATGAACTGGTCCCAGGCCATGGAAAGGCTCAAAAAGGATTTTGAGAAGCAAGTAAGAGAAGTAGAGGAAAAACTGAGAATGATGCAAGAAAATCATGAAAAACAAGTCAACAGCTTGATAAAGGAAACTAAAAAAAAAATACTAAAGAAAATACCACCTTAAAAATTAGCCTAACCCAAATGGCAAAAGATGTCCAAAAAGCCAATGAGGAGAAGAATGCCTTAAAAAGAAAAATTGGCCAAATGGAAAAGGAAGTCCAAAAGATTACTGAAGAAAATACTTCTTTAAATATTAGAATAGACCAATTGGAAACTAGTGACTTTATGAGAAATCAAGACACTGTAAAACAAATTCAAAAGAATGAAAAAATTAGAAAACAATGTGCATCATCTCATTGGAAAAACAACTGACCTGGAAAATAGATCCAGGAGAGAGAATTTAAAAATTATTGGACTATCTGAACGCCATGATCAAAAAAAGATCCTAGACATCATCTTTTAAGAAATTATCAAGGAAAACTGCCTTGATATTTTAGAACTAGAGGGCAAAATAGAAATTGAAAGACTCCACCAATCACCTCCTGAAAGAGATCCCCAAAGGAAAACTCCTAGGAATGTTGTAGCCAAATTCTAGAGTTCCCAGGTCAAAGAAAAAATATTGCAAGCAGCCAGAAAGAAACAATTCAAGTATTGTGGAACCACAATCAGGATAACAAAAGATTTAGCAGCTTCTGTATTAAGGGACTGCAGACCTTGGAATATAATATTCCAGAAGGCAAAAGAGATAGAATTACAACAAGAATCACCTACCCAGGAAAACTGAACATAATCCTTCAGGGGAAAATGGGATATTCAATGAAATAGAGGACATTCAAGCATTCTTGATGAAAAGACCAGAGCTGAATAAAAAATTTAACTTTCAGATATGAGACTCAAGTGAAACATGAAGATGAGTCCATGTCACACAGAAACTACAACCTACAAGAATATTCTGCAATACAGTGGGTGAGAAGCATATCTCCTATCAGAAATAACAATTTGATTTAATTTATTTATCTTTATGCAAAGAGGAAAAGATCATATGTTGCATTTCTCACTGCCCTCAATCACTGACTCATCTCAACTGCAATTACTTCCTGAGTGAGAATAGTTTAGGAGAAATGGAGCTGGTTTGGGTTAAATTGGAGGGTAAAGAATTTGCTTTATTCAAATCTTTTCTTAATTTTCATTCATTGAAAGTTGAAGCCAAAAGGAACCTTATAGATCATTTAGTCCACCCTCTTCATTTTAGAGAGGAGGAAATTGAGGTCTTGAGCAAGAAAGTGGCCTACCCATGCACACACAGTAAGTTACAAGCCTGACTAACAGGAGATGTTGGGTCATTTGTTTTAGTACACTGCCCCTCTCGTAACAGTATTTTTCTCACATTTATATACCTTCAAAAATTGTTAATTTCATTCTTCTCTAACATTGTTTTATTATTTCACTTTAACTATGCAGTTTGTTATGGGAAATAAAAGTGTAAATACTAAAAAAAAAGATCAGAAATTGAGGGAATGTTCATCATTCAATGCTCAATTGAGCAATGGCTGAAAAAATATGGTATATGAATGTAATGAAATATTATTGTTCCATAAAAAATGATGAGCAAAAAGACTTCAGAAAAACCTGGAAAAAGACTTACATGAACTGATGTTGAATGAAGTGAGCAGAACCAGAAGAACATTGTACACATTAACAGCAACATGGTGTGATGACCAACTTTAATAGACTTAGCTCTTCTCTGCAATGCAATAATCTAAGACAATTCCAAAAAGACTCATGATGATAAATGCTGTCTACAACCATGGAAAGAACTGTGGAGTCTGAATGCAGATTGAAGCAAATGATTTTGCCTCTTTTTATTTTGTTTTTTTCTTTCTCATGGTTTTTGCTTTTTGTTCTGATTCTTCTTTCACAACATGACTAATGTGGAAATATTTAATATGATTGTACATTTATAGTCTATATCATATTGCATGCTGTGTTAGGGAGGGGAGAGGAGAGGGAGGTGAAAATTTATAACTCAAAAATCTTATAATATTGAATGTTGAAAAGTAAAAATAAATGAATGAGTGAATGAAGAAAAAATTTCTATCAACAGTATCAAATTCTCAGGAGTCATTTAAATGAGTAAGTGGCACTAATTTATTGGGGTTTTTTTCTATTTTTAGTTGAATGACTAGTTTGTAGACCTGATCTTTCCTTTTGTCTAAGTACAACTTTGGCTGCATCCTGAAATTTTTAGGATGTTCTGTCATTGGTATCATTATATTTAATGTGACTGATTTTTTTTTTAAATTTGTTCTTTAACCAACCATTCTTTAGGATTTGGGTATTTAGTCTCCAATTAGTTTTAAATCATTGCTTCATCTAAAATTTATTCTCTGTAATTCTCTTGCATTATAGTCTCTAAAAGAAAAATTTGTTTTTTTTTGTTTGTTTTTTTTCCTGCATTTATCTGTGAGAATTTTAAGCCCTAGCACATGGTCAAATTTTGGGCAATGGTCCACACACAGCTGAGTAATGAGTATATTTAATTTTATTTCCATTCACAAACCTCCAAAGGTCTAGAACACCTAATTTTTATAAACTTCTCTTTATTTTTTTATATTAGATTTATCTGTCTGAGATGGAGTAAATTGAGGTTCTTTTACTTTACAGTTTTATTATTTTTTTTCCTGCTAACTCATTTAACTTTTCATTTCAGAATTTAGATACTATGCCATTTATCTATGTAGACAGAAATAGGTAGATAGAGATAAGTAGATAGTGATATAGAGATAAATATAGAAATTGAGTTGGATCTATACACACACACACATATATAATATGTATATATACACACACACATATGTACTCATGTGCTTTTTATTGATATAAATTCATTATCTACAACATATTTCAGCAAAATGTAGTTTCTCTTGTTTATCTCTTTTAACTAGATCTGTTTTACTGATGCTTTGTCTGAGATCATGCTTGCTCTTCCTGACTGTTTCACTCAGTTGAAGTATAATAAATTATGTTCCAGCCCCTTTAAATTTTTTTAATCTGTTTCTTTTAAACAAATAATTGCTGGATGCTGCTTTTTAATACATTCACCTCTTTCCTTTTCACTTTTTATCTTCCTCTTGTCCTATTGAGTGAAAAATAATTCATATCCAATTTTGTGTATATGTATTTGTCTCTTCTTTCATGAGTTCAGATAAGAGTAAATTTTAATTGTCACCCACTCCCCTACCCCTTTTTCATTGTTGAGACATCTATTTGTGTACCCTAATTATATGAAATATTTTTCTTCATTATGCCTTTCCCTCTACCACAATCAATACACCCCAGTGTATTTCTTCCTTTCTCCATTCTTTTAAAATCATCAAAAAATAAAATACTGAACCATAGGTCCTCTGTCTAATTAGAATCCCTTTATGATTCCTGATATTCTGATATTTATAGAGTTCTTAAGGGATACATAGAAGATATTAAAATATGATCAGTTTATTCTTAATTAGTTTCATATGTTTTTTCACTCATTTACTTTTTTATACTATTGACTCCTGTGTTTGAATTTCACATTTTTCTACTCAGTTCTAGTTTTTGATGGTGGTTATTATTATTATTATTATTATTATTACTACATTGGGACAGCTCAGAAATTCTCTAGTTCTTTAAAGGTTCCTTTCTTCCCCCCCTCCCCATAGGATTATGCTTAGTATTATTGGCCATGTTATTCTTTTTGTTTTTGTTTGTTTGTTTGTTTTTTGCTAGGCAATGAAGTTAAAGTAACTTGCCCAGGGTCACACAGCTATGAGGCCAGATTTGAACTGAAGTTCTCCTGACTCCAGGGGTGGTGCTCTATCCACTGCACCACCTACCTGCCCTGCTATAATTTTCTTTGTTCTCAGCCCAGGATTTTTTTCTTCTGAATTATCATATATCAAACTCTGAGTCAGCTCTGCCTCCTATTATGTCTGTACCTAGCATCTCACCCTCTTCATTGTGACTTGAACCATCTTATACCTATCAAGGCAACATGGCACCCTCTTTTGAATTCATAATGGTAAGTCTACACCCAGACCCTCATTTATCTGGTTGCACCCCTCATTAGCCTTGGTTGATTGGTTTATTTGATGGAAACTATTTAAAGAAGACATGCTACCTTGATTACTGAGACTCCTCTGGTACCTTATTGCTAATTTTTTAAATTAAGTTTTAATTGTATTTGTTTTATATTTTACCAATTTTTTTAAATTGCTCTATGTTGACTTCTTAATTATTTGGGATCCTGATTGTGGTTCTTCAATACTTAAATTCTTTCTCCCTGCTTGCCAAATTTTTTCTTCTGGATTTGGGCTACGATGTTCCTGGAAGCTTTCATTTTGGAGTTTCAGAAGCTGACTGGTGAATCCTTTTTACTTCTATTTTACCCCCTGGTTCTAAAAGATCTGGACAGTTTTCTTTTATGTTTTCTTGAAAGATGTTGTATACATTATCTTTTTTGATGATGGCTTTCAGATAGTCCAGTAATTTTTAAATTACCTCTCCTCGACCCATTTTCACAATCAGTTGTTTCTCCCCCCTCCCCTGTGGAACACCTAACTTTTTTTCTTTTATTTCAATTTTTGATTAGTCTATTGAGTTTATTCTAATTTTCTAGGAGTTTGTTTCTTGATTGATGTTTTATAACTATTGTTTGAAACTGTTAATTCTCCTTCCAAATCTTTCTTCCATAGCTTTCATTTATTATCCCACTTTTTGCCTTTCCTGCTCTCATTTGGTTTTAAAAATCATTTTAGCTAAAAACAAAAGGAAAAACAAAACAAACAAAAAAAAAAACGCCTTGCTCCTTTTCATGAAGGAATTTGGATTGTACTTATGCCCATGCTGTATTTGTGCTTGGGAGTTTTACTTTTAGATGTTTTGGAGTCATTCTCTTTTCTGGGTTTGTATCTCAGGCTTCCATGTCATCAAAATAGTTCTTTATTGTGGGGTTCTTTTTGTGTCTTTGTTTACTAGCTCATTTTTCCAAATTTAAGCTTGACTTTGGATTCTATGTTTGGGCTGAGTTTTGTGCACTTTTAAAGGGAATGTCTGGGATGATCCTTTATCCTCTTAGATCCTTCTGCTTTTTTTTTTAATTTTGTTTTTGTTTTCAGTGGGGGCAAGGTGTTGAGTGTTGCATTATTCCAGGAGCTTAGGGACAAATCAGGTTAGGGACCTGTTTGTCTTCAATGGTCCATAGGTGATTTGGTGTATGGCAAACTCTGAGTATTCCCCACCTTTTCTAAGTTCTTGGCCTAAGTTTCAGTGTGAGTCACAATCCTGTGGGTCTGTCCCTAGTTGGAAGACATAGTAGACTGCAGCTGAACTCAGTCATCTTCATCTAACTGGGAAGCTCAGTAGGTTCACAATGACAGAACTATGGATTCTCCTTTGTTCTGGAATTTTTGCCCTGAAAATTCCATTGCAGGCTTTAGCCTAGGCTAGTGGCTTAAATTGAGACTCATATTCACTCCTGGGTTCTCAGCTGCCCAACTGCTTCTTGCTTCTGAACTTGTTCTCCACTACAAAGCCAAGGGCATGAGATCTTTCTCTACACAAGAACACCAGCCCCCAGAAGATTCCCTCCTCATTTAGCCCTGAATCTGTGACCCAGAATTGAGGGATGAGTGATAGCTATCGCTTGGTACCTCTTTTCACTCCCTGTATAAATTATGATGCCCCAGTATGGATCTGAGCCATTTTCTTGTCTTTGAACAAAGCCTTGATCCTCTTTCACTTGCTAGCTACTGTAATATTCTTTGTGTCATGCTGCTGGACACACCGTGTCCACAAATTCTGTGTACAAACCTTTCTGTTTGTCTCCCTATGCTGACATGGGCTAGAAAATGCCCCACTGTGTTTTTGTCTTTTTGACCTTCCAGATAAGGACTTGGTTTGATGCATTTTTTATATCTTTGTTGAAGTATTTTGCTGGAGAATATCTACTATACTTATTGCTACTCTGGTATCTTACTGATGTTTTCTTTCTAATTAATAAAATTAAAACTTATTCCTCATGAATTTATTGCATGTCTTTAACCTCTGTCCCCTTCATAAAATATTTATTGACAAACTGATAAAACTGCCTTTTGAAATATAGTTGTTTATATTTCTGTCTATATTAAACATTTTAATTTTCTATGATTAAGTAACTAAGTTACTTAATATACAAATTTTTAGCAAATATAATCAATAGAAAACAAAAAAAATAATTTTATAATAGTTTGGATATGGGAAAATTCATAACCAGAGTCACCTCAAATCCTTAATGCAATAGTAGATGGTTTCTCTTCACTTCGGGAAACACAATTTCACCATTCAGTTAACATCAGATACTGATTAAAGTCTCTCAAGAAACCTCTTCACACTTTTCCTCAAGATTAGAATTACAGAAACTCTCTCAAAAATAAGTTATGTCAGTCCCTTTCTCCTTTGGTCATCATATTAAACAGTTTCTTCAGAATACACTATGTATGTTAATTCTTCACAGTTTTTTCATACATTGATTTTTATTACCTTTTCCCCCCATTACAGTTAAAGTAGTTTTCAAAAGAACATGTTCTCTTTCTTTCTTTCTTTTTTCTTTCTTTCTAGCTTATCAATAGTTTATCTCATTTCTCCTTAGATGAAAGGTAAAATTCCATACTCTTTGATTTCATAAGAAGAAAACCTTCAGGGCAGCTAGGTGGTGCAGTGGATAGAGCACCGGCCCTGAAGTCAGGAAGACCTGAGTTCAAATGTGGCCTCAGACTAAACACTTGACACTTACTAGCTGTGTGACCCTGGTCAAATCACTTAACCCCAACTGCCTAAGCAAAAAAAAAAAAAAGAAGAAGAAGAAGAAAACTTTCATTACAAGAAATGTAAAAGTCTATGATCTCATCATTTTTTTAAGAAACATTCCTTTGGCTCTTAAAGAAACATTAACAGTATTATTCATCTCTGTTTAACTGCTTAGTGAAACATATGCTAATACAAAAAAAATTAAAAAGAAAAAAATGAGTTCAGTAAAACTAACCAACACCTCAGTCAAGTTATATACAGTGTTCAATACATATAGTTCTCTACCTATGCAAAAGAAGAGAGGTAGGTGCCTTCCTATATGTATTGTTCAAGCAAATGTTGATCATTATAACTGCTTCACATTTTTATCAGTGATTTGGCTTAAGGAATAGATGACACCCTCCTCATATTTACAGATTACAAAATACTGGATGAGATAACTAACAAATGGGATAATAAAGTCAGGATTAAAAAAAAGAAACCTTTACAATCTCAAACACTGAAGTAAACCTCAAGAGATAAAGTATTGTAGGGATAAATGTAAAGTCTCACATTTTACATTTATGAAAATGAAAGTGGGTAGGGGGAAGGGATATGAGAAAATTGAGAAACTCATGATCTGTTTTTACTAAAATAGTAAATATTAAATTATGTATTATCAAAATAGCCATGTCACATGGAAATTTTCAACATTTTACTCTGAAATTTCCCTCAATTTTCTCCCTCCTTTATCCTGTAGGTGATTTCATGTTTTTAGATCTTCTTGACCAGAAATTATGGATTCTTCAATGTATTTCTACTTCTTAGTTGTTACTTAGACAAATCAGGTTGAGAAACACTAGCCTAAGACATAGAAGGAAGTTATAGGCAAACATTTTGCACACTTTCAAAAGTTTTTTTTTCCATGCCCATGTGGAAAGGGATGTGAATGGATGGAGAGAGTACTTGTTCCTAGCACTATTTTCAACAATGAGATTTTTAAAAATGTAGTAATAAGCATCTATGCCTTCTTAATTATTTTAGAATTATTTCTTTATCTTAAGTTCTTTGTGAATATAGCAGAAAAAATGTGGCACAAGTGAGGAGAAATAAAGGAAGGAGGGGAAAGGGGAATTATACTATGTAATAAGATGGTCATAAATAGACAGTGAAATGCAGGAATAAAATCCCCATACTGAAGACAACTACAGGCTGTCAGAGGCAGAAATACTTCTATTATTTTAGGCACTCATCACACACTGACTGGGTTGCTAATCTCCCTTGCCTTCAAGACTCAAAATAAATTTAAAGAAGAAAAACTGGAGCTTGTTCACAGGAGAGTCACAAAAATGATTAAAGGTATGGAAAACCAGGCCTTTTTGAAAAGGTTAAAGTAACTGAGATTATTTATCCTGGAGAAGTACAGGCTGAGAGTTGACTTTGTCCTTGTCCTCGAAGATATGAAACGTTATTACATAGAGGATGGTGAACAGCTGTTCTCCATCTTAGAAGACAGAAGGGGAAGGAAAAAAAAAAGCTGGGCTCAGATCCAAACAGAAGGGATTTAAATGATATATAAGGGAGAACTTTCTGACAGTCAGAGCTCTTAAGCACTGTACCAGATTACTGGGGGAATGTGGAAATCTCCTTTGCTGGAGGTCTTAAGTGATTTCTTGGTAATTATTTACATTCAGTTATGATTGGAGTTTAGTGGCTGGATTAGATTAACTATCCAGTAACTTTTCAATCCTTAAAATTTGTAATTATGATGAATTTGTAGTAAATAATTCATATAGATGTATATGTATGCACACATATACATATGTACTTATGTGTATATGTGTGTATGTGTATGTCTATATCTGTGTCTATGTGTATATATGGATGTATGTATGTGTGTATATACCTAAATATATACATATACATATACAATTTATATACATGTATATATAAAGGTTTAAGAGACATGTATAAGGCCAACCAGAAACCAAATAGCATTTATTTCTAATTCTGTTTTGATTATTGGAAAACATTTTGCCTTTCTTCTTTAAAAGACCAACATGGAAAATGCATTTTTAAGTTGGTTTTGAGATTTAGTATCCCTATATTTTTAACTCCAAATTAATTTCAAATTAATTTTATCTTCTAGAGGAAACATAATACATTTGTTATTCCACTTTACATTTTCTTTAAATCTTAATCCCTTCAGCTTTCTAATTTGGACCCCCTCTTAACTGAATAGAACATTAGAGATCATTTAGAATTATTAATGCTGTTTACAGATTAAGACAGATAGTTCAGATATACAAAATGACATACAAAAGGTGATATAACCATTTAGTGAAAGATTGAATCCTAGAACCCAAATCTCCAGTCACCTAGTACAGTTTTCTTTCCTGTATAACCAGATGGCTCCTTTAAAAGAATTGAGAAATAAGAAAGGATTAGAAAATAGAAATTAAAAACTAAAATTCTTATTTCAATAATGTTACACTCTCTAAGAGGATTTTTATATGATTGCCCATTTTAACTAAGACAGAAAATAAGTTGTTAATCTTGGTGGCGGTAGTGGTGTTTCCACACACCACCACCACCACCACCCATTGATTCATAGTGTCTTTACTGACTAATGTGAAAGTTCACTCTGATTGCAAAGTGATTTTGATGTTGAACAACCTCTTCTCACTAGACTGAAGACTGCTTATTCTTATATCTACTCAACAATAATATCTTGTTCATAAAGGGCTTTTATTTTTTTCATTTCATGAGCTTTTGAATGTGAAGAGTGTGGAAGAATATAGCAATTAATACATTAGGTGAAAATAACATTAAAGGCTTTTTTAGACTAAATATGTTGAATATCTGATCTCAATTTAAAAATTAACCCTACTGAATAGTAGATGCTAACAAAGAAAACGCATTATTTCTATTGCCTTAGTTATTAATGTCATCCAAAACATTTATGATATCTTTTCTTCTGCTTCTATTGAGGAACAAAATTGGGCATAAATGTTATTTCTTGATATTTAATTCAAGAGCCACAAATTTAATGGAAACCACTCACCTATCCATCATATTTTTCAATGCCTTTTTGAAACTATTGATCTAGTCTATTCTCTCTTCGTCCTAATGACTTTCCTCCTCCAATGTCAAAGTTTACTCAAGGAAATTTTTGGGATGGACTATAAAACGGAATGGTAAAATCTCTTTAGGAAGTAAAGAGAGAAGCTTCTTCATCTAATTCGGTCAGCCCTGATCTGATTAAAACCATCCTAACTAAAAAATTGTCTTTACACAATCTGAAACATGAATGAATAGGGGAAAATATTGTTTACTAAACTTGGGGATACAACTAGAAAAGAAAGCTATTCTCTATTCTTAAATATCTCATATTTTAAATAGGAGAGACAATTTCATACCTTCCATTGTTCTGAATATCAAGAAGCAAAAAAAAAAAATGAGTTGAGGAAGTTACTGACCAAATGAACCTGATATTTATTCCCTTAAAAAAAAAACATAACACAAATGGGTAAATGGTATCTTAATAGATAACTAATATAAAAGGATTCGACCGCAAGATGAATGGAAAAATCAAGTGGTCCTTAGAATTTAGCAACAAAGTAGGTGTCCATGTCCAAGGGTCCTTAGTTTAGAGATGCATGGCAAATGATAAGGTCTATTCATCTTTCTGAAATAAAATAAGGAACATAAGCAATTCATTCTCCATTTCATCTCACCTTTGACTAAATCATCAAGTTAATTCAGGCAAAAGCAGGATTGTTTTCTGTCATTATACTATGAGCTCCTTGACATCTGGGACTATTTTCATGTATCTTTAGCAATTAGCATAGCGCCCACCCTACGGTAGGTGCTTAATAAATGCTTGATGATTTACTGGCTGATTTGTTGTTGGAATTTTTTAACCAACCAATTGAATTATCAAATCCATATTGGACACTAAACATATGCCAGGTAGTGAAAGAGTTTAAAGAATTAAAAGATACTCTCACAGAGCTTTTAATCTAATAGGGGATTCAAAAACAGGAAGCAAAATGATGATAGAAGACAGCAATAAAAGAAAGATTCAAAATCTTAGTAATAGCAATTGTGTTGAACTTCCTTAAGTTCTATGTAAGAAAGAATCTTGTCACTGAGTAATTTGAGAGAAAGGGAAGGCATTATACCTGAGAAAAGGACAGTAAGCAGGAACATATTAATATTATTAAACATTTCAATGACTTAAAGAGAATTTAGCCCTCAAGAGTCTCTCTGTGTGTGGCTACTTTGTGTGTTCAAGTATCTATTTTTTGCAGCCAATTGAATAAATAAAACATGAAAAAATATGGATAAACTATGTTAAATAGCCAAGTAGCTATTTTATGACAAATATTCAACATTGAGATGACAGTAGCAAAATAAATATACACTGAAGACAATTGAGCAAAATACTGTTTGTTCCTTATCAGGTTGAATTTCTTTGAGACAGAGCCATTAAGTAGTCCTACTATTCTGGAGAGTAATTTGGAACTATGCCTAAAAAAACTATTAAACTGAAAACTCTTTGACCCAGCAATAATAATATTAGTTCTATACTAGCAAAGAGTTCAAAGAAAGAGGGGAAAATCCATATATACAAAAATATTTATAGTACCTCTTCTTGTGATGGCAAAGAATTGGAACTTGAGGACATGCTCTTCAATTGGAGAATGGCTGAAGGAGTTACAATAGATGAATGTGTTGGAATACTATTTTACTGTAAGAAATGATAGAGGAGGTGGTTTCAGAAAAACCTGAGAAAACTTTTGTGAACTAATACAAAGTGAAATGAGCATAATGAGGAGAACAATTTATACAATAGCAACAATATATAAAGATAATCAACTTTGAAATACTTGGGAACTCTGATTAAAATAATGACCAACCATATTTCCAAAGGGATCTTGATAAAATATGCCAGCTACCTCCAGGCAGAGAGCTGATACACTCAGACTTTAGATTGAAATTATTTTTTTTCTTTTCTATTTTTATCTTCTTTTTCCTCTCTTTTTGTCTTCCTTTTTCTTTCTTTTCTTAGGGGGGATAAATTAATGGATGGGTCTGTTTCACATGACTACAAATTTATAATGGATTTTATGTTTCTTGCCTTCTCTATGGGTAAAAAAGGGAGAGATGAAAGAAAGAGAATTCAGTACTAAAAAATAAAATTTAATTTAAAAAAAGACTTTTGGAAAACTCTGTATATCTTAAGACCTAGGTATTATTAATAGATTGAGACATAGAGCTATTCTTCAAGGCCTTTTACTTTCTTTCCTAATAGAGACCAGATTTTATATCTCTATACATATATTCTGTGATTACCTCATGTAAAACACAAATGTTGCACACGCCCAATAACTAGAATATCTAAGTGAATCAGTCAGTTTGTAGGGCTATCAACTGAGACCTCTCTTATTCAAAGCAGTTTTTTGTTTGTTTGTTTTTGTTTTGTTTTGTTTTTATCAGTGAATTGGATATAGACATTCAATGTATGTTTTGAAAGTTAGAGATGACATGAGGCTGGCAGGGGCAGCTAACGTGATAAATGATAATATCAAGCCTCAAAATAATCATGCTGACCTTAATGAAATAAATGAAGTAAAAGTTGGCACAGTTTAATGTAAACTCTTGCATTTAGGTTGAAAAATCCAACTACATAAATGAAAAATAGAGAGAATTTTGACAATAATTCATTAGAAAATAATTATGAGATGTTTTTTCTTTTTTAATTTTTATTTCTAGTTCCAAATTCTATCCCTCCATCCATTCATACCCCATCCATAGAGTAGTCAAGAAATATGCTACTTATTATACATATAAAGTAACAAAAAACACATTTCCACATTAGCAATGGTATAAAAAAAGCAAGAAACAAATAAAGAAAAAATAATATACTTCAATCTGCATTCAGAATCTATCAGCTCTCTCTCTTTTGGTGGATACATTTTTCATCATGAGTTCTTTAAAATTGTCACAGATAATTAAATTGATCAGAGTAGCTAAATCTTTCACAATTGATTATCACATATCATTACAATATAATTGTTACTGTGTACAGCATTTTAATTCTGCTCACTTCACTTTGCATCATTTCATATAACTTTTCTTAACTTTCTGTAAAACCATCTACTTCATAATTTATTGTAGCACAATATTATTCCATCACAATCACATATCACAACTTGTTCAGTAATTCCACAATTGATAGACATCCCCACAATTTGCAGTTCTTTGCTACTACGAAAAGAGCTGCTCTGGATATTTTTAGGTCCTTCCCCTTTTTCCTTGATCTCTTTTGGTATAAGCCTACTAGCAGCATTACTGAGTCAAATGGTATGCACTGTTTTGTAGCCCTTTGGGAATTTTTCCAAATTGTTCTTCAGGGTGGTTGGACCAGTTCAGAATTCCAACAACAGAGACTTAGTGTATCTATTTCTCCATATCCTCTCCAGCACTTGTCATCTTCCTTTTCTCTTAGGTTAGCTTAATAGGATAGATGTGAGGTGGTACCTAAAAGTTTTCTTAGTGTGACTTTCTACAATTTTTAGTGACTTACAGTATTTTTCATATCACAATTAATAGCTTTATCATCTTCTGAAAACTGCCTGGATATATGTTCTCTGATCATTTGTTAATTAGGGAATGGCTTTTATTTTTCTTTATAAATCTGGCTTATTTCCATATATATATATATATATATGCACATATGTATGTATGTACGTATATGAAATGAAACCTTTATCAGAGAAGTTTGATATACATTTTTCCCCATTTATTGTTTTTCCTTCTCACTTTGCCAAATTAATTTTATTTATACAAAATCTTCATGGGTATAGGCCTAGTAGGCCTAGTAGGGAAACATAGAAAAATTATTGTTTTTACCTCCTGTGAAACTTCTCTATCTCTTGTTTAGTCATAAACTCTTTCTTTATCCATAGAACTGACAGGAATTTTTTTTTCTGTGTTTCCCTAATTTGCTTGTGATATCACCCTTTATGTACAAGTCATGTATTCATTTTGGTGTTATCTTGTTATACAGTGGGAGACATTAGTCTGTCCCTAGTTTCTGCCAAACTGATTTCCAGATTTCACAGCAGTTTTTGTTGAATAGTAAGTTACTGTCGCAATAGCTAGGATCATTTATCAAACACTAGGTTACTGTGGTCATTTCCTTTTGTATATTGTGTACTTAATGTCTTCCATTGATCAATCTATTTCTTATCCACTACCAGATTGTTTTCATGATTATCACTTCGTAGTATAGTTTTATATTTGATACTGCTAGTCTGCCTAATTTCCTTTTTTCATGGATCACCTTGATATTCTCAATTTCTAGTCCTCTAGGTGAATTTTGTTATTTTTTAAGCTCTACAAAATAATCTTTTGTATTTTTCTTGGTATGGCCCCCAATACATAAAGTAATTTAGTTAACATTGTCATTTTTATTATAGTAGCTCAGTCTACCCATTAGCAAATAATATTTCTCCATTTGTTTGGATTCATCTTTATTTACATGAAGAGTACTTTCTATAGTTTTTAATAGGAATAGGTATTGTATTTTGTTAAAAGCTTTTTCTCCACCTATTGATACAACCATGATTTTTGTTGTTTTTATTATAGCTATGTGATAAATTATGCTTATATTTTCCTAACATTAAACCAGTCTTACACTCCCAATATAAATTCAACCTGATCATATATTTCTGTTATATTGCTGTAATTTTCATCCAAAATTTTATTTGAAATTTTTACATCACTATTCCAATGGGGGAAACAAAAGGTCTATAGATTTATTTTATTTTGTTTTTCCCATTGTTTTTTGGCCTCTATAGTTCAGGAATCAAAACTATAGTTGTTTCATAGAAGGATTTTTGGTAGGATCTCTTTCTTTTTCAAAGTTAAAACACTATTTTATTCATTGTTCTTTGAATGTTTCATTGAATTTCCTTTTAAATCAATCTGATTCTTGTTTTTGTTTTTGATTTTTTGTTTTTGTTTTTTGTTTTGTTTGTTTTTTTTATTTATGGAGCTTATTTATGCCTTATTCAATTCCATTTTCTAAGAGGGTTATGTAAATATCCTCTTTCTTTTACTGTTTATCTGAGCAACTTATATTTATAAGTATTCATTCATTCACTTTATTGAGATTCTCAGGTTTTTTGGCATATAATTAGAAAAAAGCATCTAATAATTATATTAATTGCATCTTCATTTGTTATGCATTGATCCTTTTCATTTTTTAAACTATTACTTTGGTTTTCCTTCTGTTTTTAAGAAATTAGGCAATTGTTTATCTTTTTTTATTTTCATAAAAATAACTCCTAGTTTTATTAGTTTTTTTAAAATTTTCATTGTCATTAATCTCTCCTTTAATTTTAATGATTTCTATTTTAATGTTTAATTGGGGATTTTACTTATTTTCTATTTCTGTTATTTGAATGCCCAAATCATGGATCTGCTCTTTCTCTTTAAAGGTATGAATTTCCCCACTAAATACTGCTTGGCTGCATTGTACAAATTTTTATATACTGACTCATTTTTGTCATTTAATAAAATTATTCATCTTTTTTCTATGATTTGTTTTTTGACTGACTCATTTTTGATAGATTATTCAATTTCTAATTAATTTTAATCTATAATTCCAAAGTCCAACATTGAATATAATTTTATTGCATTATGGTTCAAAAAGGTGCATTTAACATTTCTGATTTTCTGTATTTGTTTGTAAGGATTTTATGCTAATGTTTATGAAGATGTAATGGCTAGCTAAGAAAAAGACAGTACTTTTCTCCCATTGTAATATTCTCCAGAGTTCTTACATATCTAACTTTTCTAAAATTCTATTTACCACCTTAATTTCTTTCTCTTTTATTTTATGTGTAGATTTGTCTAGATTTGAGAGGGGTAAATTGAGGTCAAACACTAATATAGTTTTATTTCCTATTTCCTCTTGTAATTCATTTAATTTTTCCTTCAAGAAATTGGATGTTATGCAATTTAGTGTACTTATGTTTAGTGGTGATATTAACTTATAGTCTATGATACCTTTTAGCAAAGTGTAGTTTCCCTGATTATCTCTTCTCTTCAGGTCTATTTTTATTTTTGCATCTCTGAGATCATGTTTGCTATCCATTTTTTACTTCAGCTGAAGCATAATATATTTTGTTCCTACCCCTTATTTTAACTCTGTGTATGTCTTTCTATTTCAAGTGTGTCTCTTGTAAAGAATATATTGTTGGATTCTGATTTGTAATTCATTCTGCTATCTTCATTTTTAAGGATAAGTTCATCCCATTAAGATTCACAGTTACAATTACCATGTATTTCCTCCCATCCTATCTTCCTTTATTTATCTTATTCTCTTTTTACCCTGTCCCTTCTCAAAAGTATATTTTACTTTTGTCCACTGCCTTCCTTTATTCACTGTCCTATTTGTCATCTTTCCCCCTTTCTCTCTTTCTCTTCTCCCCCTACTTCCCTGTTGGGTAAGTTGAGTAAGATATATTTTTATATTCAACACGTGTGTATATATTTATGTATGCATATATGTAAGCATGTGTGTATATATGTATGTGTGTATGTATATGTATATGTTTGTGTATATATGCATATGTATTTCCCTCTTGGAACCAATTCAGATGAAAATGAGATTCAAGCATTGCCTGTTCCCCTCTCCATGTTCCCCTCCAATGTATAGTCTCTTCCTTGAAATCCTCTTTTCTTTGAGGTAATTTCCCCCATTCTTTCTCTTCTTTCCCCTTTTCCCAATGAATCCCTATTTTGATGTTTTCATTTTTCTTTTGAGATAATTTCATGTAATAGACTCGTATACATACCTTCTCTCTAAGTAATCTTTTAATTTCCCTAACAGCAATATAATTTTTACACATTGTCATCATCATCATCCCATATAGTAATGTAAACAGTTTAACATTTTTAAGTCCATTATGATTTTTCACTCATGTTTTTACCTTTCTATGCTTCTTTTGAGTATTGTGTTTGATAATCAAGTTTTCTATTCAGCTACAGTTTTGTTTTATTTTGTTTTGTTTTATTTTTCATCAGGGATGCTTGGAAGTTCTCTATTTCTTTACCTGCCAATTTTTTGCCTGAAGGATTATTTCAATTTTGCTTGACAGGTTATTCTGTCTTCCTTTGCCTTCTGGAATATCATATCCCCAGCCCATTGATCCTATAGAGTAGTATTTGCTATATCTTGTGTGATTCTGACTTGTGTGATCCACAGTATTGAATTATTTCCTTCTGACTGTTTACCAGATTCTCTCCTCACTTTGGGAGCTCTGAAATTTGGTTATAACATAGTTTTTATTTTGAGATCTCTTTCAGGTGATCAGTGGATTTTTTCAATTTCTATATATTACTCTCTGTTTCTAGTATATTAGGGCAGTTTTCCTTGATAGTTTCTTGGAAAAAGATGGTGTCTAGACTCTTTCTTTGATCTTGGTATTTAGGTATCCAATAATTCTTGAATTACCTCTCCTCAGTTTATTTTTGAGTTCAGTTGTTTTTTTTTTTCTGATGAGATATTTCAAATATTATTCTATTTTTTCCATTATTTTAACTTTGTTTTTTTTTTTTTGTTGATGTCTCATAGAGTCATTAGTTTCAACTTGGCTAATACTAATTTTTTAAGGAATTATTTTCTTCATTGATCTTTTCAACATTATTTTCTATTTGGTCATTTTTGATTTTTAAGATGTATCTTTCAGTAGTGAATTTTTGTGCCTCTCTTTCCATCTGGCCAATTCTATTTTAAGGTATTATTTTCTTCAGTATTTTTGTGTGCCTATTTTACTAAACTGTTAATTGTCTTTTCACAATTTTCTTCCTTTGATTTCATTTCTTTAGCTATTTTTTTCCTCTGCTACTCTTATTTGATTTTGAAAATAATTTTTAGCTCTTCCAGGAATTCTTCTTTGGCTTGTGTGAATTCAATTTCTTTGTGACTTTGATTGATACTGTTTTAATTTCATTGTCCTCTTCTGAATTTGTGTTTTGATCTTCCCTGTCACCATAGTAACTTTTTTATGGCCAGATTCTTTTTTGTTTGCTCATTTGTCCACCCTATTTCTTGATTTTGATCTTTATATTAAAATTTGGCTCTGTTCCTGACATAGGGGAAGAGGGGTACTGTCTCAAGCTTCAAACATTTTTCACATTGCTGTTTTTAGATCTAGTTCTGGAGGTTTCAAAGATTTTAGTTCTTCCAAGGTGTTGTAATCTGGGAAGAGGTATGGTTACTATTCTGCTGGCCTGCACTCTAGTCTTTACCCAGGAAAGGTCCCCTGATTCATTTAGGATTGCAATTAATATTGCTACTCAAGGTCCCTGATCATTTGTGACCAAAAGTGGTACTGTCCCTCAGGGCTTCTACTCCCTCCTGACCAAAAATTCTCTCCTCCCTTGAACTCTGCCCAGAAGTGGCTATAGGCAATGAAGTTGCAAAGCAGTTACCCCTTAGTGCTCACACTTCCTCATGCCTAAAAGTATTCCCCTCTGCCCTTGAACTATATCCCAGAAGTGTGTATAGATAATGGACTTACCAAACAGCATCTGGTCCTGCATCCAGTGCTAGCACAGGGTCCCCTATAATTTCTGATCAGTTGCCAGGTCTCCTTACCATCTCTGGCTTGAGAACTCCCAAAACTGCTGCTGATTCTATCATTACCTTCTAGTAACACCACTGCTGTTTCATCCATGTAGGCTCTGGGCCAGCCTCCACCCCTACTTCTCTCATTCCAACTTCCTAAGTTATTTTGGGATAGAAGAGTGTCACACTTTTTGTTGACTCTTCCACTCCAGAATTTGATTTGAGGTGTTATTATAAAGTTATCTGGAGGAAAATGTTGGGAGAGCTCAGCTGGCTGTATACTCTACCATCTTGACTCTGCCCCCCAAAGTCTCTGTTCAATATCTTTTAAAATTATTTTGTATTATTTCCACATAATAGATGATTAATAAGTGTTTCTTTGATTAGATTAGCTTTCCAATTCAGTTTGTCACATGTAAATTCTAAATATTTCATCTATTATCAGGATGTTTTAAATAAATATGACAAAGATAGAAGACTGAAAGAAATCTTCAGAATAATCCAATTCAGCACCTTTATTTTACAGATGAGGAAGTTGAAATCCAAAGTGGTTTAAATCCTTGCCCAGTGCCTCATCTAAAGACATAATCAAGTTTTTTTGTAAATACTCATCAATGCATAACATCATTTGTACCTGACCAACTGAAAAAAGTTAATGTCATTGTCAAAATACTTTAAAAATAAGACGACTAATTGTTCTTTACATCATGACTGACGGGAAAATAAACTTAACATGAATGTATATGTACAGCTTATATCACATTGTACACCATCTCAGGGTGGAGGGGAGGAGAAATAGGAGAGGGAAAATTTAAAACTCAAAATCTTATGGAAGTGAATGTTGAAAACTAAAACCAAATAAATTTTAAAAATACGGCAAAACTGTGAGAAAATTATGAATTTAATGGTTTGTCTTTGGCAATATTCTCTCTCACTTTCAGTAACCTTCCTTTATTTTGGCATTCATCACAGTCAGGGACTCTGTTAAAATGTCAACTTACTATCTGAGAAAAGAAACAAGGTTAGTTGTTACCCGATATTGATATTGAGGAGTTTTAGGCAAATTTGGAGGAAGAAAAAGAGGAGAAAAACAATTCACAAAGTGATTGAATTGGTTTCAAATTTCAATTTTGAAACCTCCTGAGTGAATATTGGCAAGTCACTAACCTTTTTAAATACCAGCTTCCTCATCTGTAAAATGGGAATAATGCTACCTATAATACATGCCTCACAGAATTATTGTGAAATTCCAAGTTTTACACAAGAATGGTGGTGGTGTTAGAGGACAGAATGGAGTACATAAATGAGATGTTATTATAGTACTATGGACAGTCCTTGGCAACAGAATAGATATGGAGGGTGAAAGAAAATGGAAGAGTGAGGATAATACCTAAATTGAGAACCTGGTAGACTGATGATGGTGGCACAAGGAAAAAAAAAAAACAACTTTAAGAGTACAAAAGAAAAGGCAATCACTTTGAAATTGCACAATAATAGAGGGCTTCATCAAGAAGGGGATATTTGGTCTTATGCTTGAAGATTAGCTTCCAAAAGGAAGATAGAGAATAAAATTTATTCTGCTCATGGAAAGACAAGAGACAGGTAAAAATGCAAGGAGAGCTAGGACATATTTAAGGAAAAGTGACGAATCTAATTTGGCTGGAACATAGAAGATATGAACAAAAGGATTGGAAGATTTAAAGCTGGAAGAGAAGATTGGATATCAGTTTATGTAAGACTTTGAAGAGAGTTGATCATTATTTTGTAACATGTGATAATCAAGTTGGAAGTTGGAAGACACTAGAAATCGAGGGGAATTGGGAAAGTCTTCCTGTAGAAGTTAGGATTTTAGCTGGGACTTGAAGGGAAAGTTATGAAAGAATTTAAACATCAGAGGATTTTACATTTGGACCTTGAGAAGATATGGTGCTTTTTCAGCTAGAGTCCATACTTCATTCAGCAGGCAACATGATCTTCCTAAAGTGGAAGTCTGACCATATCACCCCTATACTTAATAAAATCCAGTAGCACCATATCTTCCAACTTCCAACTTGATTATCACATGTTTGTACATAGTTGTTTCTATGTTATTCCTCCCATTAAACTGTGAGCTCCTTGAAAGCAGGGAATGGTTTGTCTTTTTTTTTAATCCCTTAGGCACTTAGTATAATGCCTGACACATATTAGGTGCTTAGTGAATGTTCATTTAATGACTCACTATTTTGTATTATACTTTATAGCTTCATACAGAGAGGTCATTTACATTAGTCCAAGATCACATAGAGTAAGTAACTGATCCAGTCTTTCAACTCAGGTCTCATAACAGCAAATTCATTCTTCTTTCCATTGCATCACATTGAGTTTTTAATGTGCAAGTCTTTTTTCTTTCTTCAGCTACATATTCCTTAATATATATATGTGTGTGTGTGTATATAGATATAGATATAGATATAGATATGTATGTATGTATGTATGTATGTATGTATGTATGTATGTATGTATGTATATCTCCCTCCAAGGAAAGACTTGAATAGCCCTAATGTGATCATCACATGATGAGAGAACAGTAGGAGGGAAGAAAGAATTTTAAAAGATCCACTCAGTGAAGGATTTTTCTGTCTCCATGGCCAATAAAGGATTCCTTCTTTATCTCAAAGCAACAAGTCTTTTAGTACTGAGCCATGTGTGTTCTATTGTATGGTCACTATATGATTCTTTCCATAACTGTTCCAGGGAGTATAATCCCTATGGCAGGAATATATATCAATTTTCTAAATCATGATCTCAATCTTCAAAGTTAAGGATATGTGGAGCTTTTGAAGTTTAGGAAAAATGTTCATAGTCTTTGGCTCTCCTTCATTAAGGAGAAAGTTATGGGGATGGATCTTTCCCCACAGAGAAACTGAATTAACCAGATTTGTCAATGAAGAAAGAACAAGAGTAGGGAAACATGGCTTCTACTAAGATTTCAGGAATAAAGAACCTAGACAGGATAAGGAAGTAGCAGATCCATTATGTGTCCACTTGATTGATACGTTAGAAACAAAGAGTAATTATTCATGCCAGACTACCATTTGAACTGCAAGTGACTTCAAGCAGAAATATGGCACCTTACATTATTCATCACTCTTATGACAGACTAATTATAAGCTGATTAGGTACAGGGCCATGGAAATGTCAATAACAACTAAGGAAGACAACACTAGAGGGTGGTAGGAATGACATTTGAAGAGAGATTAGGAAGTAGGAATAATGCCAACAAACCTCAGAGAAGGAAAAATAAATCATTAAAACATTTATTAGAAGATGGAGGATGAGAAAAGGGCTCAGGTTATTTTGTGTAACAAGTTTGTTTTCTCCATAACATGCCAAATCAAATGTAATATGAGTCTTGTGTATGCACAAAATGTCTCTTGTGGTATCTTTTCATATGGAGATCCTAAATATCCTGCTTCCTGCTTTCAGGAGAGTCTTGATGACATGGAATGCAAATGACTTGGAATGATTACACTACACATAGTCCACAAGTGGTTCTAGTCACCTAACCACACGCCAAAGAACAGGTTCTTTGAGTGACTAGGGGATCATTCAAAAAAGACATTTCAAATTCAACCTCTCTCACTCACTTGTTGATCTCTGAGTGGTCAGCAACTGGTGAAGAGAGGAGAGCCTATAACGTTGTGTATTCTAAAAGTCTAAAGGGTTCCTTGGCATCTCAACATTCCAAAAATTGGTTTTTCAGTAAGAACAGCATTGATGCTTTGAAGAGCAAAGAGAAACTTTAGCAAGTGATCTTTAGGACCCCAGACCAATGATTGTTGAAAGGTAGGATCCTCCTATATTCATGTCATATCTAGACATGAACTTCATTGTGTAGGAACTGAGTTAAAAGTTAACCTACTCCCTCGGAGACTGAGGTGGTATGTCCTGGATGGTTTGGGGAAAATGTGTTTGTGGTGTTCTTGCTATGTCTTTGGAGTAAATATAAATTTGTAGAAACTACCCAATATTAAATGATTTAAAAGTCTGGAACTTGAGGTGCTAGTCATTGTCCTCTAACAATAGAGAGGTACCAGTGAGACATAGCCACTGAGAGCTCAACTGATGGCATTAGACCAGACAGATACGCTAAGACTCTTAGAACATCTTGGAACCTTGTGTGGGCAATGTAGCATCCTGTTCCAGAGAGACTGGGACCAGAGAATACATATTACTTGTGATACTCTCAGATAAAATTCTGGTTAATATAAATTATGTTTTTTGTCTCTAGGACTATGATGATGGGGGAGTATAACACTCCACATAGTACTTAAAAATTCTAAAAATACATTTTTGTAATAGTGTATATTATTGCTTTGTTGCTTTCTCGATCCCCTGTTAAACTTCAAACTCAATGAGGGTAAAGGACCATGTCGTAGGAGCTAAATTATTTCTGTTCTTCAGCTCTTTCAATGGCACAATTCTCTACACAGAGTACATGTACAATATATTCTGCTACATTTATATTGATATCAACTATTATTCATTTGCCCTTTATTAATGAGGCAATACATAGATACAAGCTCATTCATTCATATTACCTAAGACTAACTTAAATTTGTACTAGATAAATTGTTTGTGGTTACCAGGCCCTGTACTAGACACTTACTTCTTCCTCTAATATTCAAGATTGTCCAAGGATATTAAAAATTTTAAAGCAATCTTTACAAATGGGTTTAAGACTCTACAGCCCTGTTTCCCCTTCCCTTCCTACATTTTTTACCACATTAATTCCATGTTTTTCCTGAACTGTAAAGTATATTATATTACCATTTTCCTTATTGTTGACCACTGCTTACAATGGGATCTCAAGTCTGAGGTGACTGCTCCAGCTGGAAAAAAAAAATAAGCTTCCTGTTCAGATTCATCCTGTTTCTAATCTGCTGCTGTTGCAAGAAATTTCCCTCAGGGATTTCTTTACTTCCTATTGCTTTCCCTTCTCTGCTATAAACCTCACATATATTAGTCTCCCTTAGTCCCAGTCTTGCCTCACCTACCAACTTTTTTTTTTAAGCCTAAAATCTCTGCCAGCACTTTTCACACTTCATCATGTCTGCAAGAATACTGCCTCTGGGTCAAAGCCAGACACTGGGACTTAACAAAATATGTTGCTAGGTAGTTTTCTCCCCACACTTTCTGTAGCTGTCCTCTTTTCTCAGTTCCCCAAACTGCAAATTAGTAAGAGTTGTCAGTGGGTTATGGGTTTTGTTGAACTCCCATTAATTAGCTAAATAATAGGATGTTTATTAGATTTTCCTTTAAAGTCTAGAAGAAAGGAAAATATCACCCATAAATCCATATATCTTAATGATTTTTTCAATCAATTTCCTGTCCCAGAGAATCAGCATCAAAGATGTCAAGATGACCTACTTGAAAACTACTCACTGTCTAAGAAACAAAACTTTGGTTGTGATATCATAGCCTAGTATCTTCCCATTTAAGAGTAAACTTATCCTCTATTTTAATGTTCTTTGCCATTCCTTCCCCTATGCAAAGTAAGGGAAAAGGATCAAAGTGCAGCAGACATATTCTCCAGAGAGAGAAAAAAAATTCTTTCTCTAGCTATCTTTGATTTGAAAAAAAAAAGCAATGCTTTTCAAAGAATTTATCTTATCTTCTAATGATTTTTTATTTTTAGAACAAGTCAGAAAACAATGATACTTTATTGGAACACATTTGGAAAACAATAAGAATTTGGAACCATATAGTGTCTACTTTTTAATTAATTATATACCTTCTCCATTCTTAGTACCAAAGAAGAACTACTTTTTCAAACACATGATAACCAGATTCTGGACTTCTGGGTTTCTTGAGTTAGGTCATATCGTACTTTAAAGGAACACTACAATAGAAGATCTGTTTCCTGCTTCGAATTTCCCCCCAAACTAGCCATGTGATATTGTGTAATTCATTTGACCGGTGTGAATATCAATTTGTTCACCTGATTAATTGAAGGGTTAAACTAAAGTTCCCTAAGTTCCTTCCTAGTCTACATTCTATGATTTTCTTGATATTGGAGAGATAAAATAATGCAAGTAAGATCTCATTAAATGAATTTCAAAGGTATGTGCGAATTCATTTTTATTACTATATATCTTAAATGAACAGCCTCTCAGGATAAAAAAAAATATTTCCTATACTGAGATTTCATTGAGAGTATGGTTTTTTTTTTGATAGTAGGATTTTGTATTTTGGGGGTATCTTTGGCATATTTATATTCAATTTTCTGGAAGCACAAGTCATAAGATCATATGCTTAGATCTAAAAAGATATTTCAGAGGTAATTACTGGAAGTAAAATTGTGGTCCATAGAGTTCAATAACTTGCTCAAGTTCACAAAGATGGTATGATGCAAAGCCAGATATTGAATGCGATTTCCTGATTCCAAATCCAGTATTTTTTTGCACTGTACCGTATTGCCTCCAAATTCATGCATTTGTTATGTAATTGTTGTTTTATTTCTCTTTCCAGTGTTTTTTTTTTGGGGGGGGTAAGTTAATATAACAGGGTGAAAACACTACCACATTCTGAATGTTGAACATACTAATTAAAAATATGGGCAGACTCCAAGACAATTATAATCTATCTCTTTCATATGAGATGAGAGTAGATATAATTTAATCCAAGGCTTTGTGATTTCATAAATGTAGGTGTTCTTTCCATTGAAGACTAAAAACTCTCTATGCTTTGGTAGATAGAAGATGACACAATAGTTGCTGTGGACAAGAATTTCATCACTCTATCTATACCCTGACAGTATTTCACTATAAATCTAATCTAGTTTTAGGGAGAAATACAGTTTATCACTGAGTGTGTATCTGAAAGTGCAATTGTGATAGGATCTGCCAAAGCCCATTCTTTATTTGACTGATCTACAAGAACTCAGGGTCCAATTTGGTGATTAGACTTCAGTAAGGGATATTAGTGTAATTAAGTGGATTTAAATAAAATTTTATAAAATCAAAATGCCTCCCTCAAATACTTAAATGGATGTATGACCTAATCATTATAGATTATTTCATCAAATAAAGCAGATGGTAACCAATATTTCTATCATCCTCACTCTTATCCATGTCCTCCATTATTTTTTTTTACCAGCAGTCCAACCAACATGCTCATAACCTTCCTCAATTTCTCTTGAAATTGTCAAGAAAATAATGAAACACATGGCCAAGCCATTGGCTATTCCTCATTCTCATAATTTGCTCTGCCCTTTTTCTTTTTTGATAATACATTTCTTTGATGGCATCCTTTTCTTGGATTTCTATAGGTAGTCCTTTGAAATGCCTCTCTAGTTATATCATTTCTTTTAAGTTTAAAGGACCAGAATTCACCATGAAACAAATTATAAAATTATATTATGTTAATAATGCAGACCCACCGATGAAAATAATGGTTATTTTTCAGAATGCAACATATAAAGCAACACTAGGAATTTTTACTGACATGTAGCCAGAGGGTCATAACCAAAAAAAAGTGTTACATATTAAATCAAAAGTTTAGAATATGAGACAGTATCTCAGCAATGAGACCAATATGGAAATTTGACTAAAGCTATGTTGATACAGATGAAATAACCAGACCATAGGCAGTGCAAAAAGTTATTTCTCTCATCTGATTGTGCACATATATCTCTACACTGTCTATCAAGTCAATTAGTGAATAATTGATTCGGAATCTTGTGAGAAATGTCAGAGCAAAAGTAGTCTAACCATTTTGGAGTTCAGTCACTTAGTGCTGACATGGCATAAAAGTCCTATTCTCAAATGTGTCTTTTTTTTCTTTGATGGCAATCTGATTAATCAAACTATTACTATTATTAATAATATTAATATTATCTTGTTGATTTTTTTTATATTGTAGGTGATTGATTTTTGAAGCAAGATTGGATTAGGGGCTTGAAATAGACCAATGTAAAGTGTTTCTTAAATTAATTTTATTGATACTTGGGGTTTTTGTATCATTATAGTTTTTGCTGGTAACTCTCCACTCCCCCTCTCAGAAAATCATCCAATATAATAAATTATGTTTTTGAGACAAGAAAAGAAAAAGGAGAGCAAAAATCAGCACCACTGATCAATACATTGAAAAAGTCTGAAAATATATGTGCAATGTACAATACCTGTGGACTTTCCACCTAGGTGAAGGGTTAGGTTAGGAGCATTCTCTCATATTTCTTCTTTCCAACTCATGCTTATTGTTTATAATTTTTTTGCAACATTCACTTTTGGTTGCAAGTGGTAGTTCTTTTCATTTCCATCATTATAGTTTTGTATGTATTATTTTCTTGGTTTTACTACGCTGTGTATTGGTTTATGTAGAAATAAATCTTTCTATGCTTCATTGCATTCATCAGTTCTTACAGCATAGTAAAATTCAATTCCATTCATGTTTCTCTATTTTTTCTAGTCATTCTTCAGTCTATGGACTTTTTGTTTCTAATTCTTTGTGATCAACAAAAATGCTACTAGAATATTTTGCCATATATGGTAATTTCCTTCTTAACAATAGCCTCATTTTGGTTCAGGTCCAGTAATGTAATCTTTGGATCAAAATATTCTAAAAGAAGTGAAGGTTACAGAGACTTTTTAAAAAGTCAGCAAGATTGTCAATTTAACTCCATTTTTAAAACACATTCAGGACCCTATGTAGATCACACTTTGCTGTGAGACCTCTGTAATAAACAACGGATGCAGAATCTGGTTTAATAAGTCTGAAAACAAGCGAGATTTAAGGGTGGATATATGTGTGTATACATATACATATGTATGTATGTATATGCATACATACACAACACACATGTAATTAATAGTATTAGGAGAAACTTGGTTTTACACTATTTCCTACCCAACAGTTCAGTTTTCTGGCATTCCAAAAGGTAAGATCAGCTCTGGATATTTGCCAAGTCACATAGCCAAACCAAATCCTTTGAAATCTATTTATCCAGAGCCCTGGGGTATATCCAGTGTGCCACAATATTGAATGTGTTTTTACATGAGTTTTTGCTCATGTGCGAATTTTACGATTTTTAAAAAATGAATGTTTTATGCTAGCTATGAATCTAGGAACTCCATTCTCAGGGAAGAAAAAGCGATGGTCAGGGAGAGCCAGAGGAAGATGGCTTTTTGTCATACCATTTGCTGGTGAACTGTGGGGTATTCTGATATTCTAATTCCTCTCTTAAGCTCTTAACTACACTAAAGAGGAGAGAGAACAAATTATTCCAGAAAATCTATTCTCTGAAACATTATAGAGTCAATGACCAAGACTATATAGAATCAACATAGCATCTGTAGAGATTTGCTCCAAGTCACCAGAATATTTTGTCAGGTCACTACTAAATAACTAACCTGACTGATGGTTTGACTGTCCATACAGATGTTTCTGTACCAGGGTGTGTTATAGAAAGAAGAAGAAGAAATAGAAATCAAAATTGAACTCTACAACTTCCTAGTTGTCTACCATCAAGTCACTTAAGCTCTCCTATTGTTTCCTCATTTGCAAAAAGGGGCAATAATAATTGAAACATTTCCCACAGAAGGATATTGAAGTACAATAAATAGAGTGCTAGACTTGGAGTCAAGAAGATCCGAGTTTAAATCCTCCCTGAAATACTTTCTGTGTCCCTGCCAAATAACAACTTTTTTCTGCCTTATTTTCCTCATTTTAAAAATTTGAACAATAATATTCACTATGTCACAGGGTTGTTATGAGGACCAACTGAGATACTTAAAATGCTTTGCAAACTTTAAAGTGCTATAAAGATGCTATCATTCATTATCATTGTTGTTACTTTTGGTATAAGGAAAGGGCTTTAGAAACCTTAAAGATTATCCAACCATACATATATGCACATATGTGTGTATATACAAACACATATATATGTATATATATACACATATACATATAAGCACATATATGTGAGTTATTGCTGTCTTCAATTAGTAAACAATATTTATTGAGCACCCACTTTGTCGTTCTACAAAAGTCTCTGGTTATCAAACTCTTTTAAAAGTTCACCTCCTCCAACCTGCCCAACCTCAGTCCATTAAAAATTATGCCCCTTTCCCTATGTCACTCTAATCATCATTTGTCCCTAGCAAAGTATGCAATTTCATGTGTCCTTAATCCTTCTCGCTTTCCTGAATTCAGACCTTTTATACACATTCTGCATGTGTACAAATGCATAATTGATTGTTTTTATGTTCTATGCCTGTATTTACACCCCTCTTTTCAAGATGATATAATGCTATGGAATGAGTGTTGGATTTGGAGTTAGAGAATTTGAATTCTCCTCTGATAACTCACTACCTTTATCTTCTTGGAAAAATGTTCATAGACCTCAGTTTCCATAGAGGTAAGTCATTAGACACCATAAGTACTCACTAAATATTATCTCTTGACTGAAGAAGGTAATAATTCTCATTTATGTAGAGCTTTAAAGCTTGCAAAGGGGGAATCACTCTAAGTATTCACTAGATACTGTAGTTAATTAGAATGTAAAAGACAGCCTTGGCCTTGAGGATACTTAAATTTTAATAGAGGAAAATAAATAATTATTATTAATAACACCATCAACTGATATTTATATACAGAATGTTAGGGTTTGAAGGCAATTTACACTCTCATTGTTTTTTTTTGTTTTTTTTTCAGTGATCCTATGGGATAAGTTCTGCAGGGAACAGGGAGCAGCATCATGGACTCAGAGCTAGAAGGAAATTTAGCGATAATGTAATATAACCTCCAAATCCCAACTTTCAAGATAAGGACATTCTCGATATCAAAAGCCAAGGACCATCATTCAATCTGTATCTCAATTTGTTCCTCCATATTAAGGCATTCTATTCTTAATTGTTGGCTTTCCTTAGGTTATTTAAATCATTGCTTTCACCTCTTCAAGTTGCTTGCATAAACACTGTCAAAGCTTGGACATTTTTTTTTGTATGTGTTGAAAAAGGTTAGAACAAAAATTGAAGTCTTGAATATGAAATCAGAATTTGCTATTTCTAAGTGACCCAGTACCGTTAAATTTAGGTAATTTTAAAATATCTGTTACGAGTATAAAAGCATCATTCATGTGGGAGACACTTGGTACCTGCTCCTAAGAGACAGGAGAACTGTTGCATGTGCATAGGTGGATGTTTTGCATTGGCCCACAATGTGTTTGGGAGCAACCTTTTTTGTACTATTGACTGCCTACCTGAATAAGCGCAGTCTGTAGCTTTCAGACACTCAATTCTAAAAATTAAAGATTTCTTCATTATTCATTGCCATCAGGTCACCCCATGTGGTAAGGTAGGAGGGTCCACCCCCTTAGGGATGTGGCCTTGAATCATGTGCTTAGACTTTGGCCCTATTTCAATCATCCTTTTCATTTCTAGGTATAAGGAGTAGGATCCCTGACATAGAACTCAAACCATGGATATCTGGGAAACCAAGATTCCAGGTGAAATGTCACAGCCAACTAATCAGGGAAGTCCTGAGAAGTAAGGGTTGGGGTTCCAGTTTGATGAGGCTTTGGACTTGAATTTGAGAGTAATGCTATATAGAAATTAAATGAAACTATGAACCTAATTATCCTCCTCTCCCAAGAGACTGAGGTAATATAGGTGGACTTATACCCCAAAGGTGTTGGGGGAAATGTGGGTTTGTTCTTAATACATATTTTTGGAGTAAATATATTTGTAATGCTAATGTGATATTAAATGGGTATTGGAACTGAACTATTCATGACTGGCCCCTAGAAAAAGAGACAACACAACAGTGTGTCCTGAGGCTAATGGCAATAGAAATGGATATCTTCAACCTCTTCTGGATACCAGAGAACTCTGTGGAGGAGGGATGTAACACACCTGGCACTGAGAAGGTGGGGCCAGTATAAAGCTATCTTACAAAGGACTGAATTTCAACTGTTTTCTCTACTTTCAAAGGTCACCATTTACAGTTTTTGAGCCAAATAGTGCTTTTAATATATCCATGAAGCACTTCACAAATGTTGATTTTAAAATATTTGAAAAACAACTGATTATTAGTCTTTTAGGTTTTGTTTCTGTTTTAGATTTAGGGCGTTGAACATTTATAGTTTGAAGATCCATCCTTAGTGTGACTTTTTGATACCTTGAACAAATATTTCATTAAACTAGTTCATAAATATTTAAAAAAGAAGTTTCTGCCTACTTTTGTTGAGAACTTTTCTTAATATTGATCCCATTTAAGAGTGTAATTCTAGTAACATACTTGACACCAAATGATTACAGGAGAATACTGTACTGTTCCTTAACTCTCCATTGCTTTTGCCAATATATACTTGCATTCAGATTTTCCTCTTTTGAAACTGATAAACGTTCCATTGAAACATTACCTTTGTCTCACTATTTTCAATTTTTAAATTTTAGCTCTTAGAAGTCAATATTTCACCTTGGTTACATTTGTACCTAAAACCCCTTCTGTTTAATTATGCTTGCCCCAGAATCAAATCTACTCTCACTGGTGCAGACTGTGTTTGTCATGTAGTATTTGGTATTCATGCCATTTCTATGTTTGTCATATCTCCTTTCTAATCCAATGTCCCATGAAGGTAAGTACCATGTTTAATCCTCTATATTCCATCAGAGTGCTCCTACCCAGTAGGTTCAAAATTCAATTTGTTGAATTAAATTGCATTTAACATTTCCTAAAAGTTATTATTGAAGTGGGTTTGGTGGGGGGAGCTTTGTGTGGCATACATTGGTTCTATAATTTGTTCCCATTTCCTTGGTTAAAGGTAATAGAAATTCCACAAACAGAAAGCTGGAAAAATAAAATGCTCATTAATATATCTCCTCAATACCACCTACTCCCAGCCTCCCCTCCCTCTGAATATAGAGTGGGGTGGATGGACACCAGCAACCACCTCACAAATCATCCATTCAAGGAAGGCACTCTGAGAAGTCATCTCATCATTCCCAGTCAAGCAGCATTCTTCTAGTCTTTAATCTTCTGATCTTCATTCTGGAGATGGTACTAGGTACCCTCCCTCTTTGTATTTCCCCTCTGATTTTTTCAGTTTTTTGTATGTATTGTGTCCCCCATTAAATTGTGAACTTCTTGAGGGCAAGGACTATCTTTTGCATTTCTTGGAATCATGGAATCCCCATGCTTAGAAAAGTGTCTAGCAAATAGTAATCACTAAATAAATGTTTATGGACCGACTGATTAACATAACCTTGCATGATTTGTACATTTATCCATATGTAGATAGTCGAATTATGGACTGTCTTTCCCTTATCTGAACCTAGCCAAATCTGACAAGGCTTATGCAGGGGGATGAATTATTTAGTCAGAAATACTCTCCAATACCACTTCAAATCACTTTGGTGAAGTAGATAAAGCACTAAATTTGGAGTGAGGAAGACCTAGGTTCAATTCTTGCCTCAAAAACTTAAGAGTCCCTGGGCAAGTCACTGATTTTTTTGATTTGAGGAAATCAGTTTCCTCATCTATAAAATAAGTGGAAATATAACACCTAAATGATAGGGTTGTTGTGAAGGTGGAATGAGAACATGTATATAAATTGCTTTAAAAGTTTAAAATGCTATATATGTTATTTCATAGCCATAGATGTAAGGCAAGCTATATTGGTGACAGAGATATCTACAATGCCAAAATCAGATTCTTGAGCATGATACAATGGAAAGAAAGGGAGCTATGGAGTAAGAAGCCTCAGGTTCAAAATCTATCTCTGCTGTTTATTATCTCTATTATCTCAGGTAAGTCAATAAAGTATCCTGGGCTTCAGTTTCTTCATCTGTAAAATGAGAGAGTTAGACTAAATGGCCTTTGAGGTCATTTTTTTCTCTAGGTCTATGGCCCTGGGGTCCTGGTAATATAAAGAGGCATTGTGATTTAGTGGATAGAGCCATGGACTTGGATTCAGGAAGACATGAGTTTAAATCCCTGCACAAATATTTATAAAATGTGTGACCCTGGAAAATCACTTAATCTCTCATCCTCAGTTTCTTCATCTATAAAGATTAATAGCATCTATCTCACAGAGTTGTTATGAGAATCAAATTTTCTCTCTGTGATGAATGAAAAACCTCAAGAGACAGAGTTTCTGGGTAATTAATAATCAGTTTATTAATTATGCTAGCTAATGATCAATAAATTGATGGTCAGTGGTTTCTCTAGGTAACCAAAGACAAAAACAAATGAAAAACTTGAAAGCCTTAAATATTTTTTTTAAAGGGAATGCCCCTGACAAATGAAAATCAACCCTGATTGGTGGACATTTAATGAGGAGATAGACTAGAAGTCTTCAGCTCTTCCTGTTGAGAACATGGCTTGATCACGAAGACTCAGTTAACTCCAGCAATCTGGATAGGGGACTCTATCTCCATCCAGAACACTCTGGTTGGTTTTCTCCCTCATGAACTGAGTCACCCTAAACTCTAATAGTGGAGTACAAAGATAGGGGCTCATTTCCCAAGGATAAGAACTTGCCTAGATTGAATTTTCTTTATACTGTAAACAAAAGTAATGTTTCTTAGTTGGGTGGGTCCCCTACCCACTCAAGATTGAAAAGCTTGTTTCCTTGAGGGCTAGGACAAACTCATCAATCAGTCATGTCCTTCAGAGACTGATTTTTTAAAAGGGCTGGACCTTAAATGAGGAAATAAAGGAGAAAAGCCTGGATCCCAAATTAATAATTGGTTATTAATTAAATAAAACAATTTCAGTACACATACGCATACATATATATCTGCAAACCTTAAAACATTATTTAAATGCAAGCTGTGGTTTTGTTATTCTTAATTAATAGAATATTCAATTACTTACCTACCAATACTCCTATTTGCTCATTCACCCCTTCTTAATTGGTGGGAACATTTTTGTTTATAGAATTTTTTAAAATCATAAATACTATTTTAAACATTTTTGTACATATGCATCTTTTCTTTTTTTTTTTTTTTTGGTGAGGCAACTGGGGTTAAGTGACTTGCTCAGAATCACATAGCTAGCAAGTGTTACGTGTCTGAGGCCAGATTTGAACTCGGGTCCTCCTGACTCCAGGGTGGGTGCTCTATCCACTGCACCACCTACCTGCCCCAAAGAAACTGAGTAAGTCATTTTTTTTTTCCTTTCTTTTGGGGGCTAGGCAATGGGATTAAGTGACTTGCCCAGGGTCACACAGCTATAAGTGTCAAGTGTATGAGGCCAGATTTGAACTCAGGTCCTCCTGATTCCAGGGCCGGTGCTCTATCCATTGAACCACCTAGCTGCTTCACATCTTTTCTTAATGCTAATGACATCCTTGAAGTTATAATCCCAGTACTGAGACTGCTGAATCAAAGGGTAAGAATAATTTAGTAACTTTTCTCACAAAATTCTAAATAACTTTGTATGGTGTGGTAGTAGTAAATTAGCATGCCTTTCCTCCAACAGACCCTTGAATGATGCAATTTCCTTTCTTTTACTAACTTTGGTTATTTGATGACTATGAGGTGCTCAGTTATTTTTGTATGTATTTCTCTGATTTTTAGTCATTTTGAACTTTTTTATGATGAAAGTTTATAGCTGGTGCTTTTGTCTTTATATTTATATTTTATATTTATACTGTTTTTATATTTATACTGTGTGATCATTTATCTATTGGGAAAAATTCCTTAATCTTACATTTCTGTTCCAATTTCATATAGATTTGGAATGCTAAAGTTTTATTAGAGATATGTAATACAAATATTTTAATATATTTCTTTTGATTCTATTTGCATGGATTTTTAGTTGTAATAAGGGTCTTCTAATTATATATAACTGATATCATCTATTTTGACTTCTACAATCAGTTCTATCTCATGCCTAGGAATCTATTTTTTCTACTAATTCTTCTATTTATAGTTGTGAGAAATAGTATCTTCCATTCTCAAATTGTATTGATATTTTTTATATATTTTAATTGTCTCACTCATTTATGATTTATTACAAAATACTGATAGAAACATGTTTTTAGCCAGAACCTATTCCAGTCTTTACCATAGCCATTATTGAATAAAGAATTCTTTCTTTAGTAGTTTGTATTCTTGGGTTTATTGATTACTGGATAGAAATATGCCTTTGTTTTCAATGCTTGCTTACCTAGTCAGTTCCATTGATTTGTTTTTCCAATTTATTTACTTTTACTACCAGATATTTTTGATAAATTCTGCTTTGTAATATAATTTGATGTTTTATATCCCCATAGCCTCACTCTTAACAATTTTTTCCATTACATTCCTTCTATTCTTAATATTTTATTTCTTCAAATGTATTTTGTTGGCATTTTGTCTAAGTTATGATATGTCCCTTTCATACATTGATAACACAAAATCCAGAGGGCAATTTGTATAGTGACGTATTTACCAAATTGCTACTGCCCTTGACTATACTACTCATAATTTTTGTTTAATTTCTGCAAAAAGTGCTTTAGAAATGATACATTTTACATATGACTTATTAATATGTATATTACATATAAAAACTCTGATTTTTAAAAACATATATTCTGTGGTTAATTAAATAGAATTCCTTAGCTTATCTCTCCTGCCTGGACTTAATTAGTAATATGAAGAAAAGCTGAACATTGGGAGTGAGGAAGTGAGTATTTTATTGGTAATTACTAAAGGGCTAAAAGGTCAGGTAGGTGGTGCAGTGGATAGAGTGCTGGGTCTAGAGTCGGGAAGACCTGAGTTTAAATCTGTCCTCAGCTACTTAGTAGCTTTGTGACCCTGGGCAAGTCACTTAACCCTGTTTGCCTCAGCTTCCTCATTTGTAAAATGAGCTGAAGAAGGAAATGGCAAATTACCCCCAGTATCTTTGCTGCAAAAACCCAAATTGGTAAGACATGACATAAAACCGACTCAGCAACAACAAAATTTACTAAATCTAGCCTCAATTGTCTCAAATGCTTTTTAAATTGGTTCTTCAGAAATTTTTGAGCAAATCATGTCATCCACAAATAGGAAAAAGAAATATTTCTTCTTTGGTTATATTTAGTCCATTAACTGATTGTTCATGTCTTATTATTATGATTAGATTTTCTAGAGCTATGTCAAGTGATAGTGGAAATAGCTGGCTTCTTTTCCTTGTCATTCCTTTCCTGGAAAGGTCCCTGTGTTCTCCATTATAAATATATCTTTTGCAAGTCCATGCTACATGAGGATCATTCAAAGGACCTAAGAATTCTTAATCCCTACTTGAATCATTTCTCGATAAGAAATTCTATCTGAGGAGGAGATTCCAATAATAAAATACTTAAACAATGAATGAAATAGTCTGTTTTCATGTTTGAGATGCAGCAATATAGTAAAATAATAACAACGTGCTTGAAGGATGGACCTTCTGATCACCCTCCTAGCTTATTTCACCTCCAACCAAATGGAACCACATATGAGTTTGCACACAATGAGCTCTATAAACTAGTTAACTATTCATTAAGTATGGAATATAACAGCAGAAAATCACTACAGAATACATTGGTGAGTTTAATTTACAAAGTCACAGAATTTTAGAGTCAGCAAGGACTTCAGTAGATATCTAATTCAATCCATATATGAAAAAGAATCCATTACAATCCTCCTAATAAGATTTCATCAATCATCTACTTGAAAATCTTCACTGAGAAAGAATTCTCTATCTCCACATCAGCCCATTCTATTTTTGGTTGGCTGTAATTGTTGGTAAGCGCTTCCTTGAATTAAGACTAAATTTAACCCTTCCCAACTTTCATTTTGTTCCTCTTTCTTTCCTCTTGGACCAAATAGAACAAGTCTAATTGTGAGACTGGTTACAGCTTAACTTTTTCTTTCTTCATTTTCCACTTTGAATGACATGACAGTCATTCAAATAAGTGAAAACCACTATTAGGTGACCAATTAGAGGAATTAAGAAAGCTATGGCAAAAATAGATTGATGACTAAAAATATCCCTTCTTTTTTTCTCTAACAAAATTTGCATCTCTTTTTTTTTTAAATTACAATGCAACAGAATGTTCTATTAGGAATTTTTTTCCCCTAAACTTTGTGGAGGACTGGAAGAGACTCTTATGATTTCTACATGCTTCCTTAACGTCTGTACCATGTTGAATGTAGTTTAAGAGGTTCCTGAGTTTTTCTTCTTTGTAGTTATGGTGGTTGTTTGTTTATTTCCTTTCATTTACAATAGAAATTAATAGTCAGTTTCTATTCATTAGGCAACAATGTCACCTAGCACATTCATGAGTATTTCTATTTGTACTAGGTCTTTTCATTCTGTTTTTGTTTCATTCTGGGTTTTTTTTTTTTGATGACTCACAATTAAGAAAATTGCCAATCTAATAGCATTATAGCTATCATCTACATGTGTATCATAGCTCTACTGTAATAATAGTGATAGCGATTACAATAATAGGAACTAGTATTTACTTAGTATTTAAGTTTTATAAAATAAATTCCATATACTGTCATTTGATCCTCACAACAACTCTGTGAAATAGGTGCTATTATAATCCTCATTTTACAGATGAGAAAACTAAGGCTTAGAGAAGTTAAGTGACTTGACCAGGGTCACATATCTAATCATATGTGAGGTAGCATTTGAATTCACATCTACACGTCTCCAAGTCCAGTATCCTACCAATCCTGCCACCATGATGCCTCTGCAACTATTGCTACTGCTACTTCCGTCGCTGCTCCTGCTGCTGCTGCTGCAGCTACCATTCAGCTGCTGCTGCTGCTGCTACTACTACTACTAAATTACATTTTTTAAAACTTGTTATTTCTAACTAACTTTAGATTACATATATTCACATTTGATCCACATAACAATATTTTAAGTCAAATCATATATTAAGAGCAGGAAAGAAACTTAGAAGTGACCTGGTACAATCTCTTATATTAAAGAAATGAAACTGTCAGAGTCCAAAGATGTGAAATGATTTACCTAAACTTATTGAAAAAGTAAGTGGCAGATATAAGATTAAAATACCAGGCCTCTGACTTCAAAACAGGACTATTTTACTTTGGCCATGATGCCTAGAATCAGAGAATACAGGGGATATCAAATATAGGGGATATTCTAATCTCTTATCTGAAGCATCAATTCACTCCACATCATTTCCAGTATTGAAGAAGCCAGTGTCTTTTGGGGGCATCCTATCAGAACAAAGTTATTTCTTGTACTTTAATACTGAGATAGAATTGTGATGTCATTATGGATGCAGAGTATACTATGTTTTCCTGGCCACATTCTTCCATAAATCTCCCTCCAAACCTCACCTTCACCATGAGATGTATGGAACATGTTGTAGGCCTCCCTCTTAGATCTTTAGAAAAAGCATGGATATCATCTGAGCAACCAGCCTGCTCATTGGTTTGCAATTTACATTCTTTATATGACTCATCCTAACAACTCTTATCTTAGTCATACTTTTCTATGCAATTTTTCATTAGTAATACGTTGTAGCTTATATATACTCATATGCTTCTATGCTGTCATTTACATAGTTTGCAGTTAAAATTCTTTAATGAATATGGTGTTGTATTACTGGTAACCATCAAGCAGCAACAGAAGAATATTAATATTAAAAAGATGAATTTTGTTTCAGAGAGAAACTAGAGGTAATTAAAAGTGTTGACTATTTCCCAACGAAAAATTAGCCTATCCTTCCTCCCTTATCCTCCTGTTCAATATTGGGACAATTGGAAAAAGGCCCAATTTTTATCTATTAATGAGTATGATATATTATTCTATAGTGTTACATATTATAAGATCACATAGATATTATATAAATACATAAATATGTGTACACATACATGTATGTGTATATATACATATCATATAATACATGTATACATACAGATATACATATATACCTACATATATATGTGTGTGTATGTGTGTAGAAAGACAGACAGACAGACAGATAGATAGATAGATAGATAGATAGATAGATAGATAGATAGATAGATAGAACAGTTCTGTGGATTTTCTATTCAATTACCTATCACATTCTGGACAGTAGGCATTTTTAATACAAATTATTGTTGTTATTTCCCCTGAGTGGATAAATAAGCCAAAATCATTCAAGCTCTTATGATTCTCATTTATGAGGCTCAGCAATGTTCTAATTGTTCATACAATTAGCAAAACATCACCTGCAAAGGTACACTTTTAAGTGCCATTTATAGTAGCTCATTCAACATATCAGAGGCTTTACTGTTCCAGTTAAATTATGGTGGTTCCACTGTCATTGATGAAAAAAAAATTTTTTTGTACAAATCTTTACAGATTATTGTCATTTTTGTCTGTTCATTGCTCTCCTTGAAATTTTATCCATTGATGTCCTTAGAACAATTTTTAATAGGGTCTATGACCATTCTTTCTGTATAATTGTTGTTTTTTCCTCCTCATTTTCATGAGGTGACATTGTACATAATCTTTCATTGTTTGCTTCATAATACTATAAATATTTTATAAAATAATTTAAATTTTCAACTGGCATTAGTCTTGGTGTCATAACTTTCCATATCTTTTTATTATCCTCATTTAACTCTACCATCTCCTCAAACTATTGTCCTATATTTCCCTTCCCTGACTCTTAGGGAAAAAAAAAAACTGTTTATGCTCAATTCATACATGCCATTTCCTTCCTGACTTTTCAAACCCTTTAAGTTTGTCTTCTCATTATTCAATTTAAATGTATATCTCCAAAGTTACCAACACTATATTAACTGACAAATTCAAACATTCTTTTCTCATTCTGATCCTCCTTGTCTCAGCATCGTTTGATGCTGTTGACCACTGTCTCCTCTGGGTTACTCACTTTTCTTGATTTCATGATGTTCCTCTTTCTTGATACTCCCTCCTATTTGCTTGACTACATTCTCACTCTCCTTTGCTTTCTATATCCTTCTCCCTTAACTGTGAATGTACCCTAAGGCTCAGTACTGAGCCTGCATCTTTTTTCCCCCTCTACATTCCCTTGGTGACCTTATCACTACTATAGTATTAATTATCTATACATCCAGATCTATACATCCAGTTCTACTGTCTCCTGAGTCTCAGTTCTGCATCACTAATTGATGGTTGGCCACTTAAAACTGAACATCTCATAGTCATTTTAAACTTGGCATTGCACTAAGAGAACTCATTATCCTTCCTCCCAAACCCAGCTTCTTCTGAGCTTCTCTATTTCTGTCACATGAACCACCCTCCTTCTAGTCACCACTGTTGGCAACCTCTGTTATCCTCAACTCATCCTTCTTCCTCATCTGATCAGTTTCTATGTCTTCTCCTTTCTACCTGCACAACATCTCTTACTTCTATCACCTCCACCTGCTAGGATTTTTTGTTCCCTTACAACTCAGTTCATCATCATCTACTTGAAGTCTTTCTTAATCCTCCAGTTTCTTCTCCACAAATATATCTTGTATTTAGTTTTTAACATTTGCTTTATATGTATATATTTACATACTGTGCCTCTCAACAGAATATAAGCTCTTTGAGGGCAAGGAATGTTTCTTTTTTGTCCATGGCTCCACTGTGTCTAGCACAGTGCCTGGCACATGTTAGACACTTAATAACTTCTTGACTGATTGAATGATAGCTCAAATGATTAGAGGAAACAGGATGCTGATAGCCTAGAATCATTTCTATGCTATGTGCTCCATTTCTTTATGCAGAAGGAATGCTCTCAAAAGTGTAAGAGTATCATGTTTCCTATGTTTTTATTGTTTTTGATTTTGTTGTTTGTGAACCAAATTCTTCCTAATTGGTCAACAATTGGAGGTGCCCTCAGCAACACCAGGAATCCAAAACTAATGATTAATTCCTCTTTTGTTTTGATGAGGACTGGTGGATTTTGACATCTGTGGAATTTAGTTGTAGTTGAAAAGGAGGATATATGTACAGAGTTCACCACTTGAATAACCAGAAAAGGTCTAATGGAGCAGTTTTCCAGCCTTAGAAAACTGCAATTGAAATATAATTTATAGAGGGGAGAGCTGTAATTGATCATCTATCTGCAATGACTCCCAGAAGTTTCAATGCCACATAGTAATGTATATATAAACTACCTTGGATTTCTAGAAGATCAAATAGAGGTCAGCCTGGTTGGTATCCAGTCCTCTAATGTGATCATCTAGGCCAATATTTGAGTCTTTAGCACCGAGGATAGGGAGAACATGAAAGGGATGTTGTAAGTATAAGAATAGAAATTATTTTAGCAAAGTTCAGTGGTGAAGAGTAAAGCAACCCAATCATGCTAATAACAAAAATACAACAGTGATACAGTTCAGGCTAGTTCCTTCAATCCACAGCTACAGATGATAAACAGTGGAAAGGTGAACCTTAACTTTTAGGTAGTGAATAATGTATTCCAAAGATATTTGATGAACTGATTTCTAGTTGGAAATGATAGTACTTGGACAAGTGGACCCAGAAATCTTCTCTAAGAAATAGGTAAGGGTCAATCTGTGCTGGGCTCCAGTGAGATTCATGGAAATTCCCTTTTCTAGGTTGAAGGTGGCTGACAAGTCACCTTTCCAACCAAGGAGATTAGAGGGAAGTGTCAAATTAAATAGTAAACATTTAGAAACAAAAATAGTTTTTCATCCACAAATTTTAATTAATCAATTCAAGATAGTTTCAGGCTCCCCTCCAAATATTTCCTGCCAAAGAAGGGTCACATAGCTCTTCCAAGAATTGATCAATAAGGCCCAGCTTATTTCAGACAAGATTTTGGAAAGTCAACCAAAAGACAGTTCAATATTTATTCCCATATCTCCTGTCAAAGATTTTGAGCTTATTGTGTTATAGTTTGCTTCCAGAGGGGATTACAAAATAATCACTAAAATTTTTCCAAGAAGTTTTTATACTTTTGAAGGCACCCAGCATTTTGCTTTACTTTTTTTTTACCAGGTGGTCCAATTTATGGCCACTTATGTTCAGAAGCAATCCTACATTTCCTTTTTACAAAGTCAACTGCCAAGTGAGAAAGAGGAAAGAATGGGCTCATGAAAAGTTGGAATTACACATAGGAGTATGCATAAAAAATGGACACAGTTAGTGAATAAGATAATACCATCTTGGGCTGTAATGATACAAACACAGTTCTCATAAGAGCAGCATTACTTCCAACATACTCATAATGACAGTAGTATTACTTCCAGTTTGCTCTGAAGTAGCCCTATCCTATTGCAAAATGTTGGATTCAACTCTGGGTTACACATTTTAGGAAGAGCAAACTGTATTGTGTTGAGTTGAAGGGCCCAATGTTGTTAAAGGCCTCAAAATCAGTTCATATAATGAAAAATTGAGACAGGTAGGGATGAGTAGCTTTTAAAAGATACCTATTAGGAAAGACCTAAGCTTTATTCAAATATTTGAAGGGCTGTTGTGTGGAATGAATTTTTCACTTATTCCATTTGGTCTCAAGCAGAAGTAAGATAAAAGTCAAGGAGTTGCAGAGAAGAAGATGTTGGCTAGATGTAAGAAAAAAAAAACTTTCTAGCCATTATAGCTATTATAAATTTGAATGGATTGTCATATGAAATAGTGAGTTCCTAATCCCTAAATGTAAATCGGGAGTACCAGGTTCTAATTCTAGTACCAGCTATGTGAATTTGAGCAATTCTTTTGTTTCTGGTTGTTCATGTGCCAAATGAAAAAGAGGACAGAATCAGTTCATGAAAAATGGGAATTACATAAAGAAATATATATTGAGTAGACACAATAAGTAAAAATAAAATAATGCCACCTTAGACTGTGCTGATTAAAGCAGTTTTCATAATGAGAGTTGTATTACTCCCACTACACTCTGAAATGATCCTACCACATTTGGACAACGTATTCAGCTTTGGGTTCTACATTATAGAAAGAATAAACTGAATTGTGTTGAGTTAAGGAGGTTTGATGTGATGTGTGAGGTTGCTTCTAGCTCTGGGAATGTGTGATTGGCCTACAACATTGATTTTATCATGTCATTCACTTGCTTAAAAAAAATAAAGAAAAAAAGAAAAACAAAAGACAAACTTCAATATCTCCCTATAATCAATTAGAATAAATGTAAATATCTTTGCCTTGTATTCAAGTCCCGCAATGATTTTATTCAAATCTTCCTATCCAATTTTGTTTTCTCATTACTCTGGTACATGAATTCTCTAATCTAGATACTGATTTTTCCAGTGTTTCTTGCACTAAACAATCCATACTCATTCCCATCTTTGCAATTCATGCCTCCTCCTCCTCCTTCCAGGTACAAAGTCCCAGGTACTTAACCCTTCCTTCAAATTATATTTCACAAATGAAGTCTTGTTCCAGTCACTGTTCTCTCAAACATGTATTGCTAGACCTTATATTATTATATATGTATAGGAGACATAGACTTTTACTCAAACAATCAAGATGCAGGGCAGCAGTGTATTTCTTTACCCCTCTCAATCTGTCTTGCTAGCTGCTTCTTTGGAATACTTGACCAAAGCATTAGTTCCTAGACAAGTGAGGGGCAAGTAGGTGGCACAGTGGATAGAGTGTTAAGCCTGGAATAAGGAATATTTAAGTTCAAAATTGGCCTCAGATACCTACTAGTTGTGTGACCATGAACTAGTTGCTTAACTCTGTTTACCTCAGTTTCCTCATCTGTAAGATGATCTGGAGAAGGAAATGGCAAACCATTCTAGTATCTTTGCCAAGAAAACCCCAAATGGGGGCATGAAGAGTTGGACATGATTGAACAACAACAAAAAGTGAAGTTGAAAGTTCATTTTAAATAACCTCATCCTTTTGTCTGTCAGCTCCTAGTGTTGAGGTCTTTCTAACAAAAGGATTTGAAATGTATTAGTCCCCCAGGCACATTTTCTTAGGGAAGTCTCACAGAGGAACAATAATACTCTTCTCAGGATAAGAAGTGTGTAGTACCAATGACAGCTCCAGAATATGGCAATAACAAATTTCCAAATGACTCTTCTGAGGTGGAATGGAGTAGCAATGAGGTACCACAGATTACAAAGATGGAACCTTAGGAGGTATTCCATCCATAAGACAACTAATTGATATGTAACAATGTCAGGTGTTTGAGGATTGGGAAATTATAACCCTATCTGCATTTGAGTGGAAAGGGGGTGGAGGATGCTGCAAATAATTCTGTTACTTTATATTGTCTTTTATTTATTTTGCTATTCTTTCCTAATTAGATACTTTGGTATTTGATTTATGATTTCTGCCTGCTCCATTGGTACAGAATATATTGGATTCAGAAGTTATATTTGCATAATTATGATTACTGCAAATGAGCCATACTGTAGTTGGGATGCTGAAGACACTCATTTTGAAGCTTAAGTATTTTTTGTAAGCATAAATAAATATAATATTTATTAGAAAAATACATCATGACATTAACTTTAGAATTGTCAAGGGAATTGGTGAGTAAGCATAGGACAATCAAAACATATAGTTTTGCAATATACATGCACTATGTCACCATGGAATCGAACAATAGAAATAACTAGCACATATTTCAAATCAATTCAGCAAACACCTATTAGGCACCTACCATATGTAAAGCACCATCCTAGGCACTGGGAATATAGGGATCAACATGAAATGTTTCTTCCCTTTGAGGAACTCATGTTGTGTGCCTAGGACTAAGGAGATGACATCCCTACGGTACTCTGCCTTGTTCAGATGAAATCTGGCATAGAGTTTCTGTTTTCCAGTGTCACATTTTAGAGATGATATTGATAAGCTGAATATCTGGAGGAAAGTATTTGGGATGAGGAGGGGCTTCAACATCAGGTCATATAAGGATCAGTTGAAAAAAACTGAGATGTTCAGCCTGGGAAAAAGAAACTTAGTGAAGACATGATATCGATCTTCAAGTATTTGAATCATCATTACATGGAAGAGAGATTAAATTTATTCTAGTTGGTTGTGGTGGGGGGAGATTAAGAAAGAAGTGAGGAAGATGCGTAAGTGAATATTTAACATCAATACAAGGAAGAACCTCTTTAATATATCAACAAGCACTTAAAAGTTTACTTTGGGTCAGGCAGTATGTTAATCATTGTAAATACAAAGAAAGAAAAAAAAGTATCTACCCTTTCAGAGTTTACAATCTAATGAGGAATGGGTGGGAAAAGATAGCGTGTAAATAGTGATATTCAAAATATATACAGAGTATGTAGAAGACAACATTAAAGGGAAAGGGTCTTGGAGGGGGAAGGGAAAGGAAGAAAACCTTTGGGAAAGGCCTTTTTCAGAAAGTAGCATTTACTGAATTTTGAAGGAATACAGAACAATTTTAAGAAGGCAAGGTGAGGAGAAATAGCTTCTCAGCCATGGACATCTACCAGTGCAAAGCCATAGAGACTGGATAAATTTTCACATGTGAAGAATAGCAAATAGGGCTAGTATAAATATATCATAACATTTAATGCTACATAAAATTAGAATGGACTACTACTTAGAAATAGTTGGTTCTCTTTTCTCTTTAAAAGTCTTCAAGCTGGGGCAGCTAGGTGGTGCAGTGGATAGAGTACAGGCCCTGAAGTCAGGAGGACCTGAGTTCAAATCCAGCCTCACACCAACACTTGACACTTACTAGCTGTGTGACCCTGGGCAAGTCACTTAACCTCAATTGCCTACAAAAAAAAAAAAACCAAACATAAAAGTCTTCAAGCAAAAGTTAGATGACCACTTGCAAAATACGAAGTTAGGGAAATTCTTGCTTAGAAACGTGAGTTGGAAAAGAGATCACTTCCAAATTTGACATTTTTAGCCCAAAGTGAAAAACCAGTGAAACAACTGTGGTGAACAACTGTGAAACAACCTTGGCAAACAACTGTGAAAAAGATGATCCAGTTGGTTTTGATCGTGGAGACTAGAAAAAAAAAAGCCACTTTAGATTTTTGGATAAAAAGATTTATACTGGGTAGATGGGACTGCATCACTCTCTTCCCACCTATAAGGAGATTTTATATATATCTATATATATCTATATCTATCTATCTTTCTATCTATCTATCTATCTATCTATCTATCTATCTATCTATCTATCTATACACACACACACAAACACACACACATATATACATATATATACACACACATATATATACATATATATGTACATATATACACACACATACACATATATTATACATATATGTGTAGGTAGGTATATGTGTATGTATGTATATATGTATGTAGGTGTATGTGTATGTATATATGTATGTATATACACATGCATGTATGTATGTGTGTATATATGTATATGTGTACATATATGTGTGTGTGTGTATATGTATATCTATCTCTCTATACATATACTTAGAGAGAGATACTAGTTGGGTCAGTGGATAGAGTGGCGGGACTGGAGTCAGAAAGACTAATTTTCCTGAGCTCAATTTTAGCCTCAGACACTTACTAGCTTATGACCCTGAGCAAGTTACTTAATCCTGTTTGTCTCAGTTTCTTCATCTGTAAAATGAGCTGGAGAAGGAAATGGCAAGTCACTCCAGTATCTTTGTTAAGAAAACCCCAAATGGGTCTCTAAGGAGTTGGACATGACTGAAAAATGACTGAACTGAAATATGTATATATATGTATGCATGCATGTGTATTATAGATTAATAGCTACACACATATATGCATATATATATCATAAGTGTGTGTACATACACATATATACATACATAATTTGACTTGGATTTGAACCAATTCCTTCTTAGGCATTGTAATTCCCTATATTAATGTGTGTTATTATTATTATTCTCTATAATCTGGCAACAAACTTGATCATAAATAAAAAAGCCAAACATCTAACAGCTTTTGGTCTAGGATACATCTATCCAGATTAGTATGGAGTGTGCCAAGTATTATGGGAATGATATTGATGGGATTTGTCCAGCACCAAAAGAACCAGGCCTTTTTTTTCAATTAGTCAATTCATTGAAAGGTGGGGGGGATCAGCTGAATGAATTAATTTCTCAGTCAATTGAAATGCCTGAAATACTTTGATATGCTTTTTAAAAAATATAGACATTTTTAAGGGAATTCAAATGTCATTTGTGTTGATTTAGTCACTTCTAGATCAGAGCAACTCATATTTCTATTCAAAATCATTCAGGTGTCATGGCCCACCCAACACACACACACACACACACACACACACACACACACACACACACACACTATTCACAATAAGTCAATAAGCATCCTGGTCCCCACTGCGAGGAGTTTACTTTCCACTAGGAAGAGAACATGTGCTCATGTAGGACAGAAAGAGAGAACTTTATGATTTTATCGGTACAGGTGACTCCTGAATGAGGCAACTCTCTCTACCAATGCAGGTTCGTATCTTTATGGCTGCTTAAAGTCTTGGAGAATTCCCTGTGGCCTCTGAGAGATTAAAGAATCTTCCCAGATTCACATAGTCTGTAAGGGTCAGAGTCAAGACTTGATCTCCTGTCCTACTGGCCTCTGAACAAGCTCTCTATCCATTAAGCCATACTACCTCTCATATAACGAGGGAGGTAGATAGATAGATGATAGATAAATAGATAGATAGATAGATAGATTATACATATACAAGCATAGATACATACAAAATAAATGTATATTTTTATTATTTGTTTTTGAAGGGGAAAGCACTAACAGCTAGAGGAATGAGAAAAGGTCTCATATATGAGTAAGTCTCTAAACTGAACCTTGAAGCACTTCAAAAATGCCATCTGTACTTAGATAATAACTACTCTTGGGTAATGATATCACTTCAAGTTCTGAGTGGAGAGGTAGAGACAATGTGTCCACTGTAAAGTCCAGAAGAGTCCTTTATTTATTTATTTATTTTTAAAATTTCAAACTACCTAATAATTTGTTGGAAAGTTGTCAACACTTTTGATTCCTTTGCTTCTTCATCAAGTTGCCTTTTAGAATAAGAGAATAAGACTATTAGCATTTTAGAAGAAATTGTAGCTCCAACCTAATTCTCTCATGATATTAATGATGAAGCTGAGGCCTAGATATAAAACATGATAGACCTAAGGTCACACAAATAGGGTAGAATTAGAGTTGGGCATCAAATCTAAATTTTGACTCCAAAACCACGTTACTTCCACACTGCCTCCTCTTGTTTCTTGTCTGCCTCCTCACCCAGAGCAATATCAACACTGAGGGCACCCTTTTTCCGTATAATGGTCACTTTAATGCTCCTATTGACATCAGATGTTAGGATTAGTAAAAGGCAGAATAAAACTGACCATTGCCAGACCAATAGAATGAACTTTGTGTGTGTGCATGTAGGGTTTTTCTTTAATCTTCTAAAAATCTGATTAAGATCTGTGGACAAAGACCATGGTACTTTTCTTGATATGGCATTAATGTAATAACTCAGTTGTTTCACTTTACTTAAATGTATTAAATATTTGAAGTAGCTAAGTGGCACAGTGGATGGAATGTGGTGCCTATAAACAGGAAGATTCAACTCCCTGAGTTCAAATCTGCCCTCAGACACTTAATAGCTCTGTGACCCTGGACAAGTCATTTAACCCAGTTTCTTCACCTGTAAAATGAGCTGGAGTAGGAAATAGCAAACCACTCCAGTATCTTTGCCAAGAAAACCCCTAAAGGGGTCACAAAGAGTCAGACACGACTGAAAACAGCTGAACAACAAAATTAAATATTTACCCTTAAACCAGAGTGACCCAAGATAGAAGGGCAATTTATATCCGGAACGAAGGAAGCTTATGATTTGTCTGGTATATTTCAATGTACAATCTACATTTCTAGCTATATGAAGTCATGCCATACCATTCTCTAACAACAGATATAATAAGTGAGTCCCTCTCTATAAACTTTCTTTTTCTAGAACTATTCATTTGAAGATATTTTCAGATCCATATAGCTGTAAACCATAAAAATCTGGGCAAAGCAATATGAACATACAGACTTTTCCTAGTTTAGAATAAATTTCCTTAACCATTAAAACATTATCTTCTTTTTTTAGTATTTTATTTTAAATCCCCAAATGCTTTTGCAATAGCCTTTTCAAGGCTCTTGAGATAAGACTGTTAACTTTTTGGAATTTTGAAACTTCTCATTGAAGTGCTAGGATCCCTCTGCTCCTGTTTCCTCACTGTAACTTTATCTACTCTGGTGTTTATGTCTGCATCTTTGTTTCTTTCAATAATTGAGAAAATATATTTTGATTAATTGAGTGGTTTCCATAGCAGCTGTAAGCCAGGTGGCTAGAGCTGGTTGCTTAGGCTGCTAAATTCTATGTAATTAGTTTATTTTTAATCTTTTAATTCAGTAAGAGTAGAGTTTAGTGTATTAGAGAGATTGGGTCTGAGTAAGGGTGGCTTGACTAATGTATTATTATCCTTCAGTGTTCACTGGTGAAGCTGGAACTCATAGGAAAAGAGACTGGGGAGCTCAAGGGGGAGAAGCAACTTTCCTTATGCTGGGACTAAGGATTGGGAGGATTTTGTTGCTTTGATTTTCTCTGGATTTGTTCTCATTACGTGAAAGGTGTACAAACACTTTTCCAATGGCAGTATATTTTCCTTCAGGAGAAATAACAAGAGACTGAAGTATTTTGTATTATAGAAAATGGTATTCATCACAGAGTGCCAAAACATGGAAAATATATTATCAGTAATAGTCTTTTAGCAGTTTTCTCACAATAGTGGAATTTTTTTTTTGATTATTTGACATCATATGCATTTGTAAGAAGAAAATACAGCATTCTTTAACAATTTCATTCTCAAGGCTACATTTTTATGCATAATCGTACCCTCTATTGAGTATTTGATTTATTTTTTTTAAAACTGATTATTCCATAGGCTATTTATGTAGAGTTAAAGTTATGTTCCTGGCTTGAAATTGCAATATTTCTTTTAATGTAGCCATTTATCACCTGAATGAATTCCATTTTAATATGAGGTCTTTTCTATGGATTAGGTCCGATTAGGAGAAGATGATTTGCGAATTGGCTAATACTCAAGTAGGGGAATAGAGGTTAGTTTCTATAAGCATAAGACTACTCTGGTCTCCAAATGAATATTTTACTAAAAGAAAAAGATAAAACCCTTTTAGGAACACTCCCAGAGGTAAAGTAACTTCTCAACATTTTCAGAGATACAATAACAATAACAGTACCTTATAATATGTACTAAAGACAAACAAATCTGATTATAATTAGGAGTTCAGAAAGGAAAATATGAAAGATTTTATTCACCTCTAATTTTCACAGTCCAGGTCACTCACACATTTAAACATTTTTAGAAGTCCAATGATATGGAATTTAGATACAGCAGTTGCCTCTGGACATATAAGTATGAAATTAAAAGCAAAGCAACAATTGACAAGTTGTTACAGTATATTTAAAGGGGTGGCGAGGAGGGGACATGATAGCTGTCTTTAAGTATTTGAAGGGTGATCATATGGAATTGGAATTAGGATTGGGATTGTTCTATTTGGACCTAGAGGGCAGAACCAGAAGCTAGGGGTGAAAGTTGTAAAGAAGGAAAGTTAGTCTTACATTCAGGGGAAAAACAAAACAAAACTTGCTAACAATCAGAACTGTGCAAATGTGGAATGTCCTGCTTCAAGAGGTGGTGGGTTCCTCCTCATGGAGGTCTTCCAGCAGAAGCTGGATGACTAGTTGTCATGTACATTATTTTAATATAAATTCCTTTTTTTATGAGTTGGACATAGATGGCCACTGAGGTCTCTTCTTCCTCTCATCTTCTGTGACTGTAATTCTATGATTCAGGCTGACTTCATAGAATGATCCCCCAGTTTCTAGTACAAATGACTCCACTGAACAAATGATAAAACACTAAAGTTAATAGTGCTATCTTCATCCAGGTTCTGAGCTCAGAGCCCTTGGGCTTTTTTATTACTGGTCCTTTTCCTGATCCCAGTGTAATTTATAGAGCCAGAAATGATTTTGCCCCTAATTCCCCAACTAAATGCTTTGTCCTTTCCTTTCTTCTAACTTCTAAATCTTTCTTAATCTCTTTTCATCATCTGTTGTTGATAGTTCTTGCTTTATAGCTATCTCTCTCTCACTCTCTATCGTGACACTGTGGTCCTATTTCTGATCTTCTATTTTCTAAAGAGTGTGGCATGATGATTAAAAAGCTAGTCTTGTAGCTAAGAAAGACCTAGGTTCAAATGTTGGTCATGTGATGCTAAGTAAGACATTTAACATTTGAGTGCCATAGGCCACCCTCTAAGATTATAACTTGCTGAAACAGTAGAAACTTTTATTTGTAGAGGGAATTTCTTTACTGGGGAGTTCCCTATATAAATGAAATCAAAGTCTAGCCACATCCTATCCCCTTACCTAAAAGCAGATTTATAATTACAAAAAAAAATGTACTTACATAAAGATTGCTATTGTCTGGGTATAAGCAGGGCCCCTTTAGAGTAGCCTTATATTTGGGGAGGGGTGTATTTTATCATAATGACAAATACCCTGCTAACAGATTGAGTTTCAGTTCATGTTGTCACTGCCTAAAATTTATAACTTGAATATCTCAGAGGACAAAAGATTTCTCAGAATCAAAGAAATGTAGCGAATGATGCCAAAGAATTTCTCAAAGGCAAAATAGGTTATGTGACTGATCAACTTCATTGCCTGACTCATACCAGGGTGTGAGGCAGCATGATATAATCAAAAGCTCTTTGGTTTTGGAGTTGAGAGAGATACGAGTTCAAATCCTTTTCCTGGAACCACTAGTTGAATGACCTTGGGCAAATCATTTAATGTCTCTCAGTATCAGTTTTCTAATACTTAAACTCAATAATATTATTATCTCCAGTGAGGAAAGGCGGCTAGAGGGTCCACCTCAAAATCAGGAAGGCAAGAGTTTTCTTACCCCATACTTCCATAAATCAGTGAAATCACAGTTCTAGTACCTATTACTCTACATAAATAATAATAGAAACTACCTCACAGGGTTATCATGAGAAACAAATGAGATAAATTTGTTGAATTGAACTAGATAGTTCAGATACTGTTCTTACATTTTACTAAGGTGGGCAGTGTGATTAATGCCTCCAACCTCTGAGGTTTTTGTAGTAAACATTGTTCTCCTGCAAAATGGAAATATCACATACCCCTTATCTTATTTTCCTTGATTTTACTTTTCTTCAATAATATCCACAAGAATAACTCACCATAGGCTACCAGTCCTGTGCAAAATGATGTAAATCGATGAGCAAGAATTTATTAATTTAGCAACTATTATGTATCAGGAATTATCCTAGTGACTGAAAATACATATGCAAATAATGAAATCATTTCTAATTGCAAGGAAAAAGGAACTTACATTTGAATGAAGATAATATATATTTAAATATATATGTAATATACATATATAAGTACACACACATGGAGAGTGACTATATATGTGTATAAATATAAATATAAAGTGAATACAGTATATACAAATAGATATATAATCATCAAATGTGAGGAAGATTTCCTTTATTTAGAAGGTTGAATTTTAGCTGGGCCTTGAAGACCATGGAAGCTAGGAGGTAAAAGTGAGATAGGAGAGAATTCCTGACATGAAGGATAGGTTATGAAACTGCTCTTTTTAAAGACTTATGCACTTAACACTAAAGAGTGTTTGGTTGTCAAAAGTGCTTGAGTGAAGGGACTAGACCATTTTGTAGTTAGCCTTCAAAGATATCACATGCAATTTACAAATGGAGTTGGGGGCACTGTTTGCATGACTGTACAGATGTCCATGATTTTATACACACACATAGATCTATAAGGTGCAGATCTTGTATAGACATGCCTTACGAATTCATAAATTTCAGGAATATAACAACCAAGCAGCTCTTTCTTTGTCCCTGTCTCTGTCACTCTCTCTATTCGTGTATTTATATATGGTACTGTGTTTATATTTATGTGCACATGAATGTATATAGATATATTCATATGTACTTGTGTATGTATATACCTTGTATGTGTATATAAACATTAAACATAAATACATATGTGCATTTATACATACATATATGTGTGTCTGTGTATGTACACATACACATAAACATATTTGTGTCTGATATTAAGTCCAGGGTCTTTGCTCAACTATATTCCTGGATTTTATCTTTCTTTCCTGACGTTCATCATCTTGTAAGATTGTATCAATTCTGAAACTCACACTTCTTCAGTATCCCCTGTCCCTGGGACACGTCCCTCCTTCTGCTTAGAAAAGGTGCAAGAAGTATATTAGAGAACTCCCAGATCCTACCTTAAAAGAGTGACCCTATGGCAGCCATCTCATCATTTTTTTTTTTAGGCAATTGGGGTTAAGTGACTTGCCCAGGGTCACCCAGCTAGTAAGTGTCAAGTGTTTGGTCTGAGGCCAGATTTGAACTCAGGTCCTTCTGACTTCAGGGCCGATGATCTATCCACTGTGCCACCTAGCTGCCCCTCATCTCATCATTTTCTCCCTGGTTACAGATTTATGTCATGTTCAGGAAGGAATAGTACCTCTGGTGTGAGGGCTTGCTGGACCCTTTTCACGGTTGCTTATCCACCTCTGATGTCCACCTTCACCCAACTCTCATCTGTGACTCCAAGAAGCCATAGCATCCCCAGCAAAATCATCTTGGCACGTAGATTGAGAGTAAGTGATAGGCTTCAAAGCCATCGGTGACTAAGGGGGATGTCTACCCCAAGCATGTGAAGACTTCCCCTGGTAGAATGGGTAGATGAGTACAATCTGTTCCAAAGACCATGAAGGTCAATGAAGCAGGCTTTGTGGAACGCTTAGAGCTTGGTCAGCCAATCAAACATGCCAAAGTCATCCACTTCATCCTAGACCATCGCCAGTTGTTTTGACTTTTGTCTTGCCATTGGACTTTGATGATTTTGGATGAGAGAATGAAGTTGATGATTTTGTGCAACTCTGCTTTACTTAAGCCACTTCAACCCACCTTGAGTCAAGACATCACCCCATGATGTCATTGGTCTTCTTCAAAAACAAAGGATGAACAACACTTGACTGCATTTCTCAGGGCTTCCTCATGCCCCCAGAAGAGGTAGTCCTCATTACCTCTCCCCCTTTTCAGTTTCTTTTCATGTGTTGTCTTCCCCCGTTAGACTGTGAGCTCCTTCAGGGTAGGGACTATCTTTTGCTTCTCTTTGTATCACTTGTGTTTAATACAATGTGTGGCACATAGTATTCACATAATAAATGTTTATTGACTGTCTGTTTTTTCTACTACTTTTCTGTGTAAACTTTCTCTTAAGTGGATGAAGATGCAGCATTTTAGGAACTTTTGGCTAATTGTCATATTTCTTAGAGTGCCCACCCTTACAAAAGAGAGCACAATAATGTGAAGATAGCAGACCTCATCATTATTCTGTTGGGCATGAATCAAGTATAATCTTGTCCAGTTTGGGGATTGCTAGTGCATGGAATTCTCTTGTGTCATTGAAGATGCCACAACAAATCTCTATAAATCCTGCCTTAACATATAATCTGATCTTTGCCATCTCACTGCTGTGAATACCTCCATATTATCTTCTCCATGGATATCTGCTAATTTTGGTTCACACCAAGAAGTATGAAGAGTGTTAATGGAACATTTTCTGCTTTAGCTCAGTTTGTGAAGAATTAATTAAAGTCTCTGCTGCAATGATTTTGTACTAAGATCAGCACTGATAATGCATTCTACTAACTGTTGGGTTAAGAGTTTAAAGGTTCTCTTTCTCTTTCTTATGCTCAAAATCATTCATTTTACTATTAAAGGGTGATAAGAACTTTATCACATAAACAAATGTTGGTTTCAAATTTTCAGTCAATGACTGAGAATTAATCCTTGAGAGTATCATCTCATTCCTTAAAACTGCAAACCACAGGAGAATTTTCCTTTAGTGTATAAGTGCTGTCCTATAACCAAAAACTACTTCCCCCATCCTGAACACATATGTTATTCTATGAGATAATATAAAGAAAATAATAACAATTACAACTGTCTAAAAATGTATCCTCCATTTTTGAAGGATGTGAGTCTTCCCTAATTGTAGACCTTAAGATGATATCTAGATGATTATCCATTGGAAATACTCTAGAAAGGATTCTTATTCAGAGATGGATTCTATTAGATTTCCACTGAGGTACTACCAATTCTGAAATTCTGTAGAACTATGATTATACTCAAGAAGCAAAACTGCTCAAATGAAAAAAGGAGGTATTATAAAACTTCACCACTCTTCAATCCCTATCTTTTGACATCCAACTTATCCTGTTGCCCTTTTGCTATCATCTGCTCTCCTAGAGCCTTCAACTGCAATATTAAACTGCCCAAGATGCACTATAAGCTACAATATCACTAATTTCTCTTTCACAGTAAATCTCACTCATGTAACTTAAATAGAATCAGAAAATCTTGAAGTATGAAAGAACTTTAAAGATCAATAATTTCAACCTGATTCGCAATGCAAGGGTTTCCTCTAAAATATCCCCAAAACATGGTCAGTCAGCTCTCTTTTCAAACCTCTCTAAAAAGGGAGTAGTACTTATTTGTTAGGAGATAATTTCATCTTGAAAAAACTCTGTATTGAAATTTACTTTATATGAGCTCAAAAACTGCTTTCCTGTGATCTCCACTCACTGGTGTTCCTTTTGCCCCCTCAGGCTACATGGAATAATTTATACAATTATAGTATTATGAAACATTGGAGTTAGAAGGGATATTAATTCTCCCAAATAGAAATCTTTTAAGTACTTGAAGGCAGTTATCATTTCCCCCAAAATCCTCTATTCTCCAAGTTAAATGTCCTCACGTTCATTAATAATTTCTTACATGACTTAGTTTCCAGACCCTTTGCCAGTGATTTTGTTTAAAAGACTGAACCCAGAATGCGAAAATGATACTCATGCCTTGTATAACTATGCTTGCATGAATGATTCATAGTTCAACAAGAGATAGAAGTGACTATAGAGGATGAAATTGAGACACCTAAGCAAAATCAATGTAGCCAGAATTAAAAGATAAGAAGTGAATAGAGAAAAAACATCTTCATAGCAATATTGCTAATAAAAAGAATTTATCCAAGCTATATGGAACTGTTTGAATATATAAGGACACTAGGCACTGCCCAATGGAAAAGTAGTTTACGGATATCAACAGTCATTTTTCAAAGGATGAAAATTTAAGCTATCTGCACCCATTTGCCAGAACATACTAAGTAATTGAATATAACAGAAAAGTAAATTAATAACATTTTGGGACTTACTTTAACACCCATCAGATTTGAAAAGATGGCAAGTGGCAAAAATGATAATAAATATTGGATGGATTATAAAAACACAAACACACCAGTGGAATGGTGGTTCAGCAATGAATTTCTGTAACCATTCTGGGAAACATTTTAGAATTTTATTTTTAAAGTCATTATGTAGTATAAACCCTTTAACACAGCAACATCACTACTAGGTATATACCAGTTAGGTCTACAATAAACATTCCATATATGCAAAAATATTTATTGTAGCATCTTTTTTAATAGTAGTTGGAAAGAACATGGTTTCTGTTTAGTCAGAGAATGATGAACAAATCATAGTACATCATGGTTGCAAAATATTATTGCAACCTAAGAAATGATAAATATGGGGAAATCAGGGAAATACAGTAAGATTTATGCAATGATACAGACAAAAGTAAGTAGAACCAGAATAATTTATACAATGATCACAACAATGTAAAGGAAAACAATAGTGAAGGACTTCAGAAAACTTCTAAAGTCTTCTACTTGTCAGCAAAGCAGCGAACAATAGGCCAAAAATGAAAGCTAACATTCTGATTTATTTTCCTTAGGAGTACTTATTATAAGGGAGTTTTTGTGGAATAAGAAAACTTGTCTAATCATTATCAGTAGTGGGTTCAGCCTACTTCCATTAGAATTACTTACATATACTATTATTCAGCCCACACTCTTCCATCCATAAGAATGTCAGGAATGGTTTAATTAAATACATCTCTAAAATGAAGATAAATACACTATGTTTATCATCTCCCAGATCTTTTCATCTAAGAACCAAATCAATAAAGGGAATGCATTTATTATGGCATGCCTTGTTCTTAGTAAAAATATGCTAACTTTTAATGATCATAATTTTCTCTTCTAAGTGATAATCAACTATCTTTTAAAATAATTTTTTCTAGAATTTTGCCAAAGATGGATTTTAAGATCCATGTTCTGTAATTCCTGGGATACAATTTTTGCTCCTTTTTGAAAGTGTAACAACATTCCCCATCTTGTGTTATTTCTTTCATTCTTCATGATTCATAAAAGGATACAATCAGTGGTTCTGTTACAATATCAGCAATTCTTTTTATGCTATGGGACATAATTTCTCTGAGTCAGGATAAGACATTAAAGGAATCCATGTGCTTTGCTATTACTTTGTCACCTACCTATTCTTTATTTTCTTAAACCAAATTAACTTACCGAAATTTTTCTTGAGATAACTATACACATGGTATTCTGCTATGGGCTAATAAAATGACCAAAGTGAAAGAATCTCTGTCCTGGAGTGAGAAAAGTGAACACATTTTGTGAATTATCTGGGTTTATCCTACTATTAAAAATTTTAAAGTCAATCTCCTTCATAGAGAAGATGGAATCAAAATTATACTTCTATCAGTTCTGCTATCATTCCTTCAGTGCTCTGTTCTGTAATAATATCAGGGTTCCATGAACTCTGACACAGGCATGTTCACTAGAATAATGAAGGTTTCAGAGGATGCAGCTGTCACTCACCTTGAACTACAAAATCATTATTATCCAAATCCTTTGGTGTTTTCTAAGCCCCCAAATTCAGGCATCATGGTAACACATCCCAAGTTTTAATTTCCCTAGGGACACATTTTCCAACAAGAACATAAAATAGAGTAAAATTCAGAGGAACTTAACCAAATAATCAAAGTCCACCAAAAAAGAGGGCATATTTGCCTATCTTGTTCTACCTCCTATCAGGATACCCAGCTGTAAAAAGGTGATATAAGGAGCCAGCTTACAAATCAGCCAAAAAACTCTGGCTCTCTATAGTGTTTTTTTTTAATCTAATGCCTACTTGTAGCCTTAAAAGACTGCAGAGGACTATTGTAAACAGCTATTGTCTTCCTGCCTTCAGAGTTCAAGAAGCTTCTCCGTAATTGTAGTAACAAATTGTGTCTCAGGTACGAATTGGTTGATCTAATAAACACATACCTACAAATGATTCAATAAATAATATCTGACACCCATAACAAAATGCTTCATCACAGTTACAATATCTATCACCCTAAGGCCATCTAACATACTAATGTTGGGAATTTAAAGAATAGAGACAGGATACATGGGACAATTACTTTTTTTGTTGATGCCATTTATATCACGTTTCTGTCTATATGTAAAGCCAGTCAAACTTATGTATATATTTATATCTGTGAAGACAAAACTTTGGGTCACACATACATATATGCTTGCATGTGCATGTGCGCACACTCTCTCTCTCCCTCACACACACACACACACACACACACACACACACACACACACACAGAGATACCTGTGTGCATCTCTCCATTTCCTTATTGGGGCATTTAAGTGACACAATAGATAAGCATTGGACCTGGATTTACAAGGATCTGAGTTCAGTCTACCCTCAGACAGTGTGATTTTGAGCAAATCATTTAACCTCTCTCAGCATCAGTTTCCCTATCTGTAAAATGGGAATAATAATAGCACATATTCCCTAGGGTTATAATGAAGATGACATGAGATATTTGTAAAGTACTTTGCAAACCTTGAAGTTCTATAGAAATGCTAGCTACTACTATTTTTGTAATGATATAAAATTTTAACTCTTAGAAAACAATAATGTACCATAAGACCTGCAATACTTGTATTAGAAAAGATGTGTTTCTATTTATGAGTAAAGTTTGGGGTTTTTGTAAAGAGCTTTGCAATTTCCTAAAAATAATTCAGCTCTCAATTTTTCCTATCAAATTTTGAACTTATTCAGACCCCATGTATGTTTTCAGCTCCATTTTCATATGACCAATTGCCTATGGAATACATGTAATGGATGTCCCAGAGGTATCTTCAAACATTATCTTTTCACCAAACTTTCTCCTTTTTCCTAACTTTCCTCTTTCTGTTTTTGGTATCCACAACTTTCTAGGCACCCAAGATTACAAGTTCATCTTTGATTTTCTTCTTACACACACTGCAATATACAAGTGACCAACTCTTATAAAATCTATCCCTCAAACATCTCCTTTACCTGCCCCATTCTCTCCATTCAAATGACATTTATTCTAGTTAAGGTCTTATTCAATCCATTCACACTTAAAGTTATGAGTTAATCTTATGTTTTCCTCCATTTGGCTCTAATATATTTTATCTTGTGATTTTTCTCCTCTCCTACCGTAAATACAGTGCTATGAATTTTCATTTGCTTTAGTTAAATATTTTTTAAGGTGGCCCTATTCGTACTGGCTATCTTTCCTTCAATCCTGATCACCTTTCCTTTTGAAATTTTGCTTATTAGTTGCTTTTTCTTTCCCATTTTGATCTGGTTATTTTATTCTTTCCACTCCCTTTTTTCCTCTCAAGTTAGTCAAGCAGATTCCCTTTTTCTCCTCTCCCCTTTAACTAGTCTTATTTATTAGTTTTTTTTTGTTTGTTTTTTGCTTAGGCAGTTGGGGTTAAGTGACTTGCCCAGGGTCACATAGCTAGTAAGTGTCAAGTGTTTGGTCTGAGGTTGGATTTGAACTCAGGCACTCCTGACTTCAGGGCCGGTGCTCTATCCACTGCGTGCCACCTAGCTGCCCCTTAGTTTTTTTTTTTTTAATTCCATTTTTTGTGCACCTTTTCATAGAGGATTTCTCTTACTCATTCTCTTCATTATCCATACTGTCTGTCTACTGTAGACCCACCTTTTCTGGTTCAATTGAATTCAATTCAGTAAACTTAGTTAATGACCTATTGTGTGCCAGCCAGCCAGATAGCATTGGGCCTGGAGTCAGAAAGATCTGATTTCAAATCAGGTCTCAGACACTTGCTAACTGTGTGACCCTGGGCAAGTCATTTAACTCCTATTTGTCTCAGTTCCTCTTTCATAAAAAGGAACACACTGGAGAAAGAAATGGCAAACCACTTCAGCATTTTGCCACAAAAATCCCAAATGGGATCATGAAGAGTCAGATACAACTGGAAATGACTGAATGAGAGCATTATTACTATACATCAGTCATGTGACATTGGTTTCTATACAAAAGCACTTTTCCTGTCTTCAGGAAGGTCATATTTTAATAGGGGAAATAGCATATAAATTCTTGGCAAAATATTCCAGTGATTTGCCATTTCCTTCTCCAGTGTGTCCCATTTTACACCATGTCCAACTCTATAAGAACCCATAGACTTTAGGATATGAATGAATGACAGAACAACAACAGCATGTCACTGTGCTAAGTGGTTGGTATACACCATCCCTGTCCATCCTTCATTATTCAGCTCCTTTTTGACCTTCACCCTCCTCCTGTTCAACTTCCTTCCCCATTTACCTTAAAATCTTGTTTCTGGGTTCATGTCCTTCCCCCAGGCACCAGGGCACACATGAGTTCCAAGTAACCTCTCCCTAGGCATGACATTTTTTATTTTTTTATGTTTACTTATTTTTAGTTTTCAATATTCACTTCCACAAGATTTTGAGTTTCAAATTTTCTCCTCATCTTGTCCCTCTCCCATCCTAAAATGGCACCCATTCTTTGTACCCCTTCCCCTAATCTGCCCTCCCTTCTATCTCCACTCCCTCCTTTCTCTTATCCCCTTCTCCTATTTTCCTATAGGGCAGGATAGATTTCTATATCCCACTGCCTGTGCATCTTATTTCTCAGCTGCATGTGAAAAGAATTTTAAACATTTTTTTTTAAAATATTGGGTTCCAAATTTTCTCCTGTCCTCCCTCCCCACCCAACCTCATTGAAAAGATAAGCAACTTGATACAGGTTATACATGTGTAGTCATGCAAAACACTTCCATTGTAGTCATGCTGTGGAAAACTAACTATATTTCCCTTCATTCTATCCCACCTTCCATTTATTCTATTCTCTCCTTTGACCCTGTCCCTCCTCAGCAGTGTTTACTTCTGATTATCCCCTCCCCTAATCTGCCCTCCCCTCTATCAGCCCTCTGCTCTCTTGTCCCCTTCCCCACCTTATCTTCCTGTAGGGTAAGACAGATTTCCATACACAATTGAGTGTGCATGTTATTCTCTCTTTAAGTCAAATCATATGAGAATAAAATTCACTCATTCACTCTCACCTTCCCCATTTCCCCTCCACTGTAAGAGCCTTTTCTTTTCAGTTTGTTTTTTGTTTTTTTTTGGTGTGAGATAGTTTACCCCATTCTACCTCTCCTTTCTCTTTCTCCTAGTATAATCCTCTCTCATCCCTTAATTTTATTCTCCAAATATGACCCCTTCATCTTCAACTCACCCTGTGCCATCTATCTATCTATCTATCTATCTATATACATACATATAATTTTTTCCCTCCAACTACCCTAATACTGACAAAGGTCTCATGAGTTACAAATATTGTCTTTCCATGCAGGAATGTAAACAGTTCAACCTTAATAAGTCTCTTATATTTCTCTTTCCTGTTTACCTCTTCATGCTCCACTTGAGTCTTGTATTGGAAAGTCAAATTTTCTATTCAGCTCTGGTCTTTTTCTCAAGAATGCTTGAATGTCCTCTATTTCACTGAATGACCATTTTTTCCCCTGCAGAATTATACTCAGTTTTGCTGGGTAGGTGATTCTTGGTTGTAATCCTATCTCCTTTGCCCTCTGGAATATAATATTCCATACCCTGCAGTCCCTTAATGTAGAAACTGCTAAATCTTGTGTTATCCTGATTGTGTTTCCATAATACTTGAATTGTTTCTTTCTGGCTGCTTGCAATATTTTCTCCTTGACCTGGCAACTCTGGAATTCGGGTACAACATTCCTAGGAGTTTTCCTTTGGGGATCTCTTTCAGGAGGTGATTGGTGGATTCTTTCCATCTCTATTTTGCCCTCTGATTCTAAAATATTGGGTCAGTTTTTGATAATTTTTTTAAATAAATATGTATAAATATGTATACACACATATGCCTATATGTATGTATATGTATTTATGTATTTATATATTCTAGCCCTGTACCCCCTATCTCTGTGGAGAGCAGAGTGGTCTCCTGCTTCTTCTCCTGGTAGGAATTAAATTCCCTTGGAGACTGGTAACTAGAGATGTCAATTCCACAAACAAAACACTCCATCTCTCAGCTCTAGGCATTTCTTCCTTGTGCTGTCTCCGGCTTCATTCTAGTCCCAATAATAATCTCGTCTTCTACAGGTAACCTTTCCTAATTCCTCTTAGTCCTAGTGCCCTACTTTTGTTAATTATTTCCTATTTATCCCATACATAGCTCATTTATACATATTTATTTATTACCTTCCCTATTAGATTCTGAGGTCCTTGAGAGTAGGAGACTATCTTTTACCTTTCTTTGTATCCCCAGTGCTTAGTATAATGCCTGGCACACAGGAGGACTTAATAGATGTTTATTGTTAGATAAGTGATGCATTCACCAATATATAATGATTCCATATAATAGGAAGAGAAGAATTACTGTATTGAAATCTACTGTCCCCAAGTGCTAGTATGCATATTTAAATTTATTATAGCCAGTAAGCCATTTTTATCCTTCAGTCATGCTGAAGAATCCGTTCTTCTCTTGAGATTTTTCTAAGACTCAATATTCAGTGGAATGCAGAGTGAATATTCTGATAACAAAAACTTGCCTATACAACAGGGATACTTTTCTATAGATCTGAAATACATAGGGTAGAGAACTCTTAACAAAGGAGTAAGTTGTGTCAGTCAATGCATTTTTTGTCTTACTACCTGTCTGTAACTTGGGTTGAGGTGCCCAGGTCTCCCCCTGACTCCTATACTTAACTGAAATTTAATCTAGCTGGGACAGTTGTAATATCAAAGAAAATACATACCATAGCTCTAAGTGTTAAGAATTACCTAGCCTATAGCTATCATTTTATTTTTGAATTATGGCAACAGCTCTAGAATGAAATCTCATAGATCAATTTCTTTCTTTCTAATATATAGTAAAGTGTTAACTGACTTTGCTGTTACAACTAGCTATCTCAATGAAAAATGAGCAGTCTTAAGGAGAAGGAAGTTGATGTCAATAGCAGTAACTAAAATGTTCAAGCAGCATGTGATGGAGTGGTGATGATGATGGGTCTGGGGCTTTTCAAGAATTATAAAGTCTTCTATACCTCGGTTGACTTTATCTTTTAGCATGTATATATGGACTCCTTCACATACCAGTCATATGAGAGAAATGAAGAATGAACTGAATTTGAAAGTGGAATTTAGCTCAAGGGACAGAAAGCCAGCATTCCCTTCTCAGATTATAGAGTAGTGACCAAGCTATAAAGTACTTTCTAAGTTATCTTGAACAATGATCTCACTTCAAATAACTAGGAAATTGATTTGTTCATAATCACTTGTGCCTTTCAAAAGGTAAATTAGGCCTTTTTTGCTTCTGGTATCTTGGTTGGAAGGATAAACCTTACTAATGTCACATTTATGCTGAAAGATGCCACATTAGCCTGCTTTTTTTGAGATTGTAACAGTTGATCCAATTGTACATTCCATCATCACAAATCTTACTAGACCTCTCGTTAAGTCCTGAAGAGCTTTAAATAGAAACAAAATGATAATATGTATTACCAAAGTAAGTACCAAGGTGGCTATTACCATTTCAAGCTTATTTATGGTGAGTCACATAGGACCTTTGATACTTGGCTGAATTCATGATTCCCCTGCTGTGAGTACTCCCATCAGTCCATCCATCCATCCATCTATCCATCCATCAATCCATCAATCCATCCATTCATCCTTTCCTATATTTATTCCTTCATTCAATCATTCAACAAATAGTAAAAAATACCTGATATGTACAGAACAATATAATAGTTTCTGGAGAAAATGCTAAGTTTAGAAAACATACAACATCTGCCTTCATGAAGTCTTAAATACATTAGTGGTACAAGATACAAACACTCATAATTCTGAAATACAACATTGCATGCTAATTGCCCTAGATGAAAAACAAAGTGTTATAAGAGATCCAAAGGAGAAGTTTGTCATTGGGTTGATCCAGTGATTCAGATTACATTACCTTTAAATCTTTTAAATCAATACCATTTTTGTCTATGTTTCACCTTAAATCATTGATAAAGAGAATGTTCAATGTTGATACTAGGCTTTCTCTTTTTATTATAATAATGATTGGTACTTATATAGTGCTCTACAGATATTATCTATTATTTTTCTCACAACAACCCCTAGAAGGTAGATGCTAATATTATGCTCATTTTACAAATGGGAAGACTCCTGCAGTCAAAGGTGAATTGACTTACCAAAGGTCATGCAGGTAATAACTGAGGCAGGATTTGAATTCAAGTCTTCCTAACTCCATGTCCATGGCCCTTTTAAATGTGCTGCCTAACTAGCTTTTAATATACTGGGATTAGAATTGTGCCACTAGACTTTTTTTTCTAATGACCCTCATTCTTGCAATATGATTTGTGTAATGTAATGGAATATTATTATGCTCTAAGAAATGATAAGCAGGTAGATTTCAGAAAAACCTGAAAAGTCTTACATGAACTGATACTGAGTGAAGTGAGCAGAACCAGAGGAACATTATACATGGTAATAGTAACACCATACAATGATCAATTATGATTGATTTAGCGTTTCTCACCAATACTATGATCCAAGAAAATTCCAAAAGAATCATGATGGAAAATGTTATCTACAGCCAGAGAAAGAACTGATGTAGTCTGAATGCAGATTGAAGCATACTATTTTCAGTTTTTTGTTGTATTTTTTCCATGTCATTTTTCCTTTTGTTCTGTTTCTTCTTTCACAACATGACTAATGTGGAAATGTGTTTTACATTATTGCACATACATTTCCTATATCAGATTGCTTGCTGTCTTGGGGAGAGGGAAGGAGAGGGAGGGAAGGAAAGAAAAAAATTGGAACTCAAAATCTTTCAACAAATGACTGTTGAAAATTGTCTTTACATGAAATTGGAAAAAAATAAAATGCTATTAGTGAAAAAATATGATTGATCCATTGATTCTCTGGTCATACAAGGTTTCCATGTATTTGTACTGCTTCTCAGATGCTAATCATCATTGGCAACCAATAGCACTGTGCCTAAATGTTATTATTGAAATTTCCACTGCCCTATGGATTATTTGTTATTTTAATTCTTCTGTTTTTATGGTGTCCCATATTTATGTTCATATAGAAGTAATGGGAGATTATTAGTGTTAAAGACATCAATCAATAGGCATTTATTAAGTGCCTACCTTGTACCAGGCACGCTGTAAATACAAAGATAAAAATGAAAATTTTTTTTGCTCAAGGAGCTTACATGTTATCTGGGAAAACAATAGGTACATATATTTAAATACTAAATAAACACAAGGTAGAGGAAGGAATAAGTTGCTGGTGGAGGAGGACATTAGGAAAATATTTATGTAGCAGATGGGGCTGGAGGTGAGTTTTGAAAGAAACTAAAAATAGTGAAAAACTAAAGTGAGCAAGGAGTGAATTCCAGTCATAAAGTACAGTCAACTTAAAGGCAAGAAAACAAGTAAGGAGTTGTCATGTATGAGGAATACAAAGAAGGCCAATTTGACTATACTACAAAGCATGGGAGGGGAAGTAACAAATGATAAGCATGAAAAGATAGACTGAGGCAAGGCTATCAAGATCTTTAAATGGCAAAATAAGTATAGATTTGGTAGCCATCTGAGGCTGCCATGTGGAATTGGTTGCAAATAAAAGTTTGAGATTATTGAAATCACTGTGCCACTTTTAAAATAGAATCCTGCCTTAGATCATCTTTCTTTTGCCCCAGGGAAGATAACACACTCAGTTTAGGTCTTTTACAATTAGTGGGTAAGTGAACACTCAACTACATCAAATATCAACTAGATCTAGCCACCCTTGGACAATTTTTCACATAAGAAGAAACCAGGACCTCCCCAGGGATCTTGCCATCTTCTCTGTCACCATACTTACACCTTTGCTGCTCCCTATTTTCTACCTCATGTCTTTTCCCTATGAATGTTAGCAAAATCAATACCACCACTTTAAAATGATACTACCATTGCTACAGGAAAGGACATGACAGTAGATTCACCATTGGCTTCACACACAATCCCAGCGAATCCCCAGGAAAAAAAAAAAAAAAACTCCTTTCCTTGGCCACCATGCCCTATATTTCTCATATACCCCATTCCAATATAAGCTTCTTGAAAGCAGGAACTAACTTTTGTATCTGTATCTCAAGTGCCTAGCACAGTGCCTGTAACATAGTAGGTACTTAGTAAATTATTTTTATACATTCATTCATTACTCAATTAAAAGATCAGGAAGCTATCCATTTGTCATGAATACCTATCCAAAATATACATCTTAAGAGATTAATTCAAATGACTGCTTATCTAGCTGCATGTTAGTTTGGGCAACATATGTTTTTTATTCACTTTGGTTTTTGTTGTAGATAGAGAGCCCTCATAAAACTGTGAGTTCCCCTAAGGAGAGTTTCCATTTTCCTGGGACTTGATCTAATTAATACAATGTCATATGTAAATTTAACCACTTAGAGAATTTTATAATCATCAGGGAAATTTGTTCAAGATATACTTAATGAAATCGGAATAACATAATTAAACATATGTCTCTTTGTTTTGCATTTCACCTGATGTCAATATTCAGTGGATCACTAAACAAGTTATCACTATGGTCATTTCTGTTATATAATGTTATGTGATTTAATAGACATGAGGGATAAACCTTTTCTGGAGACAGGCCATATTTTCTTTGACTGAGACAAATGTTTGTTAAGAAATAAACTCGAAAGACAGTGGAATTTTATTTTCTCTGGATGTCTAAATCAGTTCTGTGGCTAAAGATGTGGAAATCATTGGAAAAATCATCTTTCTTCTTATAATATTTTGAGCAAGAATTCCCTCCAAGCAGGTAGAGATAAATCTCAAAATTTTATGGTGATAAGGAAGAAGATCAGTGATTGCTGACATTTTTTGCTTGATTTTTTTTTTGAGGCTGTGTAGGTAAAGGGGAAGGCAAAACTGTATATGACCTTTTCCATGCTTTCCAAATCTCTCTTATGAGATATTTTCTTCCCAAGGAACTTTAAAAATGTGTAGCCTCCAGGATGACTTTCTTTGGCTCATATTTAGTTAAGTTCTGCTGTTCCTCCTTAGTTCCTCTTTTTAAGCGCCATTATTACTTCTTTACAAGGTAATAGGTTACTGAAGTGGTAGACCTCCTGAAAGCCTCTAATATAGCAAACTGGGGATAGGAACATGATGGAGAGTGACAGCTCCTCTTGTGTCAGCTTCTTTGAAAAATCTTTTCCTTCAGGAAACTGAAGCTTCAAGCTACAAGCTAGTGCCCAAAGTTCTGAGATGCTCAGCAACTTGACAAAAACTTGAAGAAGACTAAAGATCTCTTGCTCTCACCAACTCTAGCTAAAGCCTCACATAGGTGCAGGGCATTGAGAGTTTCAAACCAATAGACTTTGAACTAGATATTCCAGTCAAACAGTTTAATAAAACACAATGATAGCTCACTTAACTCCTACTTTGCCCAGAGTCCCTCAACATGCCACATAGATCAATAGCTTCATTTTCAGAAAGTGTTTTAAGCACTATTCAATAGATGATATCCAGAAGTTAGAATACTTTCAATAGTCTGCTATGATTCCCCAATAATGTGCATTACAAATTAAGAATCGAAAGTGTTGCGGTTTTTGCAGCAGCATGTGTCGAAGAATAAAATATAGGAGGCAGAGCCAAGATGGTGGAGTAAAGGCAGGGATTTGTCTGAGCTCTCCTACAAACTCCTCCAAAAACCTTTAAAAATGGCTCTAAACAAATTCTAGAGCAGCAGAACCCACAACAAGACAGAGTGAAACAAATTTCCAGCCCAAAACAACTTGGAAGGTTGGCGGGAAAGTTCTATTGCACCAGGGTAAGAGAGGAGTGGAGTTCAGCGCAGACCTTATCCCAGCAAACTTGAAGAAAGCCTTGGGGCACCTGAATCGCTGGTAGCAGGGGTGATTTCCAGACCTTTCAGCCCACAGACCCCAAAGATAATTTAGAAGTTCAGTAGGATAGCTCTGTCACACCTGGGTGATAGTGGAGTGCAGGTTACACCAGCACAGTCCTAACAACAGAAAACCAAGTGCAGGCTTTGGGAGTGACTAAAATCAGCAGTAGCAGTGGCAATAGCTGCTCTCAGAGCTCTGAGCTCATAGACAGTAAGAGGATCAAACAACTGCTCAAAAGGAGATTACAGAGGTCTTTTTGCTAGCATAGAGGCTGGACTCTGTTGCTTTGCCCATACTCAGATTTGGGTTGCAGTCCTGAGTGGCAGTCCTAGGGTGAGGAGGAGCACTAGCATAGCAAAACTTGTAGCCACAATACCGCAGAAACCCTCCTCACAGTTCCAGGGCAGAAAAAAGTGCTGGTGGTCACTCATAGACCAGAGCACAGACCCTCCACCTTGGAAGCAGAGCCCTACTTTAACAAAGAGTAAAAAGGTCAAGTAATAGGCAGGGAAAATGAGCAAACAATGAAAAAAAAACCTCTGCCTATAGAAAGTTACTATGGTGACAAGGAAGGTCAAAACACACTCAGAAGAAGACAACAAAGTCAAAGCTCCAACATCCAGAGCCTCCAAGAAAAATATGAATTGATCTAAGGTCACAGAAGAACTCAAAAAGGATTTCAAAAATCAAGTAAGAAAGGTAGAGGAAAACTTGGGAAGAGAAATAAGAGCAATGCAAGAAAATCACGAAAAACAAGTCAACAGCTTGGTAAAGGAGACACCAAAACATACTGAAGAAAATAACACCTTAAAAACAGGCTAGGCCAAATGCTAAAAGAGGTCCAAAAAAGCCAATGAGGAGGAGAATGCCTTAAAAAGCAGAACTGAAGGAATGGAAAAAGAGGTCCAAAAGCTCACTGAAGAAAACAATTCCTTATGACTTGACAAGAAATCAAGAAACAATGAAACAAAATCAAAAAAAAATTTTTAAAAATAGAAGATAATGTAAATTATCTCATTGGAAAAAAGTGACCTGGAAAATAGATCCCGTAGAGATAATTTTTAAATTATTGAACTACCTAAAAGCCATGATAAAAAAAAAAGAGACAAGACATCATCTTTCAAGAAAGTATCAAGGAAAACTACCCTGACAGTCTAGAACCAAAAGGCAAAATAGAAATAGAAAAAATCCCTATTCATGTCCTGAAAGGAATCCCAAAATGAAAACTCTCAGGATTATTATAGCCAAATGCCAGAGTTCCCAGGCCAAGGAGAAAACATTGCAAGCAGGCAGAAAGAAACAATTCAAGTATCATGGAGCTACTGTCAGGATAACACAAAATTTAGCAGCTTCTACATTAAAGGATAGGAGGGCTTGTAATATGATATTCCAGAGGGCGAAAGACTTAGGATTACAACCAAAAGCCACCTATCCAGAAAAACTGAGCATAAACTTTCAGGGAAAAGATGAAAATTCAATGAGATAGAGTACTTTCAAGCATTCTTGATGAGAAGACCAGAGCTGAATAGAAAATTTTTCTTTCAAATATAAGACTCCAGAGAAGCATAAAATAGGTAAACAGGAAAAGGAAATCATAAGGGACTTAATAAGGTTAAGCTGTTTACATTCCTACATGGGAAGATGATATTTGTAACTCCTAAGACCTTTCTCATTATTAGGGTAGTTATAAGGAATATATTAGACGGAGGGCACAGGTGGGAGTTGAATATGAAGGGATGATATCTAAAAAAATAAAATTAAGGGGTGAGAGAGGAATGTATTGGGAGAAAGAGAAAGAGAGAGGTAGAGTGGGGTAAATTATATCACATAAAAAAGCATGAAATAAACTTTTAGAGTGGAGTGGAAGAGGGAGGGAGTGGAAGAGGGAGAAAGTGGCAGGGGGATAAGTCAACCTGACTCTCACAGCTCGCATCAAAGTAAGGCGGTATAGATGGCAGTAGATCTTATTCTGAATATATCAGTGGCTTTGGGGGCTCTCAATAGGGGGAAGGATGCACTGTGCTATTTTCATTGTTGATATTTGATAGTATTGCCTCTTTGCTATGTTTAAAAGTTTCATTTTGGTATCTTGAAGAACGTGTGATTATGGGTGGCAAAGGAGCGACACAATAATAAGAGCTAGCATTTATATAAGACTTTACAAAATTATCTCATTTTATCCTCATGACTTGGGAAGGTAGGTGCTATTATTATCACTGTTGGAGGAAATCAAGGTAGGCAAAAGTTGTGTGACTTAGGGTCACAGCTAATAATTGCCTTAGTTATGATTTTAACTCAGCTGTTTCTGACTGCTGTATCCACTGTAGCACCTAGCTGTTTCATATCTAATAGAGTATATCTTTCATATTTTAGGTAGGAGTCAAAGCCAAGGGAAATCCCTTTCAAGAAGTAATCAAGACTCCACTTCATACTGCAAACACCACTGATAAAATAATAGGAAACTTGAATTGCCACAAACTGAAGTGGTAAACAGTTTTGGCAAGGACCAAATTCATGAAGCTAATTTTGAAACTTTTTTATATAAAGTTATATTGTCAATTATTATGATTCAGATAAAGAAAAATATAGAAAAGCTCTTTGAAACTAAAGTCAGGCTCAAGATTGTTAAAAAGAAGTGAACAAAAAAACAGTAACAAGGGGCAGCTAGGTGGCGCAGTGGATAGAGCACAGGCCCTGAAGTCAGGAGGACCTGAGTTCAAATTCGGCTTCAGACCAAACACTTGACACTTGCTAGCTGCGTGACCCTGGGCAAGTCACTTAACCCCAATTACCTAAAAAAAATTAAAAAAAAAAAGAAAAAGAAACAGTAACAAAAAATACAATGACTAAAAGCTTTATCATATCTTGGGAAGATGTTTAGTGCTATGTTTGGTTGCATGTCACGTGGGAAAAGGTCCTCTATAGGATACCATGATAAAGATATTCATTTCATGAAAAAGATAATTTTAAAAATAATTATATTTGCATCTCACCAAATTTAAATTGTCATTTTCTAATATTTTTTGGTTGGCAGCACAAATAAGCCAGAGAACAGAATGTTAATATTGTTTTTACAATTCATAGTGATCTATTTCTTGAAGTCTTAGATGTAATAACTATCTCTCAAAAATCAAATAATCATTTTGTGTTAAATATATAAATATAAAAATGAAACATTTAATTGTTGACACAAACTTATAACAGTATTTTCATGTTAATTGTACTACATATTTTACACTATTTTTAATGATAATTTAAACACATAAACATGAAAAGTACAAAATTAAAATACTTTGGTCTATATACAATCTATCTATATCTAACAAAACATTGCATAACAGAAGACATTGTACTATACAATGTGATGAGCTAGCACTCATATACTTTGATGGCAACTGTCAATTTGCAGTTCTTTATAAAGGAAATTATAAAATTTGTTTATTAGAATTATCATCATTACATTAATGTTTGTAGTATATCTTAAAATATATTTGAAATTTTGAAATATTAAGAATTTAGGTAAAGAACCCAGAATTTTTAAGCATTCAATGGAAGTGACATTAGAAATTCTAAGAAATAAATGCAAGACATCAAAAGTAGTTAACTGCTCAGAACACAGAGAACAGTCGACTAATACCAATATTTAAAGATTTTCAAAATTAAAGTTTTAGTGAAAGCAAAAAGGTTTTCATATCATGAATAAATAAGATATTTTAGAATTATTTATTTTACCTTTATCTACTTTTGAATGTTTATTTTAGCACGTTTCATAACTTAATATATTACTATAGTAGTGCATGTGTAAAATTTACAGATAAACATAATATTTTAATATTAGGGGTGATTTTTTAAAAATTGTCTTGAAAACACTAGTCTCAGGCCCTGAGAGTTTCAGTGACTTGTCCTTGGTCACATAACCAGCATCCATCAGGGGCCTGGCCTGCTGTAAGACAAGCTGCCTCTAAACAGTTGCTTACACTGTGCTGTAACATGTCTCCTTCAAAATTATACCCACTACTTCTAGTCTGCCCCAAACTCTCCAAAGCAACAGAGACCTATGTTTCTAAATCTACTATGTCCAGGGCTTCAAAGTAACTGAATGAGATGTCTAGTCTACAATGGAGAAAATGTTGGACTTTGAGTCAGAAAGATCTAAGCCCAAATTTTGTGTCAGGCACTTGCTGGCTGCGTGATCCTGGACAAGTCACTTAAACTTTCTCATTCCCATTTTCCTCAACTGTAAAGTGGGGAAAGTAATGAAACCTACCACCCAGAGTTGTGTAAGGATTACATCATATAACATAAAAAAAAGTACTTTGAAAAACTTAAAACATGATGGAAATACTATTGTTGTTGTCATTATCATTATTTTTCTCCACTGGATACTTATCATCCTATGACATTTGGGGGTGGGAAGGAAAGGGGCATGAGGAACAGGAGCATCACATTAAAAGGACCTTCCTATCTTTATCCACCTTATCCTGCTATTGAATAGAAGATCCTCAATTCCTTTGGCAGTTTCATTTTTCCCCAAGTAGAGGACTTGTGAATCCTGGGTAAGGTCTCCTCCATAAGGTCCTACAAGCAGAGGTAGCTCCACAGCCTTCACAGACAAAGGACAACAAGGTGGGCTTCTGGCTGACCATAAATATCATGCCAAGGAAGCTGGATGGTGACTTGGTCTTTGGTGTTTGGTTCTACCCATGGACTCTGCCATGTAATGACCAGTAACCTTGTGCAGAGGGATACACTAAAGGGAGTCTGGAGGTTAAAGTTTGGGCCTCTCCTGCCTGAGGGTTCTGAATGAGTAAGAGGGTTCTGGGCCAACATGCAGGTTTCCTCTCCTCCACTTTTATGCCCACATCACTAGCCATGAAGGTTGAGAAATCAAACTTGATCAGACAAACTCCAACAGGGGAGCCATTACCACAACACTGAGTTTTTTGAACACTGACATGCCTTTAGAAGTTCTTCTATCTCATATAATATATCCCATACAAATAAAGTGAAATTCATTTGGTTGTGTAGGCCATTCATAATTATTTTATCTTGGTTTGCATATTTTATTTTTATCTTAATTTGTGTACGTGACTATGAGGAAGAGGATCCTCCAAAACTCAGGTCCCTTGAGGCATAGACCAGTCCCCTGATCCCTGCAAAGAAAGAACAGCACCATATCAGCATTTCTCCATGAGTAGAAAAAAACAGGTGTGACATTCTTTCTTGGATTCCAGTCCTTGGATATTTCTGATTGCAACATGTGTCACATTTGCAAGATGTGAAATAATCCCCAATGACCTTATAAAAAAAAAAGTTACCTACTGTTCCCATGTATCTGACTCATTAATAACAATTCAATGAATAACATCACCAATTTGTACTTTTTAAAAACTAATTAGTGTATGGCAGACCTACTTTCACCTTCCTAAAGTAATTGGAGAAATTCTGACTGCCTAGCATAGTAGCAGTAAACAAAATATCAGGAAAGATAAAAGCATCCAAGTTCCTGGATCTGGTGTGAAAATCTTTCTATACATTATTCAACTGAACTGAAAAGACTGATTATCAAAGAATATTATACAGTCTTCTCAAACTATCTAATATATGTGTGTTTTCCATTCATTAACATAATAAAAAGTGCAGAAAATTTGCATGCAAATTATGTTCAATATGTCCAATATGTGAGATATGTTCAATATGTGAGGGGCACTTGCATGCAGAACACAGAACTTGAGCTGAGTCGTTATGGAAACCAAGAATCCTATGAAATGGATGTGACTAGGAAGAGCATTGAAGGTATGGGGGATAGCCAATGAAGAGACATGAAGATGGGAGATAGTGTCTTATGTGGGGAGGAACCAAACGAACAGTATTATTAGGTTGTAGAGTAAATAGAGGAATATAAGATAGCCCAGGACTTTGAGCCTAAGAGCCCTTGGAATAGCAGTACTGTCCTGACCACTAGCCCTGTTTCAAGCCTATTCCCACAGCCATTATCTATCCATCACATCTACCTTGGGAGATGTAACCTGACAACTGTCCTGCTCCCTCAGCAGCCGTCCCTAATAAAGAGCTATTAAAAAAAAAAAAAGGATTCTTTCAATCAAAGAAATTTGGCATGGCCAGCATCAGAAGTGGTTTAGGTTTTATCAGTGCAAATGACATTAAATAAGATACATTACAATTTGAATTATCAGCAAATGCTAAGGACCATGGGTGCTTTTCATCTGGCTTGCCCCTGAAGCCTCTTAAATGTGTTATCTCTTTGATTAGAATGTGAGCTCCTTGACAACAGAGACTGTATTGTTTTTCCATGTCTATCCCCAGTTGTTAGTGCAGTAAGTTCAACATAGAGAATGCTTAATACATTTATTTTTTCAACAACTTTATTTTTTAAACAACTTTAGCAAAGTTGCAGGCTATAAAATAAACCCACATAAATCATTGGCATTTCTATATATTACCAACAAAGCCCAACAGCAAGAGATAGAAAGAGAAATTCCATTTAAACTTACTGTAGACATTATAAAATATTTAGGAGTCTACCTCCCAAAACAAACCCAGGAACTCTATGAACACAATTACAAAACACTTTTCACGCAAATAAAATCAGATCTAAATAACTGGAAAAACATCAGTTGCTCATGGGTGGGCCGAGCTAATATAATAAAAATGACAATTCTGCCTAAGCTAATTTACTTATTCAGTGCCATACCAATCAAACTACCAAAAAATTGTTTTATAGATTTAGAAAAAATAATAAGAAGATTCATTTGGAAGGACAAAATGTCCAGAATATCAAGAGAACTCATGAAAAGAAATGCAGGGGAAGGTGGCCTTAAGAAGGGGTTTAGTTATAAAGGTGCTTATATATTAACCAAATTAGTTGCTTAAAAATAGTCTATTTTAATCCCTTTGTAAATATTTATTTTAATTATGAAAAATTACAATGATTTTTCAGTTTTAAACATTCAGATTTTTTTAAGATTTTCTTTTTTTTATTTGAGAATACATTTAATCCTTTTTTTATGGTAGAAGTGTGGTTTTTAGAATGCTGCCCATCACAAGCAGAAGTGATATTATTGGTCAGTCATCTTGGCCACCTTTCTTTCCTGTGACTCCTTTTTCTTAAATTTCTTTTTTTTATTAATTTGTTTTTATTTATCAACAATCACTTCCATATCTTTTGAATTTAAAATTTTTTCTCCCCCTTCCTCCCCAAGATGGCGCACAATCTGATAAAGGCTATACATTTACATTCATATTAAACATTTTCACATTAGTGATGTTGTAAGTAGAAATTAAAACCAATAGGAGGAACCATCAGAAAGAGGAAACAAACTCAACAGAAGAGAAAAAAATAAGAATTTGGCTTCCATAATTCTTTCTTTGGGTGTGGATAGCATTTTCCATCACAAGGCTTCTGGAGATGTCTTTGATCCTTGTATTGCCAGGAAGGGTTAAGTTTATCAATATTAGTCATCATGCAACGTGGCTGTTATTGTGTACAATGTTCTCTTGGTTCTGCTCACTTTACTCAGCATCAGACAATACAAGTCCTTCCAGGTTTTTCTGAAATCAGCCTGTTCATCATTTCTTATAGCACAATAGTATTCCATCACATTCATATACCACAACTTGCTCAGCCATTCCCCAATTGATGGGCATCCTCTCAATTTCCAATTCTTGGCCACCACAAAAAGAGCTGCATTGAATATTTTTGTACATCTAGGTCCTTTTCCCATTTGTGTGATCTCTTTGGTATATAGCCCTAGAAGTGCTACCACTGGGCCAAAGGGTATGCACATTTTTATAGCCCTTTGGGCATAGATCCAAATTACTCTCCAAAATGGTTGGATCATTTCACAACTCCACCAACAATACATTAGTGTTCCAATTTTCCCACATCTTCTACAACATTTATCATTTTCCTGTTTTGTCATGCTGGCCACTCTGATAGGTGTGATGTGGTACCTCAGAGTTGTTTTGATTTGCATTTCTCTAATCAATAGTGATTTAGAGCATTTTTTCATATACCTATAGATGGCTTTAATTTCTTCATCTGAGAACTGCCTGTTCATATCCTTTGACCATTTATCAATTGGGGAATGGCTTGTATTCTTATAAATTTGACTTATTCTTTCTAATCTTAGTTGCATTGGCTTTGTTTGTGCAAAAACTTTTCAATTTAATGTAATCAAAATTATCTATTTTGCTTTTTGTAATGTTCTTTATCTCCTGTTTGGTCAGGAATTTTTCTGTTCTCCATAGATCTGTCAGGTAAACTATTCTTTGCTTTCTCAGTTTGCTTATACTATCAGCCTTTATATCTAAATCATGTACCCATTTTGACTTTATTTTGGCATATGGTGTGAGATTTTGGTCTATGCCTAGTTTTTGCCATACTCTTTTCCAGTTTTCCCAGCAGTTTTTATCAAAGAGTGGGTTCTTATCTCAGAAGCTGGGGTCTTTGGGTTTATCAAATAATATATTACTATAGTCATTGACTACTGTGTCTTGCATACTTAACCTATTCCACTGATCCACCACTCTATTTCTTAGCCAGTACCAAGCAGTTTTGATGATTGCTGCTTTATAATACAATTTAAGATCAGGAATGGCTAGGCCACCTTCCCCTGCATTTCTTTTCATGAGTTCTCTTGATATTCTGGATATTTTGTCCTTCCAAATGAATCTTCTTATTATTTTTTCTAACTCTATAAAATAATTTTTGGTAGTTTGATTTGTATGGCACTGAATAAGTAAATTAGCTTAGGCAGAATTGTCATTTTTATTATATTAGCTCGGCCCACCCATGAGCAACTGATGTTTTTCCAGTTATTTAGATCTGATTTTATTTGCATGAAAAGTGTTTTGTAATTGTGTTCATAGAGTTCCTGGGTTTGTTTTGGGAGGTAGACTCCTAAATATTTTATAATGTCTACAGTAAGTTTAAATGGAATTTCTCTTTCTATCTCTTGCTGTTGGGCTTTGTTGGTAATATATAGAAATGCCAATGATTTATGTGGGTTTATTTTATAGCCTGTAACTTTGCTAAAGTTGTTTATTATTTCAAGTAGTTTTTTACTTGATTCTGTGGGATTCTCTAAGTATAACATCATGTCATCTGCAAAGAATGATAGCTTTGTTTCTTCTTTGCCTATTCTAATGCCTTCAATGTATTTTTCTTCTCTTATTGCAAAAGCTAACGTTTCTAGTACAATGTTGAAAAACAGTGGTGATAATGGACATCCTTGTTTCACCCCTGATCTAATTGGAAATGCTTCTAGCTTGTCCCCATTACATATTATGCTTGCTGAAGGTTTTATATAGATGCTATTTATTATTTTAAGGAAGATTCCATTGATACCTATGCTCTCTATTGTTTTTAATAGGAATGGGTGTTGTATTTTGTCACAAGCTTTTTCTGCATCTATTGAGATGATCATGTGGTTTCTGTTAGTTTTGGTGTTGATATGATGTATTATACTGATAGTTTTCCTTATATTGAACCAGACCTGCATTCCTGGTCATAGTGTATTATTTGTGTGATAAATTGCTGTAATCTGTTTGCTCATATTTTGTTTAAAATTTTTGCATCTATATTCATTAGAGAAATTGGTCTACAATTGTCTTTCTCTGTTTTGACTCTTCCTGGTTTAGGTATCAGCACCATATTTGTATCATAAAAAGAATTTGGTAACATTCCTTCTTTACCTATTTTACCAAATAGTTTATATAATATTAGAATTAATTGTTCTTTAAATGTTTGATAGAATTCGCATGTAAATCCATCAGGCCCTGGAGATTTTTTCCTAGGGAGTTCATCAATGACTTATTCAATTTCTTCTTCTGAGATGGGGTTATTTAAATATTTTACTCCCTCCTCTGTTAATCTGGGCAATTTATATTTTTGTAAGTATGTATCCATTGCACTAAGACTGTCAAATTTGTTGGTATGTAGTCAGGCAAAATAATTCTTAACTGTTGTTTTAATTTCCTCTTCCTTGGTGATAGCTTCACCCTTTTCATTCTCTATACTAGTAATTTGGTTTTCTTCTTTCTTTTTTTTAGTTAGATTAACCAAAGGTTTATCTATTTTATTGTTTTTTTCATAAAACAAGATCTTAATTTTATTTATTAGTTCAATAGTTTTCTTAATTTCCATTTTCTTAATTTTTCCTTTGGGTTTCAGTATTTCTAATTTGGTGTTTAATTGAGGGTTTTTAACTTGTTTTTTTTCTAGTTTTTTTTAGTTGTATGCCCAATTCATTGATCTTCTCTTTTTTTATTTTATTTTTGTAAGCACTTACAAATATAAAACTTCCCCTAAGAACTGCTTTTGCTGCATCCCATAAGTTTTGGTATGTTGTCTCATTATTGTCATTCTCTTGAATGAAGTTTTTGATTGTTTCTATGATTTGTTCTTTGACCCAATCATTTTTTAGGATTAGATTATTTAGTTTCCAATTATTTTTTAGTCTATCTTTCCATGGCCCTTTGTTACATATAATTTTTATTGCATCATGATCTGAAAAGGATGCATTTAATATTTCTGCCTTTCAGCATTGGATTGTGAGGTTTTTATGCCCTAGTACATGGCCAATTTTTGTGTAGGTGTCATGTACCACTGAGAAAAAAGTATATTCCTTTCTATCCCCATTCAATTTTCTTCAGAGGTCTATCATACCTAACTTTTCTAATGTTCTATTCACCTCCTTAACTTCTTTCTTGTTTATTTTGCGGTTAAATTTATCTAGTTCAGAGAGGGGGAGGTTGAGGTCCCCCACTAGTGTAGTTTTGCTGTCTATTTCTTCCTGTAACTCCCTGAACTTTTCCTCTAAGAATCTGAATGCTATACCATTTGGTGCATATATGTTTAGTAATGATATTACTTCATTGTCTATGGTGCCTTTTGGCAGGATGTAGTTTCCTTCCTTATATCTTTTGATAAGATCTAGTTTTGCTTTTGCTTTGTCTGAGATCAGGATTGCTACCCCATTTTTTTTTTTTTTTACTTCAGCTGAAGCATAATATATTTTGCTCAGCCTTTTACCTTTGCCCTGTAGGTGTCACTCTTTTTCAAATGTGTTTCCTGTAAACAACATATTGTAGGATTATGGTTTTTTAATCCTATCTGTTATAACCTTCTGTTTTATGGGAGAGTTCATCCCATTCACATTTACAGTTATGATTCCTATCTGTGTCTTTTTCTCCATTCTTCCCCCCCCACTTATGCTTTTCTTTCTCCTTTCTCCTCCCCCCACCCCCACTAGTGTTTTGCTTTTGACCAGCGCCTCCTTGGGTTCCACCTACCTTCTATTATCCCTTTCCCTTTTCTTTTGGAATTTAGCTATTTTATTCCTTGGCATTTTCAATTTGGGATCTCTTTCAGGCGGGGAGCAGTGGATTCTTTCTATAGTTATTTTACGTTCAGGTTCTAGGACTTCAGGGCAGTTGTCCTTTATGATTTACTGAAGGATATTGTCCAGACTCTTTTTTTCATCATGACTTTCAGGTAGGCCTATAATTTTTAAATTGTCTCTCCTGGATCGATTTTCCAGGTCAGCCTATGAGGTATTTTACGTTTTCATCTATTTTTTCATTTTTTTTGTGTGTGTGACTGATTCTTGCTCTCTCATAGAGTCATTAGTTTCTGTTTGTTTAATTCTAATTTTTAACATATTGGGTTTTTTTTCTGTTAGATTTTGTACTTTCTTCTCCAATTGGTCAATTGTATTTTTAAGGGATTTATTTTCTTCATTGTACTTGTTTTCCAATTGGCCAATTATGTGTTTTAGGGACTTGTTTTCTTTAGTGTACTTTTTTTCCAATTGGCCAATTGTACTTTTAAAGGACTCCTCTACCTCTATCATTTGACTTTTAAAATACTTCTTGAGTTCTTCTAAGAAGGCTTTTTGGGCTTCAGACCAGTCCATATTCCCTTTTGATGTTGCAGATGTGGGTTTGATGACAGTGTTGTCCTCTTCAGAATTTCTGTCTTGATCTTCATTCTTCTCATAATATGAATCTATCATACATTTCTTTTTACTCATGGTGTTTCTTTATCCCCTGGTTTTTAAAGAGATTAAGCTCTCCTGCTGGGGAGCAGAGGGCACTGAGCCAAGCTTCTTGTGTTGGGAACCTAGGTCTTGGTCACTGGCTTTGTGTGCTGGGGCCCCTTTTGTTGGCAATTGGAGGCTGTAAGGTTCTGGCAGCTTATCTAGTGTTGGGCTGGAATCAGTAAGGCTGGGACTTTCAGGTAAATCTAGGTTGCTTGCTTTTCCTTTCCTTTAGCTTTGTTTAGCTCCTTTTAGATAAGTGCTTCCAGGTGTTTATCTGCCTGGGGCCCCTTGAAGTGCTGCTGTTGAGGCACTGTGAGACTTCTTTGCTGAAGAATGCTGAGGCACCTGGTCTTTTTCTGAGCTGGTTTCCACCAGTAACCCCACCCTCACTGAGGCACTCAGAGGTACAGCTGTTGGTGTTTGCCTGCTCGACCACCTGGGCTTCGGGATCTCCTCCTGGTTGGCAGTTGAAG